>NW_020837995.1:4326539-4497028 GCF_003676395.1 Aethalodelphis obliquidens
ATATATATATATATATATATATTCTTTTTTTCTGGATGTTTTAGACTAAGAAAGCTAGTCATGTGTACAGAGTGTACAGGTTAGTGTTTTTCAATATGTGAGAGGTGTACAATCATGGTAAAAGAGATAGTGGGTATGATTGTTTTAGATAGCATGCAGACTTTGTATTAAATAGTGGTGGTAATCATTGCAATAAGTTTAAGTTTAATTTTTGCTTATTTCTCCATCTTTCAATCATATCAAGTGAAAAAGCTCAGTTCGGTTATAATTTTAAATCTCTCTTCAAGTTCAAGACTCCCTTTAAAATGAAGAGAGATCAGGCTTTAGCCTCAGAACCTTTAGCAGGCAAAATCATCCAGCTAGAATTTATTATATTTTATATTATATTATTTTATATTATATTATATTTACCTCTTATTTTGAGTCAGTAATACTAATGTCTGTCTATAGAAATGATATAAAGTTTCTTTATAAAATATATTCATTTAATTTAAAATGGGACTGGTTAAAAATATTAAGTAATAATTATATTGGCATAATATGGTACTGAATGAAGTTTGGGAAACCCTGGTGTTGGTCCATTCTTGTCAGGAGTTAAACTCAAAATAAATGGTTAGGGAGAGGCTTCCTTGGTGGCGCAGTGGTTGAGAGTCCGCCTGCTGATGCAGGGGACGCGGGTTCGTGCCCCGGACCGGGAAGATCCCACATGCGGCAGAGCGGCTAGGCCCGTGACCATGGCCGCTGAGCCTGCGCGTCCAGAGCCTGTGCTCTGCAACGGGAGAGGCCACAGCAGTGAGAGGCCCGCGTACCACAAAAAAAAAAAGGTTAGGGATGCCTCCTTGACCTGTAAGTGTTATCCTTTGAAAATGAGAAACTTAGAGAGGAAAGCAGCCTCTGATAGCTGGATCACAGGAGCTATCCTGGCACTCTCAGCCAGTCAGTGGTGTAAACTGAAATCGAACATAAACAATTTCACAGAACACCAGCATGGGAAAAGGCCACTCTGTGACTACAGTGGATCAAGACAAAAAGACTACTAACAAAAGACTAAACCACAAAAATGACCAAGAATATCCCCATCCTGGCTGATATGAGTGACTGTTCCTTTAGCCTTACTTTATTCCTTCAATTTCTAGCTAAGATTTATTAAAATACTCAAGCATAAAATTACTCCTGCTTCCTGACAGCATCCAATTGAATGCAAATCTCCACTTCCTTGAACCTGCCCCCAAGTCATCTACCACATACTCAAATCCCAGAAGTTCTTCCTACGGCCATCATTCTTAGAGGTCCATGGTGTGTTCTCCCTCTTTGCAATGAGCCAATAAACCAAGCTTTGTTCAATTAGAGGTGTGCTTCTAGTATCCCTTGGCTAGAGGGTATTACATATTGCAGTAATCGTGTTTAATGGTCCCTCTTAAAAATGAATCAAAAACTTGAAATTCTCCCTAACCAGAAAAATAATATTTAAAACATTTGTAATTATTTACAACTGCAATCTCCTTTTAGTCCATCTGGTAAACCAATTACTACTTCAGACCACTACTTCAGAGTGGACCTCACACTCTGACGAACCCGTGTTGGTCCCTTCTCTCTCTCAAAGCATTTTGGTTGAGAATAGGAATAATGTGACAGTAGCTAGCAACATAATTAAATAATTATAATGACAATTATAATAACTACCATTTTTGCTTGCCAACACATCAAATTCTGTGATAGATGCATTTTCCCATATCTTATCTCATCAAATCCTAATTACAATCCTCCAAAATAGATATTATTATCCTATTTAACAGACAGGGAAACAGACTGGGGGAGATTAGGTGGTTTACCCCAAATTACTCACCTAATATAATGGCAGAGCAAGATTTGATCCAATAGCTGCATGATCTCAAGGTTTATGCTAGTTCTATTCCTGTCTTCTGTCTAATAATTAGGAAACTCAAGCTCAAACTCAAAAACTGACTAAGAGTAGGAAAAACTATTACACTTTGACCTAAATTTTTAGTATTGTTTATATGGTATTCTTCTTTTGAATTGTTTAATAAAAAAAGATGAAAAATATTTAAGAGCCATAAGGCTAGATTCCTGTAAACAGAAGAGTATATGAACTGGTTTTTCAGAGAAAAATCATTACTTATATATAGTAGAAACATTAGTGGGGAAATTACACAAGCTAAAAGATAATAACTGATGGCAGAGGATCAGATCCATTGACTAAAGACTTTGCTTCTTTGATCCCCTCATACACTTATTTTGTGATCCTTCCCCAATGGGTCTTATTAGTTTCAAGAAGCTGTCAACCTGAATTGTCAACTATTTCCAGCATATAGTATAATACTACTCCTCCCAAGAAGAGTTGTATCTCAACAGAGAAACCACGAACAACAACAGAATACTCTGTTATGACTCAAAATAATCAGTCTTAAAACATAAAATGTTATTTTGTTTCCACAAACACATACAGTAATTCTTATGCTCCAGGTCTACACTGGTTCACTTACATGATTTATTTCATTTTCCCCCAATCCCTGTGATATACATAGTATTATATCCATCACAGAGCTTTGAAACACTAAGTAATCTACTCAAGCTCACACAGATAGCAGATGGAAAAACCAGGATTTGAAACTGAAATTTCAGATCTCATGAGAGAAGCTGGAGGGTGGAAAAGCAGGGAAGGTCCTCAAAGGCAATCCTCTACTGGTCTATACTGTAAGATGGTCTTGATCAAATGACACACAGAAAACACATGGGAGGCGACCCAAACCCGGCCTTAATCCATCTTTTTTACCGTATGACCCCACTGCACTTTAGGTGGTATGGCTGATGTGTAGCAGAGTAAACCTTCAGGGAGCACGCCATGAAAGTACATAGTGCAAAGCTCAGTGAAAGGCTCAACAAGTCCTAGTTCCCTTAACCCTGGCATATGGGAACTATATGTCTTAGTGCTGACTCGCCTGTCTGTCTCAATGCCAGGAAACCTGAATGTGCATTCCAGAATGTATTTGGATACACTGCAAACAAATGTCAGAGCAGGCATTATACCCCCCACTAATGTACATTTGTAGGTCAAGAGGGTGATGCTGGAAGAGATTAATCCCTAGCTGAGTATTATCCATCAGAATGCTTTTAAATGTTGGCATATAGGCAGCTAAAAGATTATATACCATAAACACAGCTGTTGGAAGAAAAACGGCATTTCACAAGTCATACAATTAAAATCTCTAATCTCCAAAAGTACCAGAATAAGAGCAGGAGGAGGGGCAAGGAAGGATGAAAATAGAGCTTTTCTTGGAAAGGGCTATCTGTCTCCTGGATGGTACACTTCTTTGATTCCTGCTGAGTACAGAGCACTCTTACTGAGCTCTGGGTAAAGGAGCACCAGAAAGGACTGCTTCAAGATGAGCAACATGTGGCAAAAGGAAGATGGATTTGAGAAGAGAAGGAAAAAGAATATTTTATCTCAGACTTGTGTTTTTCCACAATATATGTAGATTGTGTGTGTGTGTTTGTTTGTTTGAATATATACACATAGCACTGGGAACAACAGCAAGGGTCTGTCCATACTATATATTCTTAATTGTATTATGTAAAAATTATAAAGAATTAAAAAGAAATATCAGTAATGTAACTCTATCTTTCAGAAATAAAAACATAACATTTTGTTGTCTTTCAATTTTTCTAAGTATTTGTACATATATACATGTTTTCCCACAAACTGCAATCATACAGTATGAACAATTTTATACATTATATTTCATGGCTGCATAGTATTTTGCCACTCGGATACAGCATACTTTATGTAACAAATGTTGTTACTTATTCTGGTGTTTCCCAATTTTCAAAATTAGGAACAAATATCCTTATATGTAAACTCATGTGTGCATCTCTGATTATTTAAGATATATTTCTAAATTAAAAATGCTGGGGAAAATGTAACTATTTTAAACATATATTTATCTTAATTAAATTCATAATAAAAAATCTTTAAATTATTAATGAACACTCATGTTGGAATTTCAAATAATACAGAAAAGTGTGAAAATTAAATTAAATGAAAAGTCACCCTAAATTCCATCACTATTATAATTCTGTTCAATATTTTTCTAGACTTCAGGTGATTAGACTTTTTTTTTTTGGCTTAAAACAATAGAAATTTATTGTCTTACAGTTCTGGAGTTCAACATGAAGGTGTCAGCAGGACTGTGTTCCCTCTGAAGGCAATCATACATGGCCTTTATTATGTTGAGGTAAGTTCCCTCTATGCCTACTTCCTGGAGGGTTTTTATCATAAATGGGTGCTGAACTTTGTTGAAAGCCTTTGCTGCATCTATTGAGATGATCAAATTTCTCCTTCAATTTGTTAATATGGTATATCACATTGATTCATTTGCATATATTGAAGAATCCTTGCATTCCTGGGATAACCCCCACTTGATCATGGTGTATGATCCTTTTAATTGGATTCTGTTTGCCAGTATTTTGTTGAGGATTTTTGCATCTATGTTCATCAGTGATATTGGCCTGTAGTTTTCTTTTTTTGTAACGTCTTTGTCTGATTTTGGTATCAGGGTGATGGTGGCCTTGTAGAATGAGTTTGGGAGTGTTCCTCCCTCTGCTATATTTTGGAAGAGTTTGAGAAGGACAGGTGTTAGCTCTTCTCTAAATGTTTGATAGCATTCATCTGTGAAGCCATCTAGTCCTGGGTTTTTGGTTTCTTGCAAGATTTTTTAATTACAGTCTCAATTTCATTGCTTGTGATTGGTCTATTTATATTTTCTATTTCTTCCTGGTTCAGTCTTGGAAGGTTGTGTTTTTTTAAGAATTTGTCCATTTCTTCCAGGTTGTCCATTTTATTGCCATATAGTTGCTTGTAGTAATCTCTCATGATCCTTTGTATTTCTGCAGTGTCAGTTGTTACTTCTCCTTTTTCATTTCTAATTCTCTTGATTTGAGTCTTCTCCCTTTTTTTCTTGATGAGTCTGGCTAGTGGTTTATAAATTTTGTTTATCTTCTCAAAGAACCAGCTTTTAGTTTTATTGATCTTTGCTATTGTTTCCTTCATTTCTTTTTCATTTATTTCTGATCTGATCTATATGATTTCTTTCCTTCTGCTAACTTCAGGGTTTTTTTGTTTTTCTTTTTCTAATTGCTTTAGGTATAAGGCTAAGTTGTTTATTTAAGATGCTTCTTGTTTCTTGAGGTAGGATTGTATTGCTATAAACTTCCCTCTTAGAACTGCTTTTGCTTCATCCTATAGGTTTTGGGTCGTCGTGTTTTCATTGTCATTTGTTTCTAGGTATTTTTTGATTTCCTCTTTGATTTCTTCAGTGATCTCTTGGTTATTTAGTAGCATATTATTTAGTAGCATATTATTTAGTGTTTGTATTTTTTACAGTTTTTTTCCTGTAATTGATATCTAGTCTCATAGCATTGTGGTTGGAAAAGATATTTGAAATGATTTCAATTTTCTTAAATTTACCAAAGATTGATTTGTAACCCAAGATATGATCTATCCTGGAGAATGTTCCATGAGCACTTGAGAAAAAAGTGTATTCTGTTGTTTTTGGATGGAATGTCCTATAAATAACAATTAAGTCTATCTTGTCTAATGTGTCATTTAAAGCTTGTGTTTCCTTATTTATTTTCATTTTGGATGATCCGTCCATGGGTGAAAGTGGGGTGTTTAAGTCCCCTACTATGAATGTGTTACTGTCGATTTCCCCTTTTATGGCTGTTAGCATTTGCCTTATGTAATGAGGTGCTCTTATGTTGGGTGCATAAATATTTACAATTGTTATATCTTCTTCTTGGATTGATCCCTTCATCATTATGCAGTGTCCTTCTTTGTCTCTTATAATAGTCTTTATTTTAAAGTCTACTTTGTCTGATATGAGAATTGTTACTCCAGCTTTCTTTTGGTTTCCATTTGCATGGAATATAATTTTCCATCCCCTCACTTTCAGTCTGTATGTGTCCCTGGGTCTGAAGTGGGTCTCTTGTAGACAGCATATGTATGGGTCTTGTTTTTGTATCCATTCAGCCAGTCTATGTTTTTTGGTTGGAGCATTTAATCCATTTACATTTCAGGTGATTATCAATGTGTATGTTCCTATTACCATTTTCTTAATTGTTTTGCATTTGTTTTTGTAGGTTTTTTTCTTCTCTTGTGTTTCCTGCCTAGAGAAGTTACCTTAGCATTCGTTGTAAAGCTGGTTTGGTGGTGTTGAATTCTCTTAACTTTTGCTTGTCTGTAAAGGTTTTAATTTCTCCATCAAATCTGAATGAGATCCTGGCTGGGTAGAGTAATCTTGGCTGTAGGTTTTTCCCTTTCATCACTTTGAAAATGTCCTGCCACTCCCTTCTGGCTTGCAGAGGTTCTGCTGAAAGATCAGGTGTTAACCTTATGGGGATTCCCCTGCATGTTATTTGTTGCTTTTCCCTTGCTGCTTTTAATATTTTTTCTTTGTATTTAATTTTTGATAGTTTGATTAATATGTGTCTTGGCATGTTTCTCCTTGGGTTTATCCTGTATGGGACTCTCTGCACTTCGTGAATTTCATTGACTATTTCCTTTCCCGTGTTAGGGAGGTTTTCAACTATAATCTCTTCAAATATTTTCTCAGACACTTTCTTTTTCTCTTCTTCTTCTGGGACCCCTATCATTTGAATGTTGGTGCATTTAATGTTTTTCCAGAGGTCTCTGAGACTGTTCTCCATTCTTTTCATTCTTTTTTCTCTATTCTGCTCTGTGGTAGTTATTTCCACTATTTTATCTTCCAGTTCACTTATCCATTCTTCTGCCTCAGTTGTTCTGCTATTGATTCCTTCTAGAGAATTTTAAATTTCATTTATTGTGTTGTTCATCATTGTTTGTTTGCTCTTTAGTTTTCTAGGTCCTTGTTAAATGGTTCTTGTATTTTCTCCATTGTACTTCCAAGATTTTGGATCATCTGTACTACCATTTCTCCGAATTCTTTTTCAGGTAGACTGCCTATTTCCTCTTCATTTGTGTGGTCTCTGGGGTTTTTACCTTGCTCCTTCACCTGCTGCATATTTCTCTGTTTTCTCATTTTGTTTAACTTACTGTGTTTGGGGTCTCCATCTTGCAGGCTGCAGATTCATAGTTCCCGTTGTTTTTGGTGTCTGCCTCCAGTGGGTGAAGTTGGTTCAGTGTCTTGTGTAGGCTTCCTGGTGGAGGAGACTGTTACCTGTGTTCTGGTGGGTGGGGCTGGATCTTGTCTTTCTGGTGGACAGGGCTGTGCCTGGTGGTGTGTTTTGGGATGTCTGTGAACTCAGTATGATTTTAGGCAGCCTCTCTGCTAATGGGTGGGGTTATATTCCTGTCTTGCTAGTTGTTTGGCATGGGGCATCCAGCACTGGAGCTTGCTGGCCGTTGGGTGGAGCTGGGTCTTAGCTTTGAGATGGAGATCTCTGGGAGAGCTCTCACCAACTGATATTACGTGGGGCCGGGAGGTCTCTGGTGGTGCAATGTCCTGAACTCGACTCTCCCACCTTTGAGGCTCAGGCCTGACACCAGGCCAGAGCACCAAGGCCCTGTCACCCACATGGCTCAGAAGAAAAGGGAGAAAAAAATAATAATAAAAAGAATTATTAAAATAAAAAAATAATAATACTAGGAAAAAGAAGAGAGTAACCAAACCAATAAACAAATCCACAAATAACAAGTGCTAAAAACTATACTAACATAAACATAAAAATCAGAAAAAAATCAGTTGCAGACATCAAACCCCAAGTCTACAGTTGCTCCCAAACTCCACTGCCTCAATTTTGGGAACACTCATTGTCCATTCAGGTATTCCACACATGCTGGGTTTACCAAGCTGATTGCAGGGATTTAATCCATTGCTCCTGAGGCTGCACAGGCAAATTTCCCTTTCTCTTCTTTTTTCACACAGCTCCTGGTGTTCAGCTTTGGTTTTGGTCCCACCTGTGTGCATATGTCACCCTCAGGCGTCTGTTCCCCGCCCAGACAGGAGGGGGTTAAAGCAGCAGCTGATTAGGGCACTCTTGCTCACTCAGGCTTGGGGGAGGGAGGGGTACGGTAGTCATAATTGGAACGCAGGGCGAGCCTGAGGCGGCAGAGTCTGGCGTGATGTTGCAACAGCCTGAGGCACGCCGTGTGTTCTCCTGGGGAACTTGTCCTGGATCACAGGACCCTGGCAGTGGTGGGCTGCACAGGCTCCCGGGGGCTGGGGGTGTGGACAGTGACCTGCGCTTGCTTACAGGATTCTTGGTGGCTGCAGCAGCAGCGTTAGCATTTCATGCCCGCCTCTGGGGCCTGAGCTGATAGCCAAGGCTCGTGACTGTCTCTGGAGCTTGCTCAGGCAGTGCTCTGCCTTCTGTCGGTGCATGGAGCAGGAATCCCCTCTCCTCGCACACCTGGAAACAGTGGCCTCTTGCCTCTTAGGCAGCTCCAGACCTTTTCCCGGACTCCCTCCCGGCTACCTGTGGCGCACTAGCCCCCTTCAGGCTGTCTTCACGCAGCTAACCCCAGTGCTCTCCCTGGAATCTGACCTCTGAAGCCTGAGCGTCAGCTCCCAGCCCCCACCCACCCCGGCGAGTGAGCAGACAAGCCTCTCGGACTGGTGAGTGCTGGTCGGCTCCCATCCTCTGTGCGGGAATCTCACCGCTTTGCCCTCTGCACCCTTGTTGCTGCACTCTCCTCCACGGCTCCGAAGCTCCCCCCTCCGCCACCCGCAGTCTCCGCCCGCGAAGGGGCTTCCTAGCGTGTGGAAACCTTTCCTCCTTCACAGCTCCCTCCCACTGGTGCAGGTCCCATCTCTATTCTTTGTCTCTGTTTTTTTTTTTTTTTCTTTTGCCCTACCCAGTTACGTGGGGGAGTTTCTTGCCTTTTGGGAAGTCTGAGGTCTTCTGCCAGCATTTAGTAGGTGTTCTATAGGAGTTGTTCCACGTGTAGATGTATTTTTGATGTACTTGTGGGGAGGAAGGTGATCTCCACGTCTTACTCCTCCACCGTCTTGAGGGTTCCACTAATTAGACTTCTTGATGTGCGTGTGTGTAGGGGGGCGCACACATAAGATCTTACTACACATGCTCTTTTTAGCCTGCTTTAGTCCATCCACAATTTGTCATGGAGATCTTTCCATATTGTTAAATAGAGATGCATTACATGTTTAGTGAACGAAGATAATTCCATTTCATGAATGGAGAATAATTTATTTAACCAATCTCTTAGTTTATTTCTAGTTATCCTTTCTTATAAATAATGCTACATGAACAACTAGATATATAACTGTGGATGTTTGACCAATTATGTCTTTGGAATAAATTTTTTATAGTTTTACTGAGCTACAGAATATATATAATTACATAATACATCATATTTATATTACTTATATATTATATATAGAATTTATATTCTGTTATATAGAAAATATCTCCATTGTATTAAAGTACCATTTGCTAAAACGTTGGCCAATGCTTTATATTATCTATATTTTAAAATTTTACTAGGTTGAAAGGTAAAAAATTGATAGTTATTAGTCTTTTACAGTTATTAGATTTTTGTATAATGCTAAAAAAATTTCACTCTAAGACTATAAAGTATATCCACCAATATTTTCTTCCAATACTTTTCCAACATTAAACACTGATAACAGATGTAATTGAATTCAGTATGAGGAATGAGGAAGATACTCACTTTATTTCTCCAACTGGCTAGTTACTTATCTCAACATCATTTATTGATAGTTCATTCTTTTCCAACTCTATTGGTTTCGTAGGGCTGTCATGACAACGTACCACAAACTGGCTGGCTTAAACAACAGAAATTTATTATCTCACAGTTCTGGAGGCCAGAAATCTATGATCAAGGTGCCAGTCAGGTTGGTTCCTTCTAAGGGCCATGAGGAAGAGTCTGTTCCATACTTCCTCTCCCCCAGCTTCTGGTGGTTTTCTGACAATTTCTGTCATTCCTTGGCTTGTAGAAGCACCACCTCAATCTCTACCTTCATCTTCACATGGGATGTTCTCTGTGTACGTGCCTCTGTCCAAATTTCCCCTTCTTTTAAAGACACTGGTTATATCGGGTTAGGGGCTTACCCTACTGCAGTATGACTTCACCCAAACTTAACTAATTATATATACAGTGACCCCATTTCCAAATAAGGTCACATTCTGAGGTACTAGAGAGCAATAAATATTTCAACATATGAATTTCGGGGGAGACACAATTCATCCCATGACAGCAAACAATTTATAATAACACAAGTCTTGTTCCTTTGACTAGTATATCTATCTCCCTAGCAAGAATACATTCTTTCAATGACTATAATTTTTTAATTTGTCTTAATATTTGATAGGGTAAGTCATTTTTTAACTCATTCTTCTGGAGAATATTTCTACACAGTCTATATTTATTTTACCATATGAACATCAGGATGATTTAGTCAAGTTTCTAAAACATTATGCCACTGAGACTTTTATTTTAATATTGTAGAATTTATTGGTAAATTTAGGGTGCAGTTGCTTGCTGATAATGTTGATTCTTCTTATATAAGGAAATGGTATTTCTGTCCATTAATTCAAGTTATTATTCGTATTCCTCAGTTGAAGAATATAAACTCTGTAATGTTTTAATTTTATTTCTATTCATTTGTTGTTATGATTGTGAAAAGGGTATTTCTTCATTTTGTTTTCTAGGTGGTTATTGCTGATATATAAGAAAAGCATTGGGTTTTTTGGATATTGACATTGCTATCAGTCTTATATTGAATGCTCTTATAGACTTTCTTTGATTTTCCAGATATGCAACCATATCACCTGCATTAACAAGTATTTCTGGGTTTACTTTTCTCCTTATACTTTCTAGGAAGCCTGTCTATATCTTGGGGTTTTTTGTGCTTTTTTTTTGGTTGTTGTTGTTAATATGCTTACTTTTGTGTAGCAGACCATCCTGGGTAATCGTCTTAGAATTAGTTTGTAGATGGTAAAATTTCTAAGTCCTTGGACATCTAAAAGCATATTTATTCTTCATACACACTTGAATGTTAGTCTAGGTATAGAATTCTAGGTTTACCACTATCTAGCATTTCCAGTTTGATTTCTGATGTCAATCTGATTTTCTTTGGGAACTTTTAGAATTATCTCCTTCCCCTTAAAATTTTGAACTGTGGCCAAAATATGTGTGTATGTGTAGGCCAATTTAATCCATTCTGTTTTACATTTGGTGGTTTTTTTCAAAATAAAGATGTGGGTTTTTTTTCAGCTCTAGAATTTTATCCTGTTTATTCATTGACTATATCTTATATGCATGTTGAATATATATTTTTGCATAAATTTGAATATATACATAATTTTGAATGTATATATATTTATGAATGTATATTATGAGTGTTGAATATATATAATTTTGTTATACTGAAGTTTATATATGATTAAATACATAAATATTAAGTGCATGCTTTGATGAGTTTTGAAATATACATGCTAGCAAGATATATAATATTTCTGTTATGGACTAAATTGTGTCCCCTCAAAATTCATATATCGAAGCTCTAATCCCCAGTGTAATGGTATATGGAGACGGGTTCTTAAGTAGGTAATTAGGTTTAAATGTGGCCATGAGGGTGGGGCCCTCATAATGGGATTAGTACTCTTTTAAGAAGAGATATCAGAGAGCTTTCGTCCTCTCTCTCTCTACCCAAATGCATCAAGCAAGTATCATGTGAGGACACAGTGAAAAGAAGACCATCTGCCCAGGAATACAGTTGCCTTAAAACTGTTCTGTATTATTCCTCTGTACACTACAGCTAGGTTATCCTCTCAGCCCTAATTCAAACTGTATGCTTTTCTCAACAATCTCATTCTTACTGTGTTCTCAACCATTCAACAACCAATAAGAACATATTTTACTAAGCCTATAATGCAATGAATTAAATGCTAAAGAGACAAGGAAATAAAAACACATGCTCTAAAGCAACCAATCATCTGATAGAGGAGATAAACACACACAGGGAAATGTTAGCCAGAATTATCTGATCATTAGAATCACCTGGGATGGTCGTTTATAATACAGTTTTCCAGGTTCTATTCCTAGAGATTCTAATTCAGTACTTTGAGGCTGCAGGGTGGGAGGGAGGCAGGGGCTAAAAATCTTAGTGGTTCTCAATAACAGCTATATTTGCATAGACTCACCAGGAGAACTTTTAAAATATATCAGTGATTGGGCCCTACCCCAGACCAATAAAATCAGGAGGTCAGATGTATGACTTAGGACATTGAAATCATACACATTTGGGCTTGACTCCTGGTTTTACCACTTACAATAGTGTCATTGAACAAGGTACTCAACTTCTGTAAATTACATTTTTGCTTTGTTTTAATCTTCAAATGGCAATAGCAATGCCTACTTCATTGGGCTGTGAGGTTAAATAAGATAACGTATGCAATGCCTGATGTATAGTAAATATCTGATAATAGTAACTAACATTAATTAAACATTTACTATGTGCTTGACACTGTGCTAAGCACTTTACATGAACTGAAACAGCTGTTATATTTTTATCTTCATTTTGTCAATGAAGGAACCAATGCATGGAAGAGTAAAGATAGTTATACAATTAGTAAACAGCAGAGGTAGGGTCCAGTACTTGTGACTATCACACCACATACCTCAGTAAATAGTAAATATTTTTATTTACTATTATTATAATGCCAAATGAACAGAGTTGATATTAATTGTGAATATGCATTTGGGGTTTTATAAGTTGATTTGGGCCCTTTTCTTCCAGGCTTGTCAAGTGAAATCGTTCAAAATTAAATCCCTGATAAAGAATGTCTATTTTCCCCCTAATACTTTTCTGACAAAGAAACTAAGGCTTAGCAAGATAAGGAAATTGCCCAGAGTTACACAGCTAGGAAGGGAGAGAAGGTGGAATTTGAACCCAAGTTTGTCTGATTGAACGTTTACCTTCAGAGGCAAAACAGTTACCCCAGGATGGTGATGCAAGTCCAGCCCATGCGTTTGTTGTTTTCCAGGAGATGGAGGGGAGCCACTGAAGCATTCTGAATAGGAAAAGTAGCACAAATGAAATTCAAAAGATCATTTCACCATATATACTCTATTTGTAATGGCAGGCACCTGACAATAACCATCAGGGCCTAATAGTGTGGGTGGACTTCTTTTTCACTCACAAGCAAAACCCAGAATTAACATTCAGTTAGGAATTTCTTCTTCTCAAAGTTACATTTCCTTATCTCACAAACAATCTAGACTCCTGCATTTGCATCAACAGAGATAAGACCATTTGAGGAAGAGCTTCTTGATAAGAGTCACTTCAATCAGGGATTGCATCTGATCATCCATCCATTCATTCCACAAACTTAAATAACGGTGCTACAGCACCTCTCAGGTTCAGTGACTGATGGACAGATGTGGCTCCTGCCCTCAAAAGCTCATATTCTCCAGTAACTTAAGTATAATTATGCACATCATGATGGACCCTCTCTGGTAATCTTAGTGACTCTATGAAGTCCAGGCAATTTCTCTTGTCTCAAAACAGATTGCACAACTCTGTGGAATGCTGGTTACCCTCAGTTGACAGCAAAATCAAGGCTGAGCTGCCAGATGGAGTTTGGCACCATTTAAAGGTACCAAATAGGCCAAAGTTTCTCTCTGCCACAGAACCTGGTCTTCGCATTTCCTTTCACATTTTTTTCAACATCTATTGTATTCTTAAAAATAGAAACACATGCCTCTGCCAGTCTCTCCATGGGATCCCAGATGAGAAACCTCTCAAGGAGAAAAACAATATGCAATTTGAATCAAAGTGTGTGAAGCTTCCCAGACACACCCAGCCAGAGGCACTAGGAAGCAGCTGGGAAGATGCTGACAGCCCACCATGAAGAGACCGCAGGATCTGTTGCTGGGAGGGCTTCCACTGTCATCCTTCACTTACCAGCCCTCTCCCTCTTCTCTGTTTTTCACGCAGTTTCCCCACACTAGGGTTTGCCCTAAATGAAAAGGGGCTTTGGAGATGGCTTCAATAGAACAGAGCAGCTGTTCCTTACTCAAAACAACCCCATTTGTCCCCATGGCTTTTGCTCTGGATTCTCTTTCTATTCAATACTTTGGGCAGAGCAAGAGTGCAACAAATCCACATGACTGGAAGTAAAGATACAACAAAAAATTATGAAGCTTTCTCTCTTCTGCGATGTTAGGTTTCCCTCTCCCTGTACCTTTATGCTCCCTGCTTCTTTAAAGCTGCTCCCAGGGGAGAAACTAACAATCTCTATTACATTTATGTTTGCCTCTTTCAGAGGTAAGAGTTTAACAGCCAGGCAAAGGGTAAAGCTTACATGGTGGAATTTCAAACATCAGTAAAAGGGTGACGGTTATTTTTCATCACTCCTGATATCATACTATGTGAACAGCCCTGATGGAGGTCAGTGCAAACTGTTTTCATGGCAATTTGCCTTGACTATATTCACACTTAACAAGAGGTTCTGTGGATGGAACTTGGTCATTAGTTGTGATATTATTTATTGCTGTGTATTAACATACACTAAAATACTACTCAATGACATTTAAACTCTCAATAACCTGATCCTGTGTTATTTTTCCAACTCTATTTACCACTACTCCCTGTGATTCAGCCAACCTCTCAATTGTTTGTTTTCCAGGCTTGTTCCAGGTTGGCAATCTTCATGCCCTTACTCAAAATCAGAGTCAGCCTGGCATAATGGAAAGAGCACTCAACTCAGATGGGGCTGAGTGGGAAACATGGCTTAAACAAATTAAGTGACTTATGCAATATGATAGTTATATAATTTTGAGCCTTTAGCTTAATCATCTGTAAAATGACACTTCCCACTGTGCAATGTTCATAAAAGAGTAAGGTAGGATGTAGAGGGACTGTACACAGACAAGGCACTCAATAAAGTCATCTTTTCTGGGTACGCAGACCTTATTCATCCTTCAAGATGCAGCTCAGGTAACATCAAAATTGTTCATTGATTGCCTCCACTGGGATGCAATTTTTCCCTCTTCTAAACTCTCATCTCACTTTGCCCTTATCTGTCTATCATATGGTGAAAACATCTATTTGTGTAGTATGGGGCCTCGAACTGACAACCATATTGTGGCATGTGTAAAAATAAAGGGCAGAGAACTCCCCCAGGGATCTATCTGCATGGGGGCTCCTCTTTTGGACAGAAAGAAGAGTAACCTCAGGCCCTTGCCAATTCCCTGGACCTAATTTTGTATTCTTGTGGTTTTATTTATTTTTGTTCTTGAAGAGGGCCCCAGATTGTATAGGTGTCAATCCCCACAAATCCTGATCAGCACCTGGGGAGAGGGAAGGAGATGAGCACAGTGGAGGGACCAAGAGCTGAAGGAGCTGTGTTGATGAAAGACATCAAGAGACTGGAAACAAGTATGTTATTTGGGATCTGGATATAAAGTGTGGCCAAAGTTGAGAGTGTGTCCATAATCCATAACTGTCCTGACAATACGAGGATTAGCAGTGATGAAACAGGTACCCACAGAACCCTTGGCAGGGCGATCGGCATTCTCTTGGTGGACATTGACATCAGTAGCCACTTCTCATCAAGTCAAACACTCCTCTTCAGAGAGGCCTCCTCTGACCATCTTTCCCACCATTTTCAGTCTCATCTACCCTTATTTGAGGCACTTGTCACTATCTGAAATCGTATTTGCCTTTCCTTACCACCCTCCTGCACAACACACACATCCTAAGAGTCAGGGATTTTACCTGTTGTGTTCATCACTTATTCCTAGAAGAAAGTGAGTGCTTGGTTTATAGGAAACACTCATTAAATATCTAAGGAATGAATGAATGTGATGATTTCTCAAGGAGCTTCACAAAAGGATGACAATGATAAGGGGAAACTAACGTGGAAGAGGAAAGGCAGGGTAGATACCTCATAGTAACTGAAGCTGCCAACTCGGTTTGTGAACACATGGGAAGCACTCCTCCAGCTTTCCTAGAAATGCTGGAGGGGATGCTGTCTGGAGTTCCCATGGGAGCAGGTGGGAGATGGGAGATTTCAGTCCCCATTGGCTAGAGAGGACCTAGCAGTTAGGTTTCATGTATTCTTGAGTTGTTTTTATGGACCTTATCTTCCCTCTTAGGCTCTTTGGAGAAGTTGGGACACATCCTCAAATTCTCCAAAGCACCTAATATAGGGTCTTGCAAAAATTAAGGGATTAAATTTAAATTAAAGAATGAATGACAGAATAAAATATTATCTGATCTTGTTCCATCTAAACAGTCTATGTGTTAGAAAAACAACAACATAATAAACGAGAGATAGTCATATGAGTGACATGGTATAAAAGATTTCTATTGGGAACTCCTAAGAAGGCATCCATTAGAAGGTGGGAGTCCCTTGCTTTGAAGCCTAAAACATCTACTCTTGCCACAAAATGAAATGGTACACAAACTCAAATAAGTATAGCTGGTAACTTAGCAACTGCAAATATTTACAGATATGCAAGTCAGGCCCCATCAAAATGTCAGGATAATTACTGGCAAATTGTACATCATGCAAATCCTTTGTGTATTAACATAAACTAAAATACTACTCACTTAATGACATTTAAACTCTCAATAACCTGATCCTGTGTTATTTTTCCAACTCTATTTACCACTATTCCCTGTGATTCAGCCAACCTCTCAATTGTTTATTTTTCAGGCTTGTTCCAGGTTTGCAATCTTCATGCCCTTACTCAAAATCAGAGTCATGATTTTGAGCAAAACGAGCCCTGTTGTGGGTGATTGCTACAACTGCTTTTAACTGCTCCTGGAGGTCTCTCTCAGTCTCTTGGGTTTTGTTGGGTTGAATTGATGTGACATAAAGTTCCAATGCAGGCCAATGAGTGTGTAGTTTAACCTACCGTGCTCTACCACCAGGGTCTTCCATTTGGGTTAGCCTAATTAACAAGTTGCAGAAATCAGAATTATTTACTAGATGGTCACCCTCAAAAGACAGTCAATAACTTTAAAAAAAGGTGGGGAATCTGGAAATTTGTGGTAGTCTAGAAATTTAAAACTTCACTCTTTCATGAACTGTTTGTGAAGTTTTATATTACACACCTTTAACATTTTTCACTATTAGTTTCAAAGATTCTCCAATAATCTATTCGAAAGTGAATGTGTGTGCTTCTTTTAAAAGAAAGAAAGGAGGGAGGGAGAGAAGGAGAAAAAGGGAGAGAACCAGAAGATAGATTGAACATATGTGCACAATGAATAAGAGCTGGTGGAAAAATTAGTACTAAGTGACTTGTTCTTTATCTTGGGAAGCTGAATGATGCCAAAATAGGCAGGCAAAATAACTGCATGATGTGCCAATTAATACTTAAACTAGAGACAAAGGGATGAACTGGGTTTCCTACTGACCTGATTGGGAGAAAAAAAAAAATCCTCAAATTGCCTTACAATTAAATTTGAATACAATTTTATTCTCCCTATCCCTTACAAAAATTTTTAAAATTTAATTTCTGGAAGCTCTCAAAATCAAAACGTATTCTAACCCTCCTTCTGCTATCTTACATCTCCTGTACAATAGAGCAGACAGTTGGAGCCAATTTAGTTTGCAGTTCACAGTATTTCAAATTCTTGGAGAGAAGAGGTTTTTTCTGCCAAGATTCACACCAAAGCAACTTGATAGTCTTGCCCAAGAAGGATCAAATGTGAAACTAGATGACAGTGAAAATTGTGCAATGTACCCTTCTCTGTAGCCAGTCGAGTGCAAAGAAATGTGCATTGTTGCACTTGTGAGGCTTTTCAAATGTGCAGAGAAAACAGTAGAGCACAGGGCTTCTGGCCTGCAGCGTTGCCTCACTAACCATTTGTTTTCTCATCTAAAACTCTAGGGGGAGAAAGAAAAGGCAAGCATAGCCATCCCACCTCTCCTTTTTAAACAGGGTGGCCATGCCAGATATTCTGAGTAACTTATTCAGCCCAAGGCTAATAAGCTGAACAACTTGTTTTGGCTAGACATTCCTCATCTCCATATGGAATTGCTTGTGTGAGTTTTCGGACTATTATGTGGTCAAAGGGAGGATGTTAGATGAAAAATATTCTCAGCACTTTCCTTTTTTCTCTCATATAAATCCACTTTCAAGGCTGAAGTAAACTGCATGAATTGTCCAAATCCTTAGGCGGAAGACATCACAGAATATCACATAAGCACCATCTTTAATAGGTTTGAAGGCATGCCTCTTAAATTGGGCTAAATTTGCTGATAAATCCACCATAGCTAACCTTGCCTATTCTGAACCTGGCCTGGGGCTTTCTTTATAAAGAAGGCATATTTTCACTCAACCAAAGTAAATCTTAATTACATATTTGCTTACCATAGAGAGCCGTTTAGCTTCTGAATGGGAGATTGTAACTGACAGAAGGTGGAAAGTGGGTTGATGTGGTATATTTTACAGAAATCTATCAGAAAACATATATAAAGAGGAAAAAAAAAACACTTCCAAATTCTCAGATAGAGTTAGGTAGTTTTGAATTTAGCAGACTTGATTATTCAATGTTCTTCATGCCTCATATCTTACCAGGGAAAGGTATCAAAATATTCTCTGGTGCTTCTTTAAATACCAAATAGAGATCCTTCCTTAACAGACTGATTCAGGAGTTCTTATATGGGACTCAGTTTTCTCCTGTTTCTTAAAGGTCAATATATAATTCTGAAAGTTACTTCAAAGTCCAAAGAGTTGAAGATTATTATTCCTTAATACTTATTTATAGTTTTCTAAAAAGGGATTAATCTACAGTGAGGCTCTGCAATGAGTCAACAGGCTTCAGAAAGATGCACTGTTCATTCATTCACTCATTCATTTATTTAGTCATCCATTTGGAAAACATGCATTGAGCAGTTTTAAAAAGCCAATCACTGACGTAGGTGCTGGGGATATAAATATGCATAATTGCTACAGTCATGCTACCAGAAAGTCCATTCCCAGTGCGTGGCTGCTTTGAGAATTCAGGCTGAGACTGTCCATGATGGCAACTTCCTAGAGAGATTCCATAGTTAAAGGCCATTGCTATATATTTCATCTTCCAGCTCAAAGCTCAGAAAAAGTACAGTTAAACATGTAGGTCATGAGGGAAGTTCCCAAACATTTCTTTTTTATGTGTTTTGCTTTTCAAATTGTTTGTGTGAAATATAACTCATACAGAGAAAAAGCAAAAAAAAATTGTACAAGTTAAGAAATAATTTTAAAACAAACACCCATAAACTCCTCTAAGGTTGAGATACAAACTCCACAGTGTTCCTTCAGAATCAAAACCCTTTCTTCCTCCAGAGGAGCCAAAACCCTGATTTTTGAACTTTATGTGAATGGAATCATACTGGGTGTTTTTGTTTGTTTGTTTTTGCATTTGCTACTTTTGTTTAATATTATTATTGTTTAATTAATCCAGGATGTTGCATGTAGTCTTAGTATGTTTATTTTCATTGCTGTATAGTATTCCATTGTATGAATTTACCACAATTTATTTAGCTATTCTACTACTGATGGACATTTGGGGTGTTTCCAATTGTCTGGCTATTATTACACAAATGTCACTACTAACGCTGGAATTGTTGGGTTATAGGATATGCTTACAGTCAAGTTTAATATATATTACCAAACTGAATTCCAACTGAATGAATCAAATTTACACTCTGACAAGCAGCTTGTGAGTTTCTGTTGCTTCATATGCTCACCAACATTGGTATTGTTGGACATTAAAATTTTTAATCAATCTGAAGGGTACAATTCTTTCTCTTACATCACCTTTCAAAGGTTGTATAGTGTTCTCATTCATATTTAACTCTCTGATCCATTGGTAATTTTTGTATATAAGATGAGAAAAGGTCCAATTTTATTTTTATATGAATGCTCAATTCCAAATGTTCCATTTATGGAAAGTCCTTTATTTTTTCACTGATCTACTATGTCACATCTGTCATATATCAAATGTTCATATATACAAGAATCTCTTAATCTGGTCTCTCTTTTTCTAGCTCTAGGCCAATTCACACTGTCTTGGTTAGCAGAGTTTTTTCTGAGTCTTCATATCTGGAGTACCAACTTCCCCTACTTGTTTTCTTTCTTCAAAATCTTAACTACTCCTGGCCCTTTATATTCATATATATTTTAGAACCAGCTGTCAAGTACTAAAAAGATCCTCTTGGCATTTAATTGAGATTAATTTGATACGCTTGAGGTGCATTTGATGGGGCTATACAAAAGCCTCAGCCTCTAAGTTCCAGTTCAGGACAAACCTGGAGGCACATTCGAGCTCTGGACGTCCCTGTAGGGACTGGCCGAGGCCTTTGTTGTGGCTGCCTCACAGTTCAGTTCCTCCATTCCAATTCTCATTCCTTCACACTCCCACACATAATGATCCCTAGAGCACTCTTCAATAAACATCCTATCTACAAATCTGTCTCAGAACCTGCTTCCTGAAGAATCCAATCTGTGACACAGATTAGATATTTATTATGGATTTGAATTTCCTTCTCTGCCTGCTATACTATCTCTAACTCTAAAGCCTGTGGAGTTTCTGAGCACTTTATACTCTATCAGGAAACGACACAATATTGCTCCTGAACAAGGTAAAACAAGATGCACAATGGGCTACATTCCATGGCTTCACTAACTTTATCATCCACCTCATTGCACAGAAGCTGCTTACATAGAATAGAAATGTATGCTGCAAACCAGAAATAATATATGATGTTGTTACTTTTATAGCCGTATTCCAAGCAATCGGAAACCAAGCAATGGATGTAGAAGTAGTGGCTCCTACTTGTCCTAGTAATGACTCATTAATACTTTTAAACCCTATCCTTCTTGGTTCTACTGATTTAGAGGTTTAGTACCTCTGAGATGTATGCTTCCACCATGGAGCACTAACAACTTAAGGATAAGCTGATACTGCATCTAACAATTTTGGAGTCTTTGTGCCGAAAAGCAAATGGCAAAAATAAAAGCTTACAATACTGCCTACGGGGATAATCCTAACTGTCAAGGGAAACATTTTGTAACTGCCATACAATGGGAAGTATTTACATAGCACCAGCAGACTTCTGAAATGCCTCTTTATATGAGGACATCTAGTGATAAAAAGTTAGTAAAAGTCAGTACAACTCTAAACAAGCTGGATTATCAAGCTGCGATATCCTTTAAATAAATACCTTTAATGCTCAAATATTCCAGGGTCACTTTTTGTTTCTTAGAATAAGAACCTTGACCAATTCAGAAATGTGTATACCAGCAGGATAACACAATGATTTACTGGGTTCAAAATATGAAAATAAGATAAATTTTTTCTACTTAATTCATAGAATAAAAATATTCAGGTTAAATATACTAGATATGCCAGAAATGCTGAGGTTAAGACCACCATTTTGACTCTGTTTCACATAACTTTCTCACCAGGAAGCTACAGTCCCCAGAGCTTCACCAATCTGTCCAAATTCACTTCTATTCTCACACTGCCTCACACTTCTAAGTGAATTCCAAGACAATATCTTCTCTCTCTCTTCTTAAATTCTTTTATAAATTGACTATCACTTGAACTTTCTAACTTATTCTCATATATTTGTTAAGTAGAGTGAACATTGGTACATTAGAGTGTATTTAAATGGAAAAGATGTTAGCAAACAAATGTAAGCAACGAAAATCTTTCTTTTTTTTCCTTAGGGGTAAAGTTTTGCTCATTCTTTACTAAAACATGTAGCTAACAGATAACTGTCTCATGCCTGATAACCATCAGCAACAGAGCAGATTATCCCTGTGCTAATCATTCTATTTCCAGCCAAATGGTTTGTTAATTTACCTGATGGCCAGCGTTCTGAATATGATCCCTTGACATATGCTTGTATTTAATGAAATTCCAGTCACTGTTACACATTAGATAGTGAATTTATAAAGCATGCTGTTATAAAATTTCCTACTCGAAAACTCTATTTCAGGTCATAGGTTTAAGGTCTGATATTGGTAGTAGATATTCTAAATTTAAACCAAATTGATAAACTAGATGTTGTCCAAATGACCTCTGTTAACAACTTTGGGGAAAAACTCACAGAGAGGGCTTCCCTGGTGGCACAGTGGTTGAGAATCTGCCTGCTAATGCAGGGGACACGGGTTCGAGCCCTGGTCTGGGAGGATCCCACATGCCGCGGAGCAACTAGGCCCTTGAGCCACAACTACTGAGCCTGCGCGTCTGGAGCCTGTGCTCTGCAACAAGAGAGGCTGCGATAGTGAGAGGCCCGTGCACTGCGATGAAAACTGGCCCCTGCTTGCCACAACTAGAGAAAGCCCTCGCACAGAAACGAAGACCCAACACAGCAAAAATAAATAAATACATTAATAAACTCCTACCCCCAATAACTAAAAAAAAAAAAAAACTCACAGAGAAATTATTGAACTCGTGGCTAAATCTATAACCTGTCATTCTAAAGTCTGGGCCAGAGGTCAGTCAGATTGCTAATGTAACTCACACCTTTCAGTGCATTCAGGAACATTAGAACTAATAAGTGATTTCATTAAGAAGACTATAAAATATATAAAAATCAAGCAGTCCCCTATTGTATCATCAATAACCAATTATTTAATAGGGGGAAAATCATCAACACCAGCAACAACCTAAAAATAAAACAAACAAAAAATAAACCTAATAACCTAGGAATTAATAGGAAAACTGTGGATTTGTAAAAATAAAGTTATAAATGTTTCCTGGGAAATAAATATCATAGTTTAGGAAAGAAAACTTAATATTATCAGATGTCAATTCTGAAATTAATATGTAAATATCCAGTTCCAAACAAAACACAGTGATAATTTTTGATTAACTTTCCAGAATAATTCTTTCCTAATAACAACTTTACTGAAGTATATCTCACATATCGTAAAGTTCACTCATTTCAAGTGCACAATCTAATGATTTTTAGTAATCTTACTGCATGGTGAAACCATCAACTTAAATAAATTTTAAAACATTTCCAGGACTTCCCTGGTAGTCCAGTGGTTAAGACTCTGCCCTTCCAATTCAGGGGGCAGGAGTTCTATCCCTGGTCGTGGAACTAAGATCCCACATGTCGCGTCACATGGCCAAAAAGGAAAAAAAAACACAACTCAGTATTTAAAAAAAAGAGAGAGAGAGAAATAAAAGGAGGATGTTTAACTAACATAAGAAAACAATCTTTAAAAAAAAAACATTCCATCACACTGATAAGATCCCTCATGCCTATTTACAGTTCATTCCCACTCCCACTCTTAGCCCCCATGTAACCACTAATCTACTTTCTGTTTCTATAAATTTGCCTTATAGAGACATATATAAATGGAATCATACATTATGAGATCTCTTGTGCCTAGCTCTTTCACTTAGCATAATGTTTTTGAGGTTCATCCTTGACGTAGCATGTGCCAGTAGTCTGTTCCTTTTTATTGCTGAATAGTATTCCACAGTGTGAATATTGCTGCCAAAATAACTGTGAGATTACCAATAAAATAAATATATTAAAAGAACGAAATCATTTTGAAGTTGCAAAAGATAGGTGGCTCTTATCCATATGACATTATAAATCTACAATAATATAAACAATGTGATATTAATACAGGAAATGACAGACACTTCAACAGAGAAAATTGTCTTATTTAGACCTAAAATGCAGTATCTACAGGAACTTAATATATAGTAAGAATACACCTCAAATCAGTGTGGAAGATAATTGATTATTCAATAAGTGGTGTTTAGACGATTGGCAAACATAAAAATAATCTTTAATTCTACCTGCACATTGGACACCATAATGAAATTAACCTCAAACAGTTTAAAGATTCAAATGTAGAAAGTGAAATTAGAAACATACTAGGTGAATATTTATACAGTCTTTAGCGTCACAGGAAAGGTAGAAACTATAAAGAAAAAGGCTTACTACATCACATTTTTGAAACTTATTCGTGACCTAAATCATAAAAAGTAAATTGCAAATGACAAAAAGGGGGAATATTTACAGAATATAAATGCCTAATAAGTGGTTCATATTTCAATATATAACATTTAAAAAGTACTTACAACCCACTTAGAAATTCAACCCCAATGTAAAATATATCAAATAACCATTTAATAAATGAGCAAGGATAACAAAGAGCCAGTAGAAATAAGTTCAACCTTATTATAGTAAAAGTGAAAAGGAGAACCATAATGAAATATATGTATCAAATTAAATTCGATATTGAACAGGATTTTTTAATGCTAATCCCTAGAATTAGCTGGGGTGTGGGCAACAGCTGCTCTCATATTCTCTAGGTGAGAGTGTAAATTGGTGTAACTTCTATGGAGGACAATCAGGAAAAACTTCACAAAAGCCATACAATGATGCATACTCTGACTCAGCAAGTCATTGCTAGTATTTTTTAAAAATAATCATTGCTAGTATTTTAAGGATAGTCATGAGTAGTTGTTTATAATATAAAAATCTAAAAGCACTAAAATATTTAACAATAAGGAATTACTTAATAAATTATAATAAATGCATACAATTTAATTTTCTTCAATCAATAAAATGATGAGAAAGAATTAAGTGGAATGACATGAAGAGTTGCTAAAAAATATTGTATAACAAAAGCAGATTTTAGAATAGTCTTTGCTATATGATCCATTTTTGTTTTAGAAAAAGGAATAAAACTTTTTAAAACATGGATAAGTGGTAGAGGGAGACATTTAGTAGTGATTGATCATCACTACTAACTTTTTAAAACATGGATAAGTGGTAGAGGGAGACATTTAGTAATGAATGATCATCACAATTCCTACTGATGGAAGGATAATGAATATATCTAAAATGAATTTACAACATGTTATTTGGCTCATCTGTATTTTCCATATTTTCTACAAGAAACATGCATTGTTTATCACCAGTGATTCTTTTTAATAAAATATTATTTAAAAGTATGATCACTTTCTTGGATAAGTGATTGGACTCATAATAAATGATAAGCTTAATGAGAAGCAGATTCAAAATCCAAGCAAAGCCTCCCATAGGATATCTCATAGGATGTAAACAGGCATATTTAAAAAGGAGATTACTTCAAAGCTTTTGCACAGCAAAGGAAACCATAAACAAGACCAAAAGACAACCCTCAGAATGGAAGAAAATATTTGCAAATGAAGCAACTGACAAAGGATTAATTTCCAAAATTTACAAGCAGCTCATGCAGCTCAATAACAAAAAAAAAAAACAACCCAATCCAAAAATGGGCAGAAGACCTAAATAGACATTTCTCCAAAGAAGATATACAGACTGCCAACAAACACATGAAAGGATGATCAACATCACTAATCATTAGAGAAATGCAAATCAAAACTACAATGAGATATCGTCTCACACCCGTCAGAATGGCCATCATCAAAAAATCTACAAACAATAAATGCTGGAGAGGGTGTGGAGAAAAGGGAACACTCTTGCACTGCTGGTGGGAATGTAAATTGATACAGTCACTATGGAGAACTGTATGGAGGTTCCTTAAAAAACTACAAATAGAACTACCATATGACCCAGCAATCCCACTACTGGGCATATACCCTGAGAAAACCATAATTCAAAAAGAGTCACGTACCAAAATGTTCACTGCAGCTCTATTTACAATAGCCAGGACATGGAAGCAACCTAAGTGTCCATCAACAGATGAATAATGGATAAAGAAGATGTGGCACATATATACAATGGAATATTACTCAGACATAAAAAGAAATGAAATTGAGCTATTTGTAATGAGGTGGATGGACCTAGAGTCTGTCATACAGAGTGAAGTAAGTCAGAAAGAGAAAGACAAATACCGTATGCTAACACATATATATGGAATTTAAGAAAAAAAAAATGTCATGAAGAACCTAGGGATAAGACGGGAATAAAGACACAGATCTACTAGAGAACGGACTTGAGGATATGGGGAGGGGAAAGGGTGAGCTGTGACAAAGCGAGAGAGAGGCATGGTCATATATACACTACCAAACGTAAGGTAGATAGCTAGTGGGAAGCAGCTGCATAGCACAGGGAGATCAGCTAGGTGCTTTGTGACTGCCTGGAGGGGTGGGAGAGGGAGGGTTGGAGGGAGGGAGATGCAAGAGGGAAGAGATATGGGAACATATGTATAACTGATTCACTTTGTTATAAAGCAGAAACTAACACACCATTGTAAAGCAATTATACCCCAATAAAGATGTTTAAAAAAATAATAATAAAAAAAGGAGATTAAATTTTCAAAAAAATTTAGATAGAATTGTATATCAGTGATCCTGTTCTAATCTTTTTTTGCTTCTCCCTGTTACTGGCTTTTACCCTCCTGGTATTGCTATATTCCTTTCCGCCACTTCTTTGCCCTTGGTTTACCAATAATGGATTCAATTTCCTCACTGAGAAAAATGGTAAGAAGAAAACGGCCTTTTAAACCTGGCTCCCCCCAGATTACTCCCCTCTCTCTTGTTCTTTTCATTAAACTTCTTGGAAGAATGTTCCATACATTCCACTGACTTCTACAGCTTGTATTCATTCTCAGCCCATTGCAATCTGGCTTTAGTCCCAAATATTCTGATGCAACTTTTGACACCAAGTTTACAAATGCTCTTCTAAATGCCAAATATGTTCAAAAAACTCTTTCCAACCCTCCCGGGTAGAGGCCTTCTCTTAAACATTTTGATTCCCCTTAAGCCCCAGGCACAGTCTTTTCTTCGTGGTAAATCCACCTTTGGCATAAGGCACCATTCTAGTTACCAGATACAAATCAGTAACAGAGTAAGAAACAGAATGCATTCTGGCTCCCAAGAAGTTTGTGTTCCGCTATCATGACACCTCTTTTGTTGTACCGGTAACTGTCTTTACCTGTTCCTCCCGTAATTGAAAGGTTATATGAGATAATGTATATAAAGCACTTGGCACACAGACTGTAATTCAAACTAAGAGCTCAATTAATGGTAGCAAATGTCCAAATTCTGTGTGTTCAGTAGGTGCTATGACCCAGGGTAAATCTGCTTCTCAGAAACTAAAAGTGCATTTGCATTTCAAAAATATGTTTTACATTGGGAATCACACTTTGTTGCTACCCTCATGATTGATTGAGCCTTCCATGTTTCAGTTTTAGATCTTACTGATTCAAGGCTTTCCTATGTCTTAGCACAGAATTAGGTACTGGAGCTGTAGAAATGAATAATGGACACCCCTTGTCCTCAATGGGCTCACTGTCATGTTGATGGTAAAAGTAGAGTTATAATGCAACATAAGAAGCATGATTACAAAGTTATTCATCATACAGATATGAGCTGATACTTAAGCTTTTTCAATTGAATCAAGCTCCAAACACAGAAAAGCCACTGTACCTATGAAATAGGCATAGACATAATATGAGCTAAAGACTGTACTTAGCCCAGCATCTTCAAAGAATATTTGGAAGAATCCAAGGTGTAAACAAAAAATGCACTACTCAAACATTTCAGCATAAATGAATTTACCTCCCAAAAGAGCAAAAGAAATTTTTATCTAAGATATATTGTGTCATCAGTACTGAGAACAGCTAGGCTTTTCATTCAAAATTAGAATCTAGAAGATATACATAGAAAGAATATGAAAAATCACAAATACCAATGTGCGTATTTGTGGGACTTGAGACATGTAGTTGGTTCCTTTAGCTTTCTAAGGTTTTAGAGAAGCAGAATTGGGAGAGATTCCATCTGCCATGTCTGTATTCAGAGGGAAATATTATAACCTGTTTAACATCTACAGTAAAAGTGTATTTTGAGACCTGAATAGGTCTAAGAAACCTAAGTTTCTTTCCAACTCAATAGGTAAAATACTGTTTGTTGTAAAGGGAAAGGGAATTCTTTTTTGAACCCTCATGACAATTTTGTATCTGATCAGAGAAATCTCAGTTACTTTCTGGGCCTAAGGCTGAAAATAAGTTTTTCCTCACACTCTGACCACCAGATTACGAATGGACAAGCAAGGCCATCATTTGGCAGATAAAACACTTTGGCAATATCTATGTGTGTGCAAGTGTGTGTGTGGGCACAGATGTGTGTGAGAACATGCCTGAAATGACAAGGTCCCTGAGAGCAGACGCTGGGTCTTATTTTTCTTTATAGCCTCAGTGATTTTCTCAGAGTAGGCACTTACTAAAAGTGAATCAATGGATCAGAAAATGGATAGATGAAAGAAGAATGTACAAGTGGTGTGTATGGTAAGACATAGTGCTTCATCACTTTGTTATTGAAATAAACATGAAGTGATTAAACCACATGTGGGTTTCTTGGTAAAAGCCAGAGGCCAGAGAGAGAGAGAGACAGAGAGAGAGAGAGAGAGAAGTTTGAAATATTTGTGTTGACTCCACGAGTTTCTTTAAATTTGGAACACTGATGAAACCAAGCCCTTGCCTTTCATACAGTCGGTTTAATTCTGGATGACTCCACTCTTAATCTAGTTTAAAAAGGGGTACTATCATTGGTTTCCACAAGTACATTTGAAAAACAAGCATTTTTGTTGAATAGATCTTATCTTTCACCATGGTCTACCTTTTCCACATTTTTGAAACTTTCTCTCTTTTCCATACTTTTAACTTTGCAGAGATGGGTAGAAAAATTTAAAATAGATTTGTAAAAATAAATCAAAAACATTTTTTCTATCATCTATATAAATCAAAAAAATTTTAAACACTAATTTATTGGCATTAACTTACCAATGTCTACTGAGGTTAGTTTCAACTTGATGGTCATCACTGACTTAGAAGAGAACTTTCCAGAAACACTGGCTAGGAGTGAGGCGGAGGGTGGACAAAAAGATATGAAGGACTGTGCACAAGAAAAAGCTGGAAAATGCTTTGAGCATTACTCATTGCCCATCTGTATAGCATGGCTCAATTTTATGCATGAAAACATGTGTGGCTCATAGGATCCTCAAGGAGAAAACAGTGGCTCTTTAGATTCCAGCCGTAAACAGTATGGAAGAGCCTCTCTGATATCTTCCAGTGATCGTTATCACAAAAAATGATGCTTTTTCAAAACTCAGATATCACTGGGGATTTTTAAGATTTACTTGAAAAATATAAGCAGTGGGGTAGTCAGTTTGCAATTACTCCCAAATTCAGTGAATTTAAGTTTACTGAGTTCCATATACTGTATACTATATCTATGAAGGTTGCTTGCGGTGCTGTTTCTGTCCCTGTGAAGGCTACAGCTGTCACAAAGCTCCCGTGACATGTCATTGTCTTCTGTTATCATCCTTGCTCTACAGCCTGTATCCCTGCATCACAAACCACCTCCTTGGCTTGCCAACATGGCCATGAGAAGAGGCGATGTTGCTTTAGTGTCGCTTTTGATCCGAAGGGAAAGAGCAAAACAAGCCCTTATGCATAGAGGTTTTGGCTTGGATACAGGACACTAGCTCAAATAAAATGCCCTGCAAATAGCACAGATCCCTGTAAACAAATACTGCCTCCACGCCTGGTATAAAACATCCACAGATAAGGCTAAGACTATCAAATGCTGCTTTGGGACATGCTTTTGTCTCCTTCATCTTTAAGCTCAGAGCTCAATCCAATTATCCACAAATTTAGGTTCTGTTCCTGATTTATGTATACTAGGGTTGGAGAGTTGTTGTTTTAAAAATATTTTTGGTATGACAAGTTGAAAATTTTAGCTCATAAGCTAAGATTACCTCAAAATAAATATGTTAAGTAAATCCACAAGATATGAATGCAAGGACTCTTGGCATACAAGAAAGTTAAAATATAAATTTTTCACAAGGAATTGACATAATTCATAAGATTCTTTACATTCTCACCATTTATTTTGAGAATGTCCAATTTGTGCATTTTTCATCAACTTATACTGTTAAGCATAAAATGTTTTCCCCAAAAAAGGATTCCTGAAAGATTCTTGAAATTGCCTTCTGCAGTTTCCTTCCTCACTGTATCTAACTATAAAATCCTTACACTGTGTTACTAAAATGCTAGATTCTTTCCATAATTCATATTGATTTTTGCATAAAATGCCTATTCTGAGCTCAGAACTACATAATCAAACACAACCATCAGTTTCTGATGCTAAACAAAATTATCCCTTTGGGGGAATTTAGTCACACCTTCTCTGGAGATAAAGGGGAAAATAATCATCTCACTTCCTGAAACATTATAGCTTTACATTAGATAAAATAGACACCTCTATCTGGAGTCAATTTCCATGTCAGGTAAATCAAATAGTCATAGCTCCACAGTAAAGAGCAAAATTTCATCTGTAAGTCAAATTTCTAGACAGTTCCTGAGGCTTTTGAATCTTCAAATACTCAAAGAAGGAGGTGGTCATGAAGGAGCTTATGAAAAGTGATCTTTTTCCCAGGGAATTTTTATCTACTATTAGCCAGATGATGTCTCCTTCATGTTAGTCCCTCCCCAAAACAAATTAAGACTGCCAAATTAATCTTCAGAAGAATTCCTCTGTGTAGAAGGTGTAAATCCTAAAACCCTATCCTATCCTTTCACATCTAGAGTTGCTTTGGGGAGCAATACACAAGCTCATCTCCTCCCACCATCCTCACTCTGACCCCTCCTCACTGGGGACACCCACATTGCCTTTCCTCCCCTTCTTGGTACAGAGCAAACAGCTTTGATACTTGCGGCTGTCCCCTCTTCCTGAAAGTGTTGTCCTCGTGCATTTGAACTGGGGCTTTGTCACACTGCCCAAGTCTCAGCTCAGATGTCCCTGTCCCACAGACACCTTCTCTGACCACTCATCCAAAGTGGCTTCACCAGGAATTTCATGTCTCATCCCTTTGGTTTCATTGACTTCAGAAGAGTCATCTTGATCTGAAACTAACTTGCCTACTTGTTTTCTTGTTTATTATCTGGCCTCCCCATTCCCCACTGGAAATATAAGCTCTATGAGAACAGGGCTTTTACCTGTTCTCTGTTGTCTTCTCGGTCACCGTCAGTACACAGTATATTTAACAGACCAGAGACAGAAGCAGATTCTGTTGTGTCTGGGAGAAAAATATTACATCCCTAGGCTCCTAAGTCTCCTTCTCCCCAACCTCTTTGCTTTCTCACCCAGATCAGGAATTTCTGTCTTTGAATTGCTCAAACATCCTCAAACCAACTGCCTTTCATTTAGTCACCACAAAATGAATTCTAGGTCCCAAGCGTGCATTCTGTCACTTCTCTACCAAACTGATACTCCATGATTCTCTGAGGAACGTTCCTTCCTTCCAGGCAGCACACGGAGCCTGCAGTGCAGGTTACTAAACGTGAATGCAGGCACCATGGCTGACGACTTCCAAATATGGCATCAAAACAGCCACGGCAACCCGTTTAAATGATATCATATCTCCCAGCGGCTGGATTTCGGTTTGTTAATTTTAAAATGAGAGGCCGGTTTAAAGATTAACAATTTGCTTGGATAAAGGAAAAGGGAAAAATATAATTAATCATTTGCCTGTCCCCCAACACTAGTTTACAAAACCATGGTGCAACTTTATTGAGCTCAAAATTGAAGGGTGGCAAGGTTAATATGTAGCTTCAGACCTCACGGTTTCATTAACAAACACATTACAGGCTGTAAAGCTGAACTGACATTAATGCTAGGCCCAAACAAAGTAAATAATTACTGGCTTGGCAAATGAGGAAGTACTTGCAGAGTTTGTTTACATTGGGTTTTTGGAAAATTCATGTTGGCAACAAGTCAAATACAGTTTGACTAGTAATTGTGACAATTGCTCACAGATGCTGCTGGAAGAACAACAAAAGAATGGATTTACGGCTTTTCTTTCCCCCTACATTTTCCCCCTTTGTTGCCTTTTTTTTTTTTTCTTTACCATTTTGGATCAATAAAGAACTTGCAGCCACAAAGATAAGTGGGTTACATGGCAGATGGGCCTTGGAATGTTTAAAAATCTCATGTTGCATTTTGTCTCTTGGCCCTAGATTGGAAAAGACACAGCTGTATTCAAGCTGCATTCATAAAATCCATGCTCCTTGAAAATGCCTATGAGTCCTCTCAACAGAACAGAGTTGAGATGAAGCCTGTGTAGAAATTTTCCAATAGAAAGACTGGTTTGTTTTGTGCTGGTGCACTGTTAACAAGCCACTGAGTTCGTAAGACTTAAGGAGAGAATTCTAGCTGAACAGGATCCATTTCATTTTCCCTAGCTGGACTGGAAAAGTATAAACAGGAATCAAGGAATAAAACAACTCACCAAACTGGAAAATAGTTCTGCAGAGCAATTGAGGTCTGTGACATATAATTTGAAACAATTTTGGTTTCCCTCATCAAAGATCAGTATTTTGCCAACTAAAAGCTAATACTTCACACACAAACATCCTGGTCCTTCCAAACACTTGAATCTAAATCTCTTTATTCTTGAAAGATAGAATTTCAATGATTTTAAGTATAAATGCAAAGCCTGGATCTTTCTAATTCCATTTCTACTAACTTCAAGTTGTAAGAGCCAGAATATCCTGGGATTTTATAGTGCTTAACTGAATCGTTCAACATGAGAATCTAAAGCCTTCATTATTATTTAAGTGCCTTATCTAGATCCATAATCTTTGAGATACCAAAGCCATATCCATTGTCTGTTCCAACACATTGTTCTATCATTCTCTAAATCATGTTTCTCTTACTACTCCTTTGGGTGATGACTGCATAAAACTGAATAAAAGTAGATCATTATCTGCTAAATAACTAAAGTAGAAAGGAATATATGCCCCAATAGGCCTTCTTTTAACCATTTAAATACTGTGCTCATCTGTCAATAACAGGCTCAATTCACATCATCCAAGTTTTCACATTTTTATTACCTCTAATCTTGAAACCCTAACTATTCCTTAGAAGGAAAAACTCTTACTGTGATACCAGCTTGTAGCTGAAACACAAATAGTTATAATATTTTAAACTCTAAAATTTCCTATCTCCCAACTTTCCTATTGCCTGGACTTCTCTGACAGTGGAATTTGAATGTCACAGGCAGGACGCAGGGAGAGGTTGGCTGGAAGCAAAATTCTTCAGATTTAGAGGCAGAATCTTTGACTCATGTCTGGATCATCATTGGCCATTAGCACAAGGCCAGTGATAAAACTTCTCTGATGCCCCCGAATAAACTCAACCTAAGAATTACCAGTGAAACTTTCTGATACACTTTTTAACTCTAGGCTAATTATCAACGGTAATAACACAGGGTAACATTCTACTAAATAATGTGTCATACATGACTGGGATCATTATAACAGCCTATTAACTAGCTTGGTTGCCTCTTTTTTTTTTTTTTTTTTTTGCGGTATGCGGGCCTCTCACCGTTGTGGCCTCTCCCGTTGCGGTGCACAGGCTCTGGACGCGCAGGCTCAGCGGCCATGGCTCACGGGCCCAGCCGCTCCGTGGCATGTGGGATCTTCCCGGACCGGGACACGAACCCGTGTCCCCTGTATCGGCAGGCAGACTCTCAACCACTGCGTCACCAGGGAAGCCCGCCTCTAACTTTTCACTTTTCAAATCTCTCTCCCACATTACAGTCAGCCCCAGATTTGATCATGCCATACCATTTCTCAGAATTTACTGAGGGAGTCTTACTGCCTACAGGATAACGTCCAAATGCCCACCTGCCTACACATTTCTTTGAATGTTGACACCATCTAACCTTGACTTAGCTTTAGCTATCTCCAACCCGATTCCATTGTCCTTCTGCTGTTGATGGTTCCTCAACCTCCTGATGGTTCCCTTCAGGTCTGTTTGGCATTTTCTCAAGAATCCTTGCACTTTGTCTAACTGAAGACTCAGGCAAGAGATAAACTGCTCTTGTAGGATTTTTTTTTTTTTTTTTTTTTTTTTTTTTTTTGCGGTTCGCAGGCCTCTCACTGTTGTGGCCTCTCCCGTTGCGGAGCACAGGCTCCGGACTCGTAGGCTCAGCGGCCATGGCTCACGGGCCCAGCCGCTCCGCAGCATGTGGGATCTTCCCAGACTGGGGCACGAACCCGTGTCCCCTGCATTGGCAGGCGGACTCTCAACCACTGTGCCACCAGGGAAGCCCTGTAGGCTTATTTTTGAGTTTCTGTTACCACTGACCTTCTTTTGCTACCACAAAAAATTATGTTCTTTTACTCAAGAGCTGGTAGGCTACATTAAAGATTTTGAACATTTTTCCAGTAAAATTTCTGGAATTTTAAGTTTGTGCTTATATCACAAAGCCAGATCATAAATTTTTTTAAAAAATTGCTGTTTATACAAATTTGGAGAATTCACTGATTCAGTCTTATCTGCTGTCTGATAAATACTGTAAGCAATAATGGCACTAGAAAGTAGAACTCAATATATAATAGATATAAAAATATATAGATACATATTTCAACCATAAAGTCATAGAATGTTACCTGTCTCTCAGAGTAACATTTGTTGAGTTATAAAACTGACTCACTGACTGCTCTAAAGTTATACTGTTGAATAACATACATGGAAAAAAACCAGAATTATAACCCCAGGCAAAAATGAATATATTAGAGGTGAATTTTGGAAGAAGTAAAAAAGAAATAGAAAGCAGTTATAAGGGGAGCACTTAAAATTAGGTATGAATGGTTTGCACTGTTGATTAAAGCATTTTAAAAATCAATAAAAGAACACTTTGCACCAAGTAGCTTTCAGGAACCTTAGGAAAGACCATTTGATTCAGTTCAAAGGTTAGAAGCCTTTGACCCAACAAGTGAAGAAGGTGGTTCCAGCTCCATTTCAAGAGAAACAAATAACTATAAGTTCAGAGTCTAAAATCAAGTGTGAATTGTTCGCTCTAAGAAATTTTTTGAAGAAACAAGCTATGTTCAAAAAATGTAATATCTAATATAAAGATTGTATTGTTTCATTATATTATTTTATTACATATCTCATCTCTTCTATCATATGATAAGCTCCTTAAGGCATCTCTGTATTACATAAATCCAAAATTTAATACCATATTCCTTATACAGGTAGGCTAACTGTGTATTTTGAGTTGGATTATATTCACATATATTCATATATTCTTATATATTCACATATATTCATATATTCTTCATTCAAGAAGTCTTTTAGATCTTCTCAGACTTTCTGATTCTCTGTTATCCTACATTTTCCCCTTTTAACTAAAGAATATGTTTCAGAGATGAGCTACACTTGGTTGTATGTATGTTTCTTCTCAATCATGTTACTGGGCCATATGCCTATCACTAATGCAATCATTGGGAACAGGGGACTGGAGGTCTGACTAGCCACCTGGTCCTGTGCCCACCTCTAGGATAATGGTGGTGCTGGTGGCACCATGACCAGCATACCCACCAAGCCAACATGGGGCTGTGGGGACCCATTTGTGAAAACTCTACCGCATGTATTTAACAATAAACAAACCAAGGACAAGAACTTTGCTTTCTTTTCAAGTTCCCACAGAGCATGTTTAAAATACACTCTCCTGATCATAGATTTAGCTTACATAGGCCACTACCAGGACTAGCCTTGAAATAAGCAGATGCTGTTGGGTTAATAAAAAGAAGGATCAGGGGAAAATAGTGGGAGAATCTCACTGCCCAAAATCTATTCTGAAAGCTGTTTTCATTGTTGTGAAGACTGTTAAAATGGGATCTTGCCTGTTATCTAATTTTAGCTGAAACCCCAGAGTCAAGAAATCTAAGTAGTTCCTTATCTAAAATAACATGCTGGGCCTTTGTAGGCATTCACAGAAGAAGAAAGCTGGTGACCCCTAAGCATCACCCATTCCAGGAAAAGCCTGTACCTCCAGAGTTTGATGAGGCAAGATGATGGTTGATTCCCTTGGTAAGATGTGACCTCAGAGAAGACTTGAGTGGTCCTGGACTCTGGTTGAGAGGAACACCTACAGGGCAAAGTGAACTCAGCAAATAAAATCTGTGGGAGTAGACTTCCAGAAGTGAGGTATGAAGTCATAAGCAGACAGCCAAAGGATGCAGCACATATGCTGGGGGGACCCAGTAAGAAGTCTCAGGAAATGTGTGAAAGTCTGTGCACATATATGCATGTATGCATGTGATCTCCAAAAAGATCCACAAAAGACTCGTAAAAGAAGATAAGAATTTGACCATTCAGTGAAACTCAAAGGGCACCAATGCCAGTTGACCAATTATACCAGTCGAGCAAGACACTTTCTGTCTCTGACCTCTCTCTTTGTCCCCATTCTCAAAACTTGGAGAAGCCAATGGAATCATAGGGTGTTGGGAACAAAGGGTGGAAAGGTGAGTGGGGCATAATTAAAACCTGATCTGTGTCTAGCCAGAACTGAGGAGGCAGGGAGACAAAAAAAAAATCACTTAATTTGCATGACATTTGGGCATTTAATATTAGAGTGGACTATACTTTCTATTAGTTAAATAAAGTGATTGTTTATTAATATTTGAGAGTGACCAGAAGAGCTAGACAACCTGCAAAAGATAATGCAGAGGTCGGGAAAAATATGAATAAACATAACACTGAATGTTGTAGAGAAAAATAGCACATTTTTATAATTTCACCTCTAATAGACCAGTTTGTTCCATAAACTTGTTGTAATTTATTTCTTAGCTTTCCCTAATGCTTGAAAGGCACTGTTAAAAAAGTCATTTGTGTTATCTATACTGGATCATTGTACCTGAATTGTTAGGACTCCTTCAGTTGTAAAAGAAATCCAATTCAAACTAGATTTTAAAATAAGAGAATGGTCCACATAACTGAAATGGTTTCATGCAGAACCGGATCTAGGGGCTTAAGTGAATCATCAGGACTTACTTGCTCTCTGTTTTTTATCACTGCTTTTTTTTTTTCTCTTCTACTTCAGATAGTTTCCACCTTGCAACATTGCATTTGTTACTCTCCTAGCAATAAATATCAAATATTAGAGAATTCTCTTGGGCCATATGTCTACCACTAATGCAATCATTAGGAACAGGGGACTGGAGTCTCTGACTGGTCACCTGGTCCTATGCCCACCTCTAGGATGATGGTGGTGTTGGTGGCACCATGACCAGCATACCCACCAAGCCAACATGGGGTTGGGGAGAAGTGGTTACCCACAAGAAAAGTGGATTGCTGTAACCAGAGAGGAAGAAGGGCAAAAGCAACAGAGGTCTCTTACAATCACCCAAGCTTATTAGTGTTTACTGGAGTGGATAGCTAGACAGCTGTGGGTCTAGTTTTAAGCTTGGGTTTCTGCCTTCATTGAGTAGAAATAGCTGGGTAAAAAACAGAAGAAAAGATTGTAATAAAATTCCCACGTTATGTTCTGTAATGATTTTTAAAATAGGTTCACAATTTACACACTTCCCTTCAAAAGGTGGAACCTAACTCCTTCCTCTTAAGTTTGGGCTGGACTTCATGACTTGCGTTTAATGAATAATGTTGTGAAATCATGAAAGTGATGTTATTTCACTTCTGAGGCCAGGTCACAAAAAAGAATAGCTTCTGCATGCCCTCTCTCTCGGATCACTTCCTCTGGAGGAAGTCAGCTACCATGTCACGAGGACTCAGGCATCCTACAGAAAGATCCACATGTGAACCTTTCTGAATTGAAGTCTCTGCCAGTAGCCAACACCATCTTGCCAACCACCTTGTAAGCCACCTTACAGAAGCTGATCCAGCAGCTCCAATCAAGCTTTCAGATGACTGCAACGTGACCACCTGGGGGACATCATGATTAAATCTCCCAACAGACCCTATGCTAGAATCACCCAGCTAAACTGCTCCCAACATCCTGACCCATAGAAACTGTGAGAATAATAAAGGTTTATTGTCATTCTAAACCACTAAGTTTGGGGGTCATTTGTTATGTTGAATAGTTAAATAACACATGTGTCTACTAAGATGATAATGGATGCTCTATGAAACAAAAGGTCAAATACATGTGGTTAAATATGTATAACAGCTATCTTTGCTGTAAGACTTCTCAGAACCTTAATATGCTAATATAACTGTGTTTCCAGAGAGACAGAGACAGAAGCAGATATAGTATGCAATTTCCCAAACTTCTTTATAAATGCCTTTCTTTTTGAAACACCTAATAATATCTCTGAAACTCTTAAGTTCCTAGGACATTTGGCTAGGAAGTGTATATTAGAGAAGACAACCAAGAAATGTTTTGCTTCTTAAAGAGCAACTTAGCATCTTAGGCAAAATCTGAATAACAAATTAATAGGGCCAGGATTAAGGTGAGGCAAGTGAGGTACTCACCTCAGGGGCAAATTTTCAAGAAAACTCAGTAATCAAAATAAAGAATTTTAGGGCTTCCCTGGTGGCGCAGTGGTTGAGAGTCCGCCTGCCGATGCAGGGGACACGGGTTCGTGCCCCGGTCAGGGAAGATCCCACGTGCGGCGGAGCGGCTGGGCCCGTGAGCCATGGCCGCTGAGCCTGCACGTCCGGAGCCTGTGCTCCGCAACGGGAGAGGCCACAACAGTGAGAGGCCCGCGTACCGCAAAAAAATAAAAAATTAAAAAATTTTTAAATAATATTTTTAAGATAAAAATGAATGCACAAACACCCATGGTGAACAAAATATCAAAAGTTTACATAAAGACAGGTGTTTGTTATTTTGTTTATTTTATGATCCTGCATTACAGTGCAAAGAAAACAGTTATTTCCAATTAGTCTGGTTCCTGGTCCACACAGTGATCATGTTCCTCTCCAGGCAGGTTTATAAGGGTTAACAGTGTACAAAGAGATTAGGCAACACATGTGGTCTTTTTTTAACTGTAGAGATTGTATTAACTTTTCTACTTGTCTGAAATTGTGGACAGATATTTTGATACATATGTATGGGAGCACATATTTTTTTCCACCTCTGGCTCCAATATGGCTGAGCAGGGCACTGCAGATCAGTAACCTCTCTAGTAAGGGGACATCACATGATGTAGGTACCATGTATTCTGCAGGAACTGGAGTTTCCAATTTTCTCCTAAAGTTGGTGCCACAGATGGGCATTTACTTCTGGGGTCTTTAGGCAGGATTCATGACATTATCCAGAGACCCTGAGAAAATGGCATACAGGACAAGTTTTGATGCAAGGGAAATATCCAGGACCACTAAGGAGATCAAGCCTGATCAGCAGAACTGAAGACACTCTGGACCATCCCGGGCAGCATAAATATATAAAATTCCTAGGACGGGGAAGGATGGTAACACCAAAAATGGAGGGAGGAAGATGAGGGGAAAACAATTCTGCCCAGGCCATAGTTTTGCTTATGGTCTTCCATGTTAATTCCTTCAACTGCAAAGGTAGATTTTCATTTGTCTATTTGTTTGTTAATTCACAAATTGAAAATTTCTACACAGACATTTTAAACATCCTTTCAAATATTTGTCTTTTTCTTTCCTTTCTTTCTTACATCTCCTTTGTGGAGTCTGGGATGCATTTCACAGACAGAAATTAAGAGTAAATTGGTTTCTCATTTGTTTTCCAGATTGGAAAAAAAAAAAAGTTTATAAGACAAAAGGATCTTTTTAAAACCACCTCCCAGATATAAATTACATCTGCTGGAACCTGTTGCTGTGTAGTTGATAGAACAGAAACTGATTTTGCTACAAATGGGGGTGTCTCTTCAGATGCTAGTTTTCTACCTCCAAAAGCAGTACAGTATGTCTGAATGTTGATTTGACTTTAGACCTGTTTAGTCAGCTCTTAAAACTCTCCTCTTTGGTGAACACTGCATAGTGAAGCATAGGATTTTTTTTCTTTTTTAATAAATTTATTTATTTAATATTATTTAATTTTGGGCTGCGTTGGGTCTTCGTTGCTGTGCACAGGCTTTTCTCTGGTTGCGGTGAGCGGGGGCTACTCTTCATTGCAGTGTGAGGGCTTCTCATTTTGCGGTGGCTTCTCTTGTTGAGGATCACGGGCTCTAGGTGCGCGGGCTTCAGTAGTTGTGGTGCATGGGCTCAGTAGCTGTGGCTCACGGGCTCTAGAGCGCAGGCTCAGTAGTTGTGGTGCAACTACTCAGTAGTTGTGGCTTAGTTGCTCTGCGGCATGTGGGATCTTCCCGGGCCAGGGCTTGAACCCATGTCCCCTGCATTGGCAGGCGGATTCTTAATCACTGGGTCACCAGGGAAGCCCCAAGCATAGGATTCTTTGGCTCACCTTTTCTTTCTTCAAATTGAAGGGAGCCTGAGCATTGTGACAGAAAGAATTTTAATGCAATTCATGTTGCAAATGACAGTACATACACTATTCCAACACACTCTGGCCTCCTCTGCAGCCACTCAGCACTGTGGCATCTAATTTTTCAGCTTTACCATATGGAACTAATCTCTTCTCAAGCAAATGTCAAATCTATAATAATTAGTCAGTGCTGTTCATTTCTCCTTCCAGCCCATACTGACCTCTTGCTGGGTAGATTGAAAACTAGCTCTAATGTCAGGTGTTTGTGAAAGCTTCTCTCAGCTTCTCTTATTCTTCTCTTCGACTTCTCCGACCTGTTTATTATTTATAAAATTCTATAGTAGGAATGCTCCTGTAACTCAGGGATTGACAACATTTTTCTCAAAAGGGTCACATAATAAAAATTTAGGCTTTGCGGGTCATATGGCTTCTGCAGTAATACTCAACTCTGCCATTGTAGTGCAAAAGCAGTCATAGATAGTATAAAATGAATGAGTGTGGCTGTGTTCCAGTGAAACTTTATTTGCAAAAACAGGCAGACAAGGTGGATTTGGTCCCTGGGCTATAGCGTGCTGACCCCTGCTATAGATTATGGCTCTGAACTTGGCTAAAATGAAGAGGCCCATGGAAGAATTCTCCTTATCCATTTTCTTTTCTTTACCAAGAACTGATTTCAACAAGGAGACGGCCATCTAGGAGATACTAGACACTAGAAAAGAGTTTGTTTTTACCTTTTCTTTTAAGAAAAGCTCTATAATTTTCTTGATGTTAATTGACCACAGAAGAATTTTTAGTTGCCATTTTTTAGTGTGATACCTTCTACTTTTCTGGGTAAGAAGACTAAGCCAGAAGTGGAAAAAATTTGTAAAGACTCATTCAATTGAAAACTTGAGAAGAGTACTAAAACATAGGATCTAGAGACTGTTATAGTCCCTCTTGACTAGGTACTTATATATGTTTAGTTTTTAATTCAGTCCTGGGTGTCAAGAGTTTGCATATCATTGACAAACTAAAACAGGTTTGGAAGAGAGTAAAAGAAGTTGGATGACTTGCAATCATGTTGTATAAGGAACAAAGAAAATGGGGTTGTTCAACCAAGAGGAGAAGATTCATGGAGAAAACAATACTTTCCTTCATATATTTGAAGAGCTGAATTTAGAATAGGGAGTACATTTTCTTAGCATGATTTCGGATGATTTAAAAACCAAAAAGGGAAAATTTCAAGAAAAATCTCGGCTAAATTTTTAAAGAGTTTTCTAAGAAAATTGAGGATGGAAATGACTATGTAGAAAGTGGTAGAATTTCTTCTTCTTTTTTTTTTTTTTTTTTTTTTTTTTGCGGTACGCGGGCCTCTCACTGTTGTGGCCTCTGCCGTTGCGGAGCACAGGCTGCATACGCGCAGGCTCAGCAGCCATGGCTCACGGGCCCAGCCACTCCACGGCATGTGGGATCCTCCCGGACCGGGGCACGAACCCGTGTCCCCTGCCTCGGCAGGTGTACTCTCAACCACTGCGTCACCGGGGAAGCCCGAATTTCTTCTTTTTAACCATAATATGGTAGGTATATTGTGGAGGAAGTTCAATAATCAGATGAGCCATTTGATTAGGTCAATTATTCCCAGTCATAAAGTTTATAGACCAGGAATATATACACACAAATATACTTTTAAAAATAAGAAACTGAAAAAAATGCTTACTAACTTTTTATAATGCCAAGTAAGGACCTTCAAACTAAAACTGATGATCAGTATCATTTCAGAAAATAAACTATATTTTAAATAAAAACATAAGATAAAATATTAAAATTAAGGGCAGTCTGCAAAAATAAAGAAAAAAATTTTACAGTATAGTTTCTAATTTCATCAGATAAAAATCTAGCTAGTTAAATGAAGAGATGACATGGGTTTTGATTTTCTCACTTTGGTACAGAATGGCAAAACCTGTGTCATGAAGCATGAGTCCCTTGATTATCATTTGGAAAGTACTGAACATTTATAGTTCTCTCCAATTCTAAGATTCTGAACTTTTAAGTGAATATGACAATACCAAAGTATGAACTGGGTCCTTCTTCCAAGCACATAGTAGTGACTTAATAAAGGTAAAAGTTACTTTCAAAGTGCTCTGCCATGTGAATTTATTATTCTAAATGATTTCATTTACACACAAGTGGCAACATGCTACACCATGGGCAAAGCATAGCTTCTAAGTGTTTTGCTATCCTTGTAACAGAGCTAAAATACAAAACACCATAACTTGAGGAATAATAGTTACACAGCAACTAGTTATTATGGGTTAAATTATGCCCCTCCTCCACAGGAAAAAAAAAAAAAAGCCTAGCAAGTTAATACACTAATCTTGATCATTTCAGAGGCAAAAAGAAAAATCCACTGGCAATATGAAATGAACAGTAGACTTATCCTGGAAATTTTCTAATAACACTTAGCACTTCAAGATAACTTAACCAAATTATATTTTCAACTAAAATTCTAACTGAAGAGAAGTTAAAAATAACGTTCAGAAGATCGCGCCCATTGTAAAAACTCTTTCTTAAGCGATTTTGCCCCTTTCCTCCAATTTTCCTCGGGACATATATTGTAATGCTCTTTGTACAAATGCTTTTGTGAAAAATTTTTGTGAATTCAATGCATTCCTGGATTTTGTCTCCCTAACACACACACACACACACACACACACACACACACACACACACACACACACACACACACACACACTAGCCCTGGCAAAAGTAAGGCATAGTGAATATTGAGGGGGGCAAACACTACATGAGCTTCTACTCACTGCTATGTCAATGCACATAAATTCTAATTTGTAACGCCCCTGCAGTTCCATTGTATGGCTCCATTAGTCTATGCATGAATTATTCACACATGATACATCATAGTGGCATCAGAACCATTTGTGATATCAATTCACACTATTATAAAACAGGTAATCTTCAACTGTCCAACACAACATGTGTTAATTAGCTCTCCAAGAAACTTTGCTAGTCAATCACCTTCTTAAAGCCCAGCTCTGGCCTCACCTTCTCCAATAAGCCTTCCAATCACTCTATCTTACATCCATATCTGTCATTTTCAGACTACCCATGGAATACCTGACAAAATTTAGTAGTTTCAACTACATTTCTTTGCATTGTTCTTTTTATTGTTTTGCAGATTTAACTCTTCTGTCTCTGAATATATTATTGATTCTTGAGGGATGGAACCACTATATATGGTTCTTTGTAATTTCCACAGTACTTAGCAATGCTAGACACATAGTAAGTTTTCAGTAAATACTAGTTGACTTGTTTAACTGCCATGCAAATAGATATAATTCACAAATTTTTAGATGCTGGGCTACTTGTCTTAGGAGATTTCAACCTGTTGAATAATCATGAGTTTTGAGGTATGGTTTATTATTTTGTTATGAAATATTTGTCTTTTTATTTCCATTAATTCTCTGAAGAAACAAACTGCTTTTTGTGTAATATTATTAAAAGCATGATTGCTGTGAGGTTAGGAGAAATATATGTAAATTTTCAAAGCATAGTAAGAGACACAAAATAAACAATCAATGTATAATTATCATTACAATTTTGCCACTCTACAATTTTTCAGGGCATGTAACAATGGCAAATTACTAGCAGGGTACTTATTATAGCAGAAAAGCAGTTTATAAGGGAGATTCACACAGTTTAGTCCTATGCATTCAGTAGGTACTTAATAAGTTATAAGTAAACTTTCTATTGAAAGACAACATACATACCAAAACACACAAGTTCTCCCAATGCACAGCACAAAGGAATGGTCACAAAGTGAACATATCTGTGGAACCAGCAACCAGGTCAGGCAACAGAAGATTATCAGCACCCCAGAAGCTCCTTTAATGCAAAATTCAAGTCCCTACCCATAACATCAAGTAAAACCATTATCCTGACTTCTTATAGCATTGATTAATTTTACCTGTTTTTGAACTTTACATAAATGGAGTCATATTGTATGCACTCTTTCATGGCTGGCTTTTTCCACTCAGTTTAATGAGATCAATGCATACCATTGCATGTAGCTGCTTGGTTTTTTGGCTTTTTTTGTCATTCTGTTTTTTATCAATAGTACTGTATATTATTCTACCCTATGAATATACCACAATTTATTTATCCATTCCGTAATATGTGAGTTTTTATGACTAGTACTATTTTGGATATTATTAAGCAAGTCTTTGGGTGAACTTATATATACATTTCTATGGAGTATAAACATAAGAGGGGAGCTGCTGAATTATGCTATTCATATTCACCAGATAATATACTTTAGTAGGTTTAGTTTTTACAAGAAATTGCCCAACGGGCTTTCAAATTGCTTTTGCCAATTTACACTTTCACCAGCAGTGAATTGGAATTTCTCCACATTGTCTCCCATCTTTAATGTTACCTATCTTTTTAAAATTTTAGCTATTTTGGAGTATGTTTAATAATATCTCAAATAATTTATATTTCTATGATGAAATTGAGAACTTCTCAGGTCTATTGGTCATTGGGTAATCCTCTTTTTGTAACTGCTTACTCAAATATTTTGTCCATTTTTCTACTGGGTTGTTGTTCCTTTCTTAGAGATTTATAGATATTCTTTGTGTGTAATGTAATCACTGATACATTTAAATTTATATCCACCATCCTGCTTCTATTTTCTATTTGACCTGGCTGATAAAAGTAAGAATTATTACTGTTATCCTTTCCCTAGTAATGGTAGAACTTTGGAATACTTCATCTCCCTCTTGCCTTTTGCATTTTTATGTTTACTCCTGGGACATTTTTTTTTCTGGTTGAAGAACTTCCTTTAGTATTTGTTTTAGGGAAGGTCTGTTGATGACAACAACTTTCAGCTTTTATTTTCCTGAGAAAAAAATTCACTAATAATCAGAAGCCTTTTTAAACTTTATTTTTACGTTTTATTTTCACTGTTGATGGACAGTATAGTCTATTTTATTTTATTAATTTTTTTTGCTATCGATGAATAATTTGACATCTTTTTCTTTCAGCACCTTCCATTCCCTATCAGTTCCATAGTTTGTGTTGAGAAGTCAACTGTAAGCTTATTATTTACATATAATGCCTTTTTTTCTCTGCATACTTTTAAGATTTTTCTCTGTGTTTTTTGGTCTTTAACAGTCCAACTATAATATGCCTAAGTCTTGTTTTCTTCATATTGTTTTGCTTGGAGTTCACTTAGCTTCTTGAATTTATGGGTCCTTACCTTTCATCAGTTTTGGAAAATTCTCTACCGTTAGCTCTTCATATACATGAGAATACCTCATTCTCCTCTCCCTTTTTTAAGAGACAACTACATGTATGCTGGAGCTTTGGAAATTGTCCTACATGTCTCTTATGCTCTTTTCTGTATTTTCAATCATTTTTCTCTCCATACTTCAATTTGGATATTTTCTATTAAGCAGTCTTCCAGTTTACAAATTCTGTCTCCTGCTGTGTTGAATAATCGAATAATTATAGCTATTGAGTTAATTTCAGGTATTGTGATTGCATCAGATTTAGAATGTTCTCATTTATTTTATTTTATAGATGCTAATTATCTAGTAAAATTTTCCACCTTTTCATCTGTATGTCCTTATCTTTCATCTAGTCCTTAAAACTATTAATCTTTGATAACTTTAAAGTTCATGTCTTCTAATTCCAATATATAGATTACCTTTAAGTCTGTTCCTTATTTTCCTATATTCTGATTATTATCTTGAGTTTTAGTTTTATGGTTCTGTCTTTTGGCAGGCCTAATAATTTTAGATTTCATGCCATAAATTTGCATATAGACATTGTAGAGGCTAAGGATGAGCTTGTCCTCCAGAGTTCCTTAACCCTTTGTTTGGCTAGGCTGTGTAGAAGCTTATCAACTTGATACAATTAGGGAGTGAGCTGAGTTCAATCTAATTTTGGTTCATTTCTTCTTTACATGGCATAGCTCACCAGGGCTCTCAATGAAAGCCTGGTATGTTACCAGAGCCTCTTTCTCTGGAAGCACATGAAATCTTTATCTCTTTACCATAATTTTAAAGAAAACTCTGCTCTGCTTTTCTATTTTTTGCTTAGCTGTTTATCTTCCCACACCCCATATTTCAGAATTCAGCATACGTGTTAAGGGGAAAACTGACCATGAATTTGAGGTTTCATGAGTTTCCAATTTTGTTAATGCAGTCCTGCAAAACTGCCAAATGCTCTGTGGACTTCTCAGTCTGGCAGCAGCTACTCCCTTCCTGGGCAAAGCCCAGGAACTCAGCTTCTTGTTTGTATCCAGACCTCAGAAATTCTATGGTTCGCCCCTCCCCATATTCTTAGCCCCCTATTCCTCATTGCTTTAAAACTCTTTGATGCTATTCAACGTATCATCTTTTAATTAATCTATCCTTTCTAGTTGTTCTCAGTAGGAGATTTAGTATGGCAACAATTATTCCATCTTACTCTCATTGCTATAGTCCATATAGTAATGTTTTTGATTCAATCAAAAGATCTATTTACAATGGGACAGGATAGAAAGCCCAGAGTTAAACCCACACACACATGGTCACCTTATCTTTGATAAAGGAGGGAAGAATATACAATGGAGAAAAGACAGCCTCTTCAATAAGTGGTGTTGGGAAAACTGGACAGCTACATGTAAAAGAATGAAATTAGAATACTCCCTAACACCATACACAAAAATAAACTCAAAATGGATTAAAGACCTAAATGTAAGGCCAGACACTATCAAACTCTTAGAGGAAAACATAGGCAGAACACTCTATGACATAAATCACAGCAAGATCCTTTTTGATCCACCTCCTAGATAAATGGAAATAAAAACAAAAATAAACAAATGGGACCTCATGAAACTTCAAAGCTTTTGCACAGCAAAGGAAACCATAAACAAGACGAAAAGACAACCCTCAGAATGGGAGAAAATATTTGCAAATGAAGCAACTGACAAAGGATTAATCTCCAAAATTTACAAGCAGCTCATGCAGCTCAATATCAAAAAAACAAACAACCCAATCCAAAAATGGGCAGAAGACCTAAATAGACATTTCTCCAAAGAAGATATACAGATTGCCAACAAACACATGAAAGGATGCTCAACATCACTAATCATTAGAGAAATGCAAATCAAAACCACAATGATGTATTACCTCACACCGGTCAGAATGGCTATCATCAAAAAATCTAGAAGCAATAAATGCTGGAGAGGGTGTGGAGAAAAGGGAACACTCTTGTACTATTGGTGGGAATGTAAATTGATACAGCCACTATGGAGAACAGTATGGAGGTTCCTTAAAAAACTAAAAATAGACCATATGACCCAGCAATCCCACTACTGGGCATATACCTTGAGAAAACCATAATTCAAAAAGAGTCTCGTACCACAATGTTCACTGCAGCTCTATTTACAATAGCCAGGACATGGAAGCAACTTAAGTGTCCACTGACAGATGAATGGATAAAGAAGATGTGGCACATATATACAATGGAATATTACTCAGCATAAAAGGAAACAAAATTGAGTTATTTGTAGTTAGGTGGATGGACTTAGAGTCTGTCATACAGTGTGAAGTAAGTCAGAAAGAGAAAAAAAATACCATATGCTAACACATGTATATGGAATCTAAAAAAAAAAAAAGTCATGAAGAACCTAGGGACAGGACGGGATTAGAGACACAGACCTACTAGAGAATGGACTTGAGGACATGGGGAGGGGGAGGGGTAAGCTGGGACAAAGTGAGAGAGTGCCATGGACATATATACACTACCACATGTAAAATAGATAGCTAGTGGAAAGCAGCCGCATGGCACAGGGAGATCAGCTCGGTGCTTTGTGACCACCTAGAGGGGTGGGATAGGGAGGATGAGAGGGAGACGCAAGAGGGACGAGATATGGGGATATAAGTATACATATAGCTGATTTGCTTTGTTATACAGCAGAAACTAACACATCATTGTAAAGCAATTATACTCCAATAAAGATGTATTAAAAAATAAGTCACATTTATTAAAATATATGATTTAATTTGAAAATTCAACAGATAAAACCAGCCTATATGAAAACAAATTGTTGATGAGAAATGTACAGTGATAGCAAAAGTCTTTTTTAATTAAAAAATAATGCTTCAAAATTGAAGGAATTTTACATATAAATTTGATAGAACCAATATCTCAAAAATTTCAATCCTATTTTTGTCACTCACTTATACAAAGCAGAAAAAGCATTTGTAAAAGTAAATAATTATTTTGGGGAAAGACAATCTTATATTCCGAATATGTTAGCAATTTGGCTTATTTCTAGGTGTTAACAAAACTGTAGGATCTGGTGGACTTAGCATCTTAAAGTAATAATTGAATGGCTTTACAGGTATTTTTCAGAATAAGAGATGTAATCAGAAGTCTAGATGTAAGACTAAATGAATTTATTATTATTTTAAAACACATTCCCATGTTTCAACATAATTGAAGTAGATGTGGAGTTTTGGTTCCTAATTTTTTCCAATATTTTTATAAGGTCTTGCCTAAATTTAATGTTATGATTTTAGTTAAACTAAATTTGAATGGATTACATTCAACCTCAACAGCAAAAACTTTGAGATACAAATCATGTCGCCGAAAACCTGGTCAATGACATGATAGTGGTATTTGGCCATTGATTACACTTAATTAGAATACCAGGTCAGCCTTGGTAAATATAACAAGTAAACGTTATATGTTTATTTTTTTCTAAAAATCTCAGGCAGACTCTGAAGGCTTCAAGTTTGACATTCAAGATTTGGTAAATAATTCAAATATTACTGTTGAAGTCAATGGATCCTCAACTAGATCTAAAGTTTGTTGAGTAACTTTTTCTTGGATTCTGTGCTCCAATAAACTCTTCTTTTCACACAACCGAATTTGCTTTGACTTTGTGTCACTTATCAAACAAACAACTTTAGAGGTCACACAGGAAAAATCAAGATCAAATAATCAAGGGGGAAAGAAACTGCATATTAGAGCCTAAGGGCTAATCAACAATAATCAGAAAAAAGCTGCTGATAACTTCCAGAATTAGGAAGGATTTGAACAACAGGTAGATAAATGGTGTTTGTTTGTGACTGAAAGAGGGGGTAGATCCTTTGAGGTATGGATTCAGGGACTGCTGTTGACTCTATCCATCCTTTCTTCAAAGGACACTTCCCCTCCCAGCACTGAGAATCCCTCTGACCTTGACAAAAATTTATTCAGAGGGCGTTTTGCCTAGTTATTAATTCACTTTGGCGTAGCAATTGCTGCATCTGGTAATCTTCCTAACCTTAGCCAGCTTGATTGCTAGCAGAGAATTCTAGCAGGGTGGAGGAAAGGAAAGGGGATAAACATGGTGAGAATCAACACTTTGCTGAAAATATTTTGGCACTCTTAAACACTGCCAAATTATTAGCTCTACTGTTTTCATTTTCTCTCTCAAAATATTATTTTGTGACTGTTATGTAACTGCAAGATGCAAAGCAAGAAACATGAAGATATCAAAGAACACTTTCATTGAGTTACTAAGATTATTTTAACTCAAACTTAAAAAAATAAAACAGTAGGGATTTTTTTTAAGTTAATTTCATTTTAATGCCCTTAATTGGGCTTTTTCTGGAATTGGCAGTGAAAATGTAGGCTTGGAAATCTCACTTCAAAGTGGGTCTGTATAAACTATTTTCAAAAAAGAATTGTCACCAAATTCTTAAATTTATTGCATTAGATATTCATTAACCCATCATTTCTTTTTACTACAGCTTCTCCAAGAACACACAGAACAGGCAGAGAAGGAGATATATTATAGTGTAAAGAGCACTGTGTTCTACTTTTGACCTGTCAGGGATTAGACCTGTGACCTTGGACAAGTTATTTAATCTTTCTGAGTCTTAATATCCTCTTCTAAATATTGCAGACTTTTTTTTTTTTTTTTTTTTTTTTTGCGGTATGCGGGCCTCTTACTGCTGTGGCCCCTCCAGTTGCAGAGCACAGGCTCCGGATGCGCAGGCTTAGCGGCCATGGCTCACGGGCCTAGCCGCTCTGCGGTATGTGGGATCTTCCCCGACCGGGGCACGAACCAGTGTCCTCTGCATCAGCAGGCGGACTCTCAACCACTGTGCCACCAGGGAAGCCCTATATTGCAGAATTTGATACCTGCTCCAAAGGGTTATTTTAAAGACTATTTGAGTTAACAAGTCTAAAGTATTAGTATAAGACTACACATAATACATGGTAAAAATGGAGGAAACTGGGTAAAGAATTCACAGGGTATCTCTGTACTACTTTTAATTGCAAATCAATCTATAATTATTTCCAAATAAAATATAGATTCCCGATTAATACATATTGAATACACTTGTCCCCTTCCTCTTTTCCAAAAACACACACAGATATCTCTGTAGCATGATACAGATACAAGAAAGCCCCCATAAACATGTGTTTTATTACTCTTTAGAAACAAAATTCAAACATTTTAAAAGTTTTGCCATATTATCCAGCAATACAACAACTATGAAGGATAGTAGAATAAATTTGGGTAATAAGAAAAGGCAGTTTTTAAAATAATCCAGCCATCAGGAGACCTATAGGTGCTGCATGAATGCCACACCCCAGTTATGTCTGTGCCTTTTTAAATTATAACACTAAGAGTTGGATGCTTACCGTGTGCCAAGCATGATGCTATGTGCTTAAGTTACACTAGCTCATCTAATACTTAAAGCAATGCTGTGAAGAACTGTTACTTTTTACATATTACAGATGCAGAAATTGAGGCTCAGAGATGGTAAGTAATTTCCCAAGGTCACATAGGCACTAAGTCGCAGAGCCTGGGTTCAAATCCAGGCAGTCTACTTTCAGGGTCTAGTGCTTTTCATATTATACCACTTCCCCTAGATAGACAATCCTGGGTTTCCCTAACCAAATGCCATCCCCAAGGCACTGCTGATGCCCACACATTTGCTCCCCTTTGTTAGCTGCATGGACCATGTACACGGTGTGCAATAAGTTCTCAGATTCCCTCCTGAGAAAAGGTTTTAGGGGATACTGAGCAGGCAAAGTGAGAGCCCAGGTAGTCTGAGAGGATAAAAAGCAGGTACAAAACAAGAATTAAAAGGACAGAAAATGCAGGGTAAGCTTCCCACAGCATCATGAGATTTTGGAGTAGAAGGAACAAGAATATTGAGACTAAAAGTCACACTGCTCGTGAGTCAGAAGTCACATCTGTGGGTCTTGTACGACCTACTTGGAGGTCTTCAAGTAGACAGATCCGGGCAGGTTAGAGAAGAATATGAATCCTGAGAGGAGCAGAATATACAGCTCTCTAAGAGTGAGGGCCATTTCAGTATAGTAATGAACTGTGTTTACTGGAATGATAGAAAAATACATCACAAGTTCCCAAAACTTTCAGGAAAGATGAAAGTCAGTTGAAGGAAAAGATAAGCAGGTTTTAACCACAAGAAGTAAGACTTAAACACAGTTTCAAACCTGTTAGTTTGGGACCTGAGTGATGGGCAGGCTAGTCCATGGTGCATTTAACAAAGTTCTTAGACTCTCCTTGTGGTGAGCTGGGGAACTGGTGAGGATTTATGATAGAAACTGGTTAAACGAGCATAATAAGAATATACTGTACCTACAGAATAAATAATATTTCAAACACATGGAGTATAAGTAAACATAGGGAAATCTGAATAAGATCAGTGGACTATACCAATATCAATATCCTGGTGATGATATAAACTAGAATTTTTGCAAGATGTTAAAAATGGGGGAAACTGAATAAAGGGTACACAAGATTATCTCTGCATTATTTCTTAAAATTGCATATGAATCTACAATTAGTTCCAAATAAAATGTCCAATTAAAAAATATAGGTTCCCTGGGCATACAGAGAACCTACCTCAACATAATAAAGGCCATATACAGCAAACCCACAGCAAACATCATTCTCAATGGTGAAAAACTGAAAGCATTTCCTCTAAGATCAAGAACAAGACAAGGATGTCCACTCTCGCCACTATTGTTCAGCATATCATTGTAAGTCCTAGCCCCAGCAATCACAGAAGAAAAAGAAATAAAAGGAATACAAATTTGAAAAGAAGAAATAAAACTGTCAATGTGCAGATGACATGATACTATATAGAGAGAATCCTAAAAATGCCACCAGAAAACTACTAGAGCTAATCAATGAATTTGGTAAAGTAGCAAGATATAAAATTACTGCACAGAAATCTCTTACATTCCTTTACACTAATGATGAAAAATCTGAAAGGGAAATTAAGGAAACACTCCCATTTACCATTGCAACAAAAAGAATAAAATACCTAGGAATAAACCTACCTAGGGACAAAAGACCTGTATGCAGAAAACTATAAGACACTGATGAAAGAAATCAAAGATGGTATAAACACATGGAGAAATATAACACATTCTTGGGTTAGAAGGATCAATACTGTGAAAATGACTATACTACCCAAAGCAATCTACAGATTCAATGCAATCCCTATCAAATTACCAATGGAATTTTTTACGGAACTAAAACAAAAAATATTAAAATTTGTATGGAGACACAAAAGACCCCGAATAGCCAAAGAAGTGTTGAGGGAAAAAAACGGAGCTGAAGGAATCAGACTCCCTGACTTCAGACTATACTATAAAACTACAGTAATCAAGACTATATGGTACTGGCACAAAAACAGAAATATAGATCAATGGAACAGGATAGAAAGCCCAAAGGAGGTAAGGATATACAGTGGAGAAAAGACAGTCTCTTCAATAAGTGGTGCTGGGAAAACTGGACAGCTGCATGTAAAAGAATGAAATTAGAACACTCCCTAACACCATACATGAAAATAAACTCAAAATGGATTAGAGACCTAAATGTAAGACCAGACATGATAAAACTCTTAGAGGAAAACATAGGAAGAACACTCTTTGACATAAATCACAGCAAGATCTTTTTTGATCCACCTCTTACAGTAATGGAAATAAAAACAAAAATAAACAAATGGGACCCAATGAAACTTAAAAGCTTTTGCAAAGCAAAGGAAACTACAAACAAGATGAAAAGGCAAACCCTCAGAATGGGAGAATATATTTGCAAACGAATCAACGGACAAAGGATTAATCTCCAAAATATATAAACAGCTCATGCAGCTCAATATTAAAAAAACAACCCAATCCAAAAATGGGCAGAAGACCTAAATAGACATTTCTCCAAAGAAGGCATACAGATGGCCAAGAAACACATGAAAAGCTGCTCAACATCACTAATTATTAGAGAGATGCAAGTCAAAACTACAATGAGGTATCACCTCACACCAGTTAGAATGGGCATCATCAGAAAATCTACAAACAACAAATGCTGGAGAGGGTGTGGAGAAAAGGGAACCCTCTTGCACTGTTGGTGGGAATGTACATTGATACAGCCACTATGGAGAACAGTACAGTGGTTCCTTACAAAACTAAAAATAGAATTACCATATGACCCAGCAACCTCACTACTTGGCATATACCCAGAGAAAACCATAATTCAAAAAGACATATGCACCCCAATGTTCATTGCAGCACTATTTACAATAGCCAGGTCATGGAAGCAACCTAAATGTCCATCGACAGACGAAGGGATAAAGAAGTTGTGGTACATATATACAATGGAATATTACTCAGCCATAAAAAAGAGCGAAATTGGGTCATTTGTAGAGACGTGTATGGATCTAGAGACTGTCATACAGAGTGAAGTAAGTCAGAAAGAGAAAAACAAATATCGTACATTAACGCATATATGTGGAACCTAGAAAAATGGTACAGATGAACTGGTCTGCAGGGCAGAAATAGAGACACAGATGTAGAGAACAAACGTATGGACACCAAGGGGGGAAAGTGGCATGGGGGTGGGGTGGTGTTGTGATGAACTGGGAGATTGGGATTGAGTATATACACTAATATGTATAAAATGGATAACTAATAAGAACCTGCTCTATAAAAAAATAAATAAAATTTAAAAAAAAATTGTTCAATGAGAGCATTCAAAAATATATATAGGTTCCTGATTGAAGTATAAGATGCCAATCCTTAGCATAGTGATAAATATTAGTGGAATAAGTGAATGAATAAATTATTTACATCATCAGGTCATTTTGCGTTATGCTGTAAGGTCACCCTATAAAAATTGTTTTTTTTCATCTTCCCATTAGCATCATTCCTGGGCTATTGGAATAGATCTCAAATTGGTCTTATTGTTTGCAATGTCCACTTTGCACATGACTACCAGATATTTTTTTTTTCTAAAACACAATTTTGATGACTCCTTCGTATCTCTTAAAAGCACCAATGATTCCTCATTGTCTATAGAATAAAATTAAATAAATTCAACCTAGCATTCAGAATTCCTATCTTTCTGGGTTCCTGCCCCAATATTTCTTATGAATTTTTCACTCCAGACAAGTAAATCAACTTCTTATTGCCATCAGATGCCTTAAGCTCACTTTCTTCTGTAAGCTTTCTATTCAGACACACCTGGACTCATTCCTCATGTTGGCCTTTATTTTCTAAGTGATCTCAGAGAAGTCTCTTGTTCTCCCAGTCTTAGTTTATTCAACTGAAAAGTGGGTATAATTGCTTCCAGAACTTTATGAGGAATGAGATAATATATTCCAAATTCTGAACATAATGCTTATTACATACCATATTAGTAAAGAGTCATTTTCTTACTACTTTTTATGTTATAATTAAACTTATCAGCCCCTTTTCTGCCCACTGTGGTCCTTCTCTCAGGGTACATTTTACCTAGCAGCCTCCACTAACTTCTCTAAATCACTTTTATCTTTGATAATCATTTATTTAGAAAAAAAATCTGTTATTAGAGAAAGAAATGATTTTCCTTAAAGAATTCCAGCACCATCTTCTTTTGCAGGAAAACTTCGTACAGCTCAACCTCACACCTACACAATGTCAATTCATAAAATAAAAAGTACCAGCACCCCATTGGGTTGGAATATGATGGGAATAGGAACAACATATTGGTGTGTTTTTTCAAGCAGAAAAAAGTGGTTGCTGAATGAATAGCATTGAACAAACATTGAGACAGCCATTCAGCTTTCCAGTATTACCATGTGGCCTGCTTGAGGGCTATTTCAAGAGATACTGAGGAGATATGGCCTGCATAAATCCAAAGAACAGTTCAAACATAAATGGTGTCTGTATGAATGAAGGAACTGAGATCTCCTGATGTAGGAGCTATAAATCTAGATAAGTAAAATAATATTTAATTGTCCTCTTACCAAAACAGGACTAAAAGACAGACAGCCCTCCTCTCTATTCTTTCCAGGCTATCTTGCTCACATACCTTCTCCTCTCCTGAGTGAAAGGAAAGAAGGATGTCATTGTCGTGAACTCTTTCTCAACCTAGACATCCTGCTACTTTTCCGGGAGTTGACAGTCAAGAGGAGTATGAGGTGCACAGAGGAACAAAGAAGTCTTCAGAGAGGTTTATGTTATTTTTTTTTTAAAGCCACTTAAGATGTCCTATAACCCAGGGACAAAGAGATGAACTGTGCATCTGGGAGGAGCATTTTGCAGGAAAAAGGCTTTGACCAGGGTTGAGAGACCTGGGTTCTGCCACTGGCTTTGCCATTACTGACTCCCTGGGTCTCAGTTTCTTCACATGTAGAGTCAGGAATTGGACCAGGTCCCCTCAAGGCCTTTCAATAATGACATAATCAGCCTCACATTTTTGGCCCTTGATTATGCCCACATGTCCCAAAGGGTCAATTATGTTTCATAAGAAAGAAAAATAAGGAATTCCTCATAATCTTAATTACAAATTTATTAGTTGAAAACTGAACTGAAGAGAGAAAGGGTAAGGCTCAAAAGAGATGCATAATACAGAAGGGATACCTGCAGAGCAGAACAAAAAGGAATCAAATCAGTTAGAAGCGTTAGACGTTAGGAACATGGGCTCTGCTCTCAAAGAGTTGGAGGACTTTTCTGAAAGCATAAGACAAACAGAGAACCCTGTGTGCTGGCTTGGAGGAAAAGACTGGCTTTCTTCCTAAAACATTAGAATATGACTGCGATGAGAAATAACCCTGAGCCTGGGGAGCTACATGAAGCAAAGTTAAGCAGTGATCAAAGAGGCACTAGGTGATTTTTTTTCCCCTCCTGTGATGTCCAGGAAGAAGTTTACTCTATAGATTGCTCATTTACTTGCTCACATTTTGAGAGTGTGCTTTCTCCATCAAGGCATTTGGAAAAAGATAAGTCATGATGTTTGATTCCTTTACGATCTTCAGTGCAGTGCTTGCCCGAAAGTAACAAACTCCCCATCCTTTCAAAGAACTTAATTTTGTTGTCAGGTTTTCTTCGCAAAACATCTTGGCAAGAACTGTGGGAAAAAGATTATCCAAAGGAACAGTGGATGGCAGTATTGGTTTGCAACTCCAAAGCAGAAAGCAAGGAAAACTACTGTTTTTTAAAGAAGAGAAGTAGCATATTCTCAATCTTCTGAAACAGCTTCACATGGGCATGGGTCTAAAACCAAGAAAAGTTCGTATTTGCAGTTTCAAAACTTGTTAAAGCAACTACATCAGATGATTTGAGAATCTTGCGTTACAAAATATGGAGAAGGAAAATGATCACCCAGCAAAAATGATGGCCTGTTTTGATTCGAAGTTTTACATAATCATTCACAGTATCTAAATAGTAGTTAACATACAGAACTAGCCAGTAAATAGACTATGACCAAAAAACACAAGCGGTATAATATTTAAAGTACAGTAGCAATCCTATGTCTTTTGTGGGAGTGGAAGAATTTAGATTAAAAGAAAGAGAGGCTAGGATGGAAAGGGGAGTAGAATGGAGTACAAACAGGCGGCTTGTTATGAATTTTATTTTTAGTGATGAATATACATGTTTCAGTATTTAAATAGCACCTGTCCCTTAGGGATGCAGTTTATTATTTTTGCCTAATTCTTCTCCTTTTGAGGATCTCATATCTGCTTTTGTACACTGTTCTGAACACTCATTTGTTCATGCATGTATTCCTTCATTCATTAACAAATACCTTTGAACATGCATGAAATGCGAGGAACTAGGGATATAGGTGACCTAGGAGGGAAAATAGACATGTAAATAGAAATACCATGCAATATGGTATGTGACAGCTAAGTGGTTTATGGAATTGTCGCAGATTGGTGGAGTGAAAACATGCTATAGTTTTTATTCGCAAACCATTGTCCTTTTCAGTATGTCAAATTGCCCTATCCTATGGATATGTACTAAATCACATCTTGGGCAGATTTCAAACTCTCTTGAACACTTCCAGTTATTAAAGTTGTAACTTTTCATTTTCAGCTACTATCCTCTTTAAAACTTCTTTTTTTTGACCACATTTAAATACTCATTTACCTACTGCAGCTAAGGTTTATGGCTGCAGGGATCTGAAGAAGGAAAGGATAGGTTTCCCTTTCTAATTCCTCTTTCTTCACCTTGACCTTGCTGCAGGGGCTGAAGGTTTTCATGATCTGCTCTGGGACACATGCTTCATCTGAGACATATCTCCTTCCACTTTCCATTTTCCAGGCCTAATTCTATGGGCATCTTTCCAGGCTGCCTATCTCTGTTTTTCTGGCTGCTGTGGACCTCTGTGTGCAGTTAAGCAGCTCCAGCTCAATTTTTTCCAAATCTTCCAACTCCTGCCCCCAGCAAAAAACACACAGCTTCTTTCTGAGTCCTTTGACCCAAACTCTAGGGCTGTGTGATGCCCACTGACCTGTTGAGAACTCACACACCTTTATGGATGACAGAGGATGCTCTGCACAGAGGATGCTCTGCCTCTGTTCCTCTGCTGTGCGCTGTCATCTCTTTCTTTCTAATGGCTTTTGTCCTGCCCAGGTAGATGCTTGGCAAATGAACAAGTCAGCTGCCCAGCCAAATGACCAACTGAGAAATGAGATGCCAATCTCCATTCTTGGGGGCATCCTCAATCTTCTGGAACTCCTCTCACATAGCTCTACATTATAAAGACTACATCTTCAGAAGTGATGGTACATGGCATAAAGAAGAATAAGGTGAGGCTGTGGCAATGAGGATGGTGAACTATTGGATGAGGAATAAGAAAAAATGATGCTGAGTATGATGCCAATGTTTCTAGCAGTGGAGACTTCGTGGATAATGACATCATTTTCTAAGAGAGGAAAGAGGGCACAGGAACATTTTGGGATGGGAAGGTAATACATTCAGTTTTGGACATAAGATGATTGCTATCCAGCCAGAAATGGACTAAATGGAATGTTAATTAGAACTAAAAAATAAATAAAATTTACAACATAAGTTGGAAGAGTTTCTAAATCCAAAGGGAGAATCTAGGCTTTCATGAATACGCAATAAGAAAACACAAAAAGAACAGGGTGGGCAGAGTACTGAAATTTCTGATTTTTCAGATGTCTGAAAGATCTCAGGATGTCCATGGACTAAATGCAACCTTATGAGAATTGGCAAACAAGATCAAATTCAGAAGTAAATCATTCCAAACAAAGAGATTAGGGAACAGAAGAATTAAAAAAAAAAAAGTATTTTCAATTTAGCAGTCCAAAAATAACAGGAGAAAAAGGTGGGTCAAATAATAAAAGACATGAGAAGAAACTATTCATTCTAAAATAGCTTATATTTAGACTTTTTTCAAAAGTCCATTAAAGAAAGCAACAAACACAAGAACAGGCAATAAAAAAAAACAGTAAAGATATCACAAAAATAGCTTCAAATAACCATGAGCAAGGAAATGCTTGGGAAAATATACAAGTGACAAATCACTGGCTGTTAAAAGAAAAACAAAACAAAACAAAACTTGGGATTTGAAGGTATTTTACAAATCTCATTCAATGTCTTCATTGGATAGATGAGGAAATCAAACCCCAGGCTGTGTACATGAATTGCATAACTAGTGAGGAAAAGAAGATCAGGAGAATTCAAATCTCTTGAGTCCAGGGCCAGCTAGCTCTTTTCCACCAGCCATCAGCATTACCTTTCACTAACCAATTTAAAGTGTCACTAAAGGCCACCCTCAGAAACCCATGAGGCATCTTTGAGATGAACCAGTGCCAATGGCCCCCTTTCTAAAAAGACAATTTTTAAGAGTAGTTTAAGTCTACAACAAAACTGAGCAGAAAGTACAGAGATTTCCCAAGTACTTACCTCTTGCTCACACACATACATAGTCTCCCCCATAATCAACATTCACTCATCAGAATAGTACTTTTTTTTTTTTTTACCAAGAATGAGCCTACATTGGCCCCATAATAATCACCTCAAATCCATAGTTCACCTTAGGGTTCACTCTTGGTGTTGTATATTCTACAGGTTTGGATGAATGTACAAGGACATATATCATTACAATATCACATAGAGTATTTTCACTGCCCTAAAAATCCTCTGTGCTCTGCCTATTCATCACACCCTGCACCCCAACTCTGGCAACCACTCATCTTTTTATTGTCTCCATAGCTTGCCTTTTCCAGAATGTCATATTTTTGGAATCACACAGTATGTAGCCTTTTTAGATTGGCTTCTTTCACTTAGTAACATGTATTTAAGGTTCCCAATGGCTTCCTTTTTGAAGAAAGAGTAAAGAAATCTAGGGCGTCTTCCCAACCATGCCCACCCTGGATACCCCATGACATTAGAAATTCCTAAACAATGTCACCAACCTGCTTACTTGATTATAAAGAAAATATTGTTCAAGTCTGTAGGAAGTACACACAGACATTTTTGAAAGATTGGTTGGTACATTATTATGACTAGTTTCTATTCCTACTGTTTATTAAAAATTATATTTCTGAGCAAAATGGAGGGTTTTAGTAAATCACCAGCAGAAGCAGTCATGATGGTCCTTGTTTATATTTGTATCATTTAATATAGGAAAGAGTTTCTATAATTCTTGATGAGATTGTGACACGGAAAGAAAAATAGTAGCCATGGCCCGGGATTCTTATGATTATCACTGATTCTGTCAATAATTTTCTGTATTTAAATATCAAGTAAAAGAGCAAAATACTTAAGAATGCCACAAGTGGCTGCCTCCCATGATTTTTGTGTGTCTGTTTGGTAATTCAGTTCTACAGTGTAAATAGCTGGCAGCAGCAGTGTTGTGTGCTAAATATCTCTTTACAAAATGCTAGAAAACTAGAGAATTACTAACAATTAAGGGTTGGTACACACAAGTGGCCAAAATTGCAGTTTACAAAAGAATGATAATTGCTCAAGAAGATAGGATTGATGCATATAATTGGACTTGGTCATTTAATTTTTTCATGTGTTTGCATTCCCTTAAATGGATGCACGCAGTTGCTATATGAATTAACAGGCATCATTTTGTATCCCAGTTTTCCTTCCTACACCTTTGCCCCTAACCTTCAGTGTCAACTACACTCAGAGCTTTTACTTTCTGTTTGACTTCTTTATCAAAACTTTCTCTTCTTTTTTGGACTCTGATAACATTGGTGATATAGTTAGACAGCAAATTTCCAAATGCAAGAGAGTTATAAATATTTACATTAATATACATATAGTGGAACAATACTTGATTATATTCAATTACTGACCAGTGGCAAGACCAGATTTCAAAGTGTGGTGTGAGGACCACAGGTTGTATTAATGTTTGTAGTATTGCAATGTTTATTCCTTTATGAGTATCATCAATTAACCGTTGCTGCATTTGTTCCCATCAAGATTGTAACTGTTCTTAACATTCATTCTGGTGAACAGACCCATGGTTTTCAAGAAGAAACATAAATGACTGCCCAGATGGCAACTTTAACAGGTGTCATAGACAGCATACTGTGGAGGTGTAACAAAACAAAAATTGTTGGAGAAGCACAGGTTATCGAGACAAGATAATGATTGATCTTTTAAAAAAGTTGACCACCATAGATTTTTTCTTGCTATCTTTTTCTTCTAAGATGAATAAGTCTCAATGTTAGCACTGTAGGCGAACCAAAGAATATTTCCTCATACTTGCCAATTTGAATAACAGGTTTCATATACCTGATCAGTTCTATCACATTTCTGGCAAATTACAAACTATTTCTCTATTACATCTACATGATTTTGAACATTTGGAAAACAACTGAAATTTGGATGGATTAGGTGAATTGACTCCATCTCCAAGAACCATGGAATTATCTGTGCAAAGAGCATCTTGTTTAAAAGTGTCACCTGCACACCTGAAATCTTGAAGCCTTTTTTTATGCAAACTCTTGTTAAAATCTGAACTTTCCCAGAATGAATAAAATCTTCATCCCTTAAAAGCCAACTCCAAATGGGTGGAAAAGGAGCTGCTGATGAGGAGGAAAGAATGCTGAAAGATATAGAGAAGGTTGGGGATTACTGATTGGGGTTTAGGATGCTGCAAGCGGACCACAGGGACTCTTGTCTTCTGCGAGCACTCATTTCAATGTTCTAAGCCCTTGCACCTGAATGAAGCCCTTGCATATCCTCCTCCAAAGTGCTGTTTTAGACACCATCCTCATGGTTTCTCATCACAAAACTTGTCTGTTTCCAATCACTCCACTTACCCCAGCACCACCACCATTCTTCTCGCCTAGAAAGGAAAGAAAATCAATTTGTATGTCAAATACGACTTTGGCCATTTCATCCCAAAGTTCTGTTAATACAAGATAATAATCAAGTCAGTTATTAATTTTACTTTAAGACTATGTACCCAGAGCTGGTGTTAATGATTTCTCTATTATATTTTTGCTGTGCTCACTTTTGTGACTCAAGTATAGTTGAAATAGTTATCAAGGTTGTGAAAGGTAGCTCAGAGGAGCAAAGATAAACAATCAATATTTCTCATCCTATTTGGCAAGCCTGGCATAACTGAGACAACTTACACAGGTAGAGGGAATAAAGATCACTTGAGATTTACCCTGAAAAAGTCAAAGTATACGGATATTCAAAAGAAAGAGACGCAACAAGTTAGTACTGAAAAGCTCTCAGTATATGATTTTCTTGGGCATCCTAAGTTGGGCTACATTATTAGAGATTGTGTTTACAAGCTAGAAAAGACTCTTTCTTCTTACCACTTATAAAAGCATAGTTAAAACACTATCTTGCCACAGATTTACCAAAAAAAAAAAAACCCAAAACAGTTTAAAATGAGAAAAATAAATAACTTTGATTAGAGGAATTGAACCATAATGAAAACATACAGAACTAAATGTAGCTTGAATAGGTGGATACTGAGGGAGGGTATGACTAGTCAACCAATTTTTGAAAGGATCAGAGAAGAAATGGAGCAACTGAGCCAGGGAATATTCAGACTGTGTATTAAGAGGTATTTTCTAACACTGTTTCTAACACTGATGTTTGTTGGACTCTGGGAAAATTACTCTTTCAAAGGAAATGGTGGAAACCCTTTTACTTACCTTATTTAAATTGGATTGGATCAAGCTTTCCCTCTGGGGATATACGTCTATTTGGACAGACTGTCGGTAGATGATTCTCATAAATTGTTTTTACTCCTGATTTATCTGAACCAAAAATTCTAGGGCGTCTGGTCATTGATTCTAAAAATAATTTCTCCTTCAATATGTTAACTCTTTTATCTCTTCTCCATCCCCATGATCTACTTTTGAAAGAAATATAAAGGAAATATAGTACTATTTCATTATTTTCCAAGAGTAAAATGAACCGAATAAATAAAAGTATTTGAAAGTGGTGCATTTTTGCTTTGGAATACTCTTTGAATGAAAATTTACGTCTATTAAATAAAAACTAGACATTTGACTATTATTACCATAAATATAATTCTGAAGTGATATAGAATTCAGCTCTAGTTACAAAATCATCTATTAAACTAATCACTCAGAAAGACCTCCATCCAAATGCTGTTATTATTACATAACATTTGTGGTGAAACCTAAAATTTTATTTCACATACTTAATAAAAGTATTTATTATTTATACAATTTTATTTATAGCTAATAGAAGCATAATATATAAAATACACTTACAGTCTCTGTGTCTTAAATATTATTTTCATAATAGTGATAATAATTTTGACATTTAATGAGCTAAGATGCTATCAATGTATTAGTTACAACACACTATGTTATTTCCTTGGGCTTTACATAGCTTTTCTACATAAACAATAGGAAATTTTCAGAGACACAAAAAGGAAATTTTGTTTGTTTTGGAATGGATTACAAATTCTGTGTGTTGAAATAAAAATAGTAAGTAGTATTCCCACATTTGCCCTTCAACCTAAAGTCCCGTGCTATCGTTTGTGAGAAAAGGAGATTTCTCAAATATGAGAAATATGAAAAATTCCCAGGTAAGACGAGTGATTTTGATGGGGACAGCATTACCAAAACAACTTAGGACCCCAAAGGAAGGATCATGTCTTATAACCAAACAATAATTGACTGAGGTTTAACATCTATATGTGTTGCTGGTAGAGAAGTTGTCTGGGAAGCCACTGTCCGTGTCTTCTTGTTGACCAGCCTGAACTGAGAACATTTGATCATTCCAGGGAAAGAGCAGGCTTGTTGACATAAAACATTTTCAATAGACCTGAGCACAATGATGCTATTTGCCTCCTTTTTAAAATGAAATGCTCAGTAATCTAGGGGGCTTCTAATCTGTTTACCAGCTGTACTGATGAGCTAGATTGATTTAACTGTTATCACCAACCTGACCTATGTTACAATGACAGATAATGTTTTAATGAACAAAAGTATTATCTTTCTCAGGCTTTGCTTTTCTATGAAAAGAGAAATTTATGTTCAAAGATTCCACTTTTCCCTACTCTTTAAATGTAAATATGTCAGAGATATATTAAAATGGCATTCAATATAGACTACTATTTTTAAAACAAAGTTGTCATTTGACTCCTGGTGAATTCCTCGTAAATTCAGGACTGAATAAAGAGATCAGATTACATTAAATGCATTTTGGTATCTATAACTTTCTGCAATGAATTAAAACTGGCTGATCGTGTCTCCGGTGCATTTCATTTTACGTTGATTCATGTACTGTAATATAACCTTCAAAATTCCCTTATGCCAACAAACTCACTCAGATATGCTGAGTGCAAGAGGAGATTAAAGTGGCTATAAGATTGAAAACTGTATGAAGGCATCAGATAATGCAGTAGAGGTATAATGAAAGTGTAAACAAAGCGGGTAAATGTAAAAATTACTGTTCACATAATCCACTGCTGAATTCAATGGAGACTTTAGCTCCCTGCCAAATATATATTAATACCAAACAAATTGGCAAGATCAATACACCAAGCCTGTTTCATTCTTATTAAAGTATTTTTCTCTTTGAAACTAAGCATAAGTAAGGCACGTCATTCTCCTTTGGAAAATGTAATATTTCCCCCAGTAGGAATTTAACATACAGGTATACTCAGACTCCCAGATCTGAGAAACTCACGTCAGATGATTTTCCTCCAATCTTTAAAATTGAAGTTACTTACAGAAATAAGCTTTTATATTTTCCTGAGCAGAAGCTTTTTGTTTCTGCATTGTGAAAGGCAATCCATCCTTTAAAGGCTCTTTAAGCTGGCAAAAAAAAAAAAAAAAAAAGAAAGCATTATTACTGAGCTAGGAGCCTCTATTGTTTCAGTAGTAGCTAGAGTCATGGATGAATGCTTTCAACAGTAGTTAAAAGAGATAATGAGTCTTTAACGATACAAAATCAGAGCCTTGTGTGCCTAGTGAAGCCTGACACAGGCTCCAGCTTGCAGCTAGCAAGGAAAGCTCATCCGCTATCTGTTTTATAGGCCAAAAATACCCACAAAGTTCCTCCTTGGAAAACTGTATGTCCTTTAAGATAGGATCAGTGGTGTTTGTCTGTTAGATTAAACTGTTCTGAGATGCAAACCAAAATAGGACAATAAGGCTATATTCTATCCTTTTCCATACATCTCTTTAAAAGCTTAAGGTAAATACTCCACCTTAAAAGAAGCATCTTCTAATTTATTCCAGACTTTTTCAAGAGCAATTTCCTTTATTTTTCTTCCTCTCCACCAAAACTACAAACAAGAAACTCCAGAGTCACCCGCTTGGGTACATCCTCTGCTATGCTGACCAGATGGTAGATTACTTGGCTCAGTTGAGAGAGATTTTTGTCCACCCAATATTAGGAAACTGGTTTGGATCTCAGCTGTGTAAATGTGTTAAGTCCCAGCTAGAAACTTCTGGGAAGCAGTGGGAAAAAAACCCCTACTCCATGAACACAAGCCAGGCTCCTTGATGTTAAATCAGATTTGCTTCTGAAAGGATTGGCATGTCTGATATGATTAGGAAGCTTCAGTTGTGCTGATTATAAATTAAAATTAAGAAAAACAGATTGATCTGGAAAATAAGAAACATAAGAGCACATTGCTGCACTCTACTCTTTGCAATGATGCTTTAAAAGTGATGGATATGGGAATTATTTATTGTAGGAATCCTAACTAGGTTACTGTATAAAGATTTGCATTCTATCATCATTGTATTAAGGTGCCAAAATCAGTTACAGAAATGAAGAAAGGAAAACACCAACATAAATTGACTTGGTATATATTTAGCATGCATTTTTCTTTCATTTTCAAAAAATGTTCATGGGTGTGAGTGAATCTGGGAGCTGGGGGAAGGTGGGATTAAGAAGGCAAACAGACCATCATTTAGTGAAAGGACCTAAATTATTCCACTGTTTTCTTTTCTGGAAAGAAATTCATTTTAGTATTTGCTCCTTTCTCATTCGTTCCCCACCCCACCCCACCCCGCCACCATTCTCATTTCTAGCCATTCACCTGCTCTCTTCTAGACACATTGGTGCAGGAGAGAAAAGATCATTAAAGTTAAAATAAAGAAAGGGGATGTGGGGCATATTTAAAAGTTAAAATGTATGAAGGAGGGTGGGGGGGAAAGACAACTGTGGTTTTTTTACTCCAAATTACTATTTCAAGCCATGTTATTATTAAGACACAAAGAAGCAATAATTGTTGACAATGTGGGCATATATTTAACTGGTTAATTTTAACTTTACGATGGTGAGGTTTCTAATCTATTACCTGGCATTAACACCAAATATGACTGTAAAGAGGTAAGTATATTCTTAGAAAATCTATCCTATCATCACCAAATAATTGGAGTTTCTTTCTCACAGAAAAATTAATTGTTAAATAGAAGAATTGTTATAATTATGCCCACCATGACAGCTTATAACCTCTCCACGAATACAGAAAATACCAGGTGACCATGTAGAAACTCAATGTCTAGAAAGAGCCATCACTTATTTTTCCCCACCGCCTCCCTCAGACTCTCTCAAGGACATTAGACAATAGATAAGGTCATGTGAACTGTTTCCTTTTTATCAGTAAGCAGGGTATATTGGATGTGGTTGGTTTTCTTAACTTTGAGTTAAGGAATCAAGGGCCACTGACAGCCTCCCCCCAAAAATGGGTAGTACTGTTTTCTTCTGGAAAAATCTTCTACCTCTATACAGCATAATTTAAAGTATCTAAAACAAATAGAGAATTTCTGAATTCTGAATTCAATACTTTGCAAAAGCACACAAGCCTAAAGATGGGCAAGACTGCAGCACTGCTTTGCAAAGATAGTATATTGCTATTATCTGAACAACCAAAATCCAGATGCAATCTGTAACTATATTTTTTAATGTCATTTACTACTCTACATTTTGGGACTACAGTCATGAGCAAAGCAGACAAAAATCCATGCCTTACAATCTAGTCTCTAGACGAGATGCTGAGAACACAGCAGTGAGTTAAATAAAAGAGATCCATGCCCTGTACCTGGAAAAGATGAAAACTCTAAGTCAAAAAGATACATGCACCCCAATGTTCATAGCAGCATTATTTACAATAGCCAAGACACAGAAGCAACCTAAATGTATCTCCATTGAAAGATGAATGGATAAAGAAGATGTGGTATATTTATACAATGGAATATTACTCAGCCATAAAAAAGAATGAAATAATGCCATTTGCAGCAACATGGATGGACCTAGAGATTATCATACTAAGTGGAGTAAGTCAGACAGAGAAAGACAAATATCATATGATATCTCTTATATGTGGAATCTTTAAAAAATGATACAAATGAACTTATTTACAAAACACAGACTCACAGACATAGAAAACAAAATTATGCTTACCAAAGAGGAAAGGGGGCGGTATAAATTAGGAATTTGGGATTAACAGATACATACTGCTATATATAAAATAGATAAATAACAAGGACCTAATATATAGCACAGGGAACTATATTCAGTATCTTCTAATAACCTATAATGGAAAATAATCTGATAAAATATATATGTGTGTGCATGTGTGTATAATTGAATCACTTTGCTGTACACCTGAAAAATTGTAAAAAAACTATACTTCTATTAAATAAATAAATGAGATCTATGCCCTTATGGCACTTAAAGTCTAATGGAGATGATAGCCAATAAGCAAGTAAATACACACATACACATGTACATACATACATAACATAAAGCAGGTAGAGAGTGTGAATGTGTGAAACAAGGGTGGTGTGACAGAAGCACAGAAGAAGCTGATGTGGAAAATCAAGATTAGATGTAAAGGAGATGGAGATGTTTTGGAGATGGAAAGGTAAGACTTTTGGAATCTTTTTGAGACTCTTCTCTCATACCTCTGACAAACTTTTCAAAAGAAATACCAGTGAAATATAATTCTATCTCATTATTTTTCTAGAGTAAAATGAATCAAATAAGAACATGTGAAAGGGATGGATAGAGCTAAGAATATTTGTAAGGAGCTTTCTTTTTGATAAAACAAACCAAAACAACCACAGTTCAACATAGTAAGATAGTACTTATTCAAACAGAGTGTAGGGTTTAAAATTATTATCTAGATGATTCCAGAAATAAATAGTTTGAAGGGAAAAATATGATTAAAATTGGGGGATTGAAAGATTCAGATTATTGGCCAATATTAATCACATACTTCAGACAGATTTTCAACTACTTATGTCATATTATTGATATAGTATGCATCTTTATATAAAATATTCTTGCAAAATTAGGAGCTTTGCCAAAGGTGTTGCTTCCAGTGCTCTGATTATATTTTCAGATATAATATTAAACATTTAATAGTAGCTTAAATGAAAACTAGTTTAAAAAGATATAGCAATCCATTTTAAAAATCCCATAAAATTTAAAGATGGGAAGATAGTTGGGTTGGTCATTTTGTCATTCTATTCAGACACTTTAATTTTATATAACATCTATTCCTTAAAGGTTTTTTCTAATCTAATTTGCATGACCCAAACAGTTGGGTTTCCAACATATCTCTGGCTGTGTTACCAAATATATTTCACTGCTATAATTTTCTCTTATTACAACTTAAATAATGTAAACATGCAAACAATAGAGGTTTCCTACTATTAATAGCAAATAGAGTTACAATGAAGTAGTACAAATAAATGTATATTACCCTTAATAATAGCAATAAAATTACAAAAGCTAATTAACAAAACTGTGAAATACATAATGGGACTTAATGCTCTTTGTTTACAGTTAGACCATAACCTACAGCTTATACTCAAGAATTCCAAATTTGTTTCAAGACCTGAATGTCTGTGCTACACACAATAAAGAGAAGATAGATTGGTTTTGTTGGATCAAATAGGTGAAGAATAAAGAGATTAGTACCTTTTGTTAAAGCAAATGATTTCAAACTGATTATTTTTGCTTTACTTTCTGATCATTGAATTTGATAATATCCAATCATTTTACTATTTTTGAGCTGAATAGATCCTACAGTACCCCTGTTTTCCTTTCTATTTAAATGACATTGTTAAAAGCTTAAATGTGAACTTTTACTAAGAATCTGATTCTTTCCAGCTCTCAGAATCAACTGCCAAATAAATGAACAAATTTTTTCCTATCATCCAATGCTTTCATTTAACAGTAATAATAAATTTGCTGGTAAATAAAATGAAAGTAAATGTGTGTACTTAATCAGAAGTTTAATTATCAATCAATATCAAAAAATTTAATGAAATGTGAATATAAAACAGAACATAAAAAATATTCTCTTGCACTAATAAAAATACATATAGCTTCCTACTATATGTCCAATATCTTGTTCTGCTCTATAAAAAAGATAAAAATGAACATTCAGCTCTTATCTTTGAAGAGCCTAATACATTGTATCATTAAGGAAGGAAACGGCAGTAGTAGCAGCTGTTACAAAGGCCTTGGAAGCAAGGGCACTTGATTCTGAGTTCCCATTCTGATACCTATTATTTATGTGACTTTTCTTTTGCTGCTAGGTGTGTCAATTTTAGAAACTTTGACCTAGGGATTCAGGCTAGGTGGACTAGCAAATGAAGTCAGAAGAATCATCATGGGTCAGGAGAACTGGGAAGAGCTATGAGATTGGTAGTTCTCCTAACAATAAAGAGCAATTTTAATGAGGAACAGGGATAAATGGAAATTAGCCAAAAAGTAAACACATGTTAGCCTTTATTTTTTACTTTGAAGTCTCCACAAATCAATATTTGCATGTGTCTGAATGGATATTTTTAAAAACTAAAAATATGATATGAATTCATTAAAGTTTTCCTTAAACGATTCTCCTCTTAAATCTTAATATCCATGTCCTTCATCTCTAACTACAATTGATTATCTGCCAAAGAGTATGTGCTTCATACTCTACTGGAGAAACAACACAAGACATAGTAATATTTACCATTCTTAACATTTTGTTGTTTTGAATTATATTTCTTTAGACATCCTAGCACACATTTTATAGCTGATCTCTATGTAACTAAACATTCTATTATAATGAAAATCTCACGTGCAGACTTTCCAAAGAACATCTATACCAAAGTTGGACCAAAGACAAACTTTTAATAGACACTGGTATCCTGAAAACATCTACTATATTAATAAGATAGCCATTTCCAACGAAAACATTTGCCTTACCAGAGAGCACTTAATAATACCTAGTAAAGATTATGTAAGGAGAAGTAAGTGCCCTAGCTTTGCATTTCAAGAAAGGATTTTACATGGAACAGATATAATGTTTTAGCTATCCTTGGACACCTTTTCTTCCTTAATATTTAAAATTAGCACACAATCTCTGCACTCACTCTATTTTTATTTTCAAATATATATTAAAAGTTTCAATCTCACCAAGTGTTTTGGGGAATTTATTTTTGTGGTATCATAACCTTAAATAACTTTCTATTTGTTGTTTTCCTCATTCTTTTGGCTTTACTGAACATCTTCCTTGTTCAGCTTCTTTCATATTATAATGGTTACTGATTACACCTGACATAAAATAATAATGTGCAAATAAGTACTTATATTATTTTAGGACTCTTTTAGTAGCAAGCAACAGAAACCCAACCAGGGCTAGCTACAGGAGGAATGTCACCAAATCAAGGGGAGGACAGGGAAACACCACTACAGTCTGGCTCCATTTGTTGTCTCTCCTTCCCTCTATGCATCGGTTTCAATCTCTCTTATTGCAGGCGAACTGCTTCCATGTAGCCAAGCACATGCCCACTGACAGTTTCCATAGTCATTCTCACAGTTTGAACATTACCAGTTTGAAAATCCCTGGGGAAAGACTCCCATTGACCTAGTTCGAGTTCCTTGCCACCTCTCAAAGCAGCTGTTCTCAACAGGAGTCATGCATTTCCTAAGAGGCATTTTGGAAATTTGTGAGGGTACTTTTGTCTATCTCAATAATTGGGAGACGCTATTGGCATTTAGTAGGCAGAAGCCAGAGATACGGATGCGCCACAATACAAAGAACAATCCTACAACATGAAATGTTCCAGTAATGGTTTGCCCTGGGTCACCTCATTAACACTTGGTTTTTCCTGTAACAACAACAATGAAAACTGTGCGTGAGTGGGGGTAGAGGTATGTGTGTATCTGTGTAACAAGTGTGTATAATAATACACATACACATCGTATATGTGAATATCAATATATAACACATTTATCAAGATTGTCTACTGTTCTAATTAAACAATATTGCTTTCTTATTTATACTTTGCAGGTTGTAAAATTGGCTGGATGCCCTGAAATGCAATTTAAAGTGTCATATAAGTTATCATGCTCTGTTCTGTCCTTATTTACAAGAAATCCCTCCAAACAAAATTAACAAAATGGGCTCTGCTATTTCTTTGGAAGCTGTCTTCTTGTCAGTAAAGTTTACACATTTAAATGAATACTACTCTGTATAATTTTCAGATCATATTACACACTTGCAGCTGGAACAGACACTAAAAACTGCCATAAAGTATGCTCACTTTATACTTATAACAGTTGCTTTAAGAACCTTGATATTCTACATATTTCCATATTTTTCTTGTTTAAATGCACATTTTTTGAGAATTTTGGTTTTGGGTGTAAGGGATTCTTTCTCTGGATTGAGGGTGGGACAATGATTCTCATAACCTTTGGCACAAAAAGATAGTCTTAAGCTATTTTTGCTGCTCAGTGAGTGTACAGGTTTAATTTTATCAACGTTTTAAGTGATTAAGTGTGAAAGGCAGTACCAAAAATGAAAACAATTCTAAAAATGCCATAATACTTGATAATGACTATAAAGCTGTTCACAAAATGAGACTTACCACCTGAAGGGTGTTAGAAAACTAATGTTCATATCTTCTCTGTGGCACTAAATTAACTATATGATCATGGCTAAGTTACTCAATCATCCTAAACTTTATTTTGTGATTTGTAAAAAATGGAAATAATGAAGCCTACCCAACGGAGTTCTTTCAAAAATTAATTGTGATGATATATAAGAACAAACCCAGTGCACTATAATTACCTGGCTAGTTTGATGGATTTAAATCTCTATCTAATAAACCTTTATGTTATGTGTTGCTAAGAGCACAGTTATGAGCCCACAAGCTCACCCCACAAGTGAGTGAGCTGTGACATTCGTCAGAAGCAGTCATTGAAGGCCATTTTCAAACTTGAAGTCCTAAGATGACTTCAGGAGACTCAAGATCACCACAAAACTCACCCAGGGAATCATTTTGTCATCAGTGGTTTTGAGGCATTTTCTCATGTTTCATTCCAATCACTGAGAAACTCGAAGAGAAAATATTAGTTAGTTGATAATAAAGATAATCATATTTTTACTGTGCTGTAATCTGAGTACCCCTGAATTCTCCAGCATTCTGAGTTCATCCTTTTCTTTGGTATCCAAAGAAATTAAGTTATACCCACATCTGTATAACTGCAAGAACTCAAGTCTCCTTAAAAATACTTCTGCCTTTCCCTAGGGGAGAAATGTTATATCATTACTTGAACTAAATTTCTGCTCTTAGTTTTCTCCTTGAGAAACTCTAGTTGTGTCATTACTACCTCTAGATGCTTCTGTGGTCCCTAACCCCAAATCAAGGATTTGGTTTGCCATACAACAAAGATGGAGGTGGAATTTTCATTCATTCATAACTCATGCATACAAAAAAATGTTTCCCAGGACTCATGCAAAGGATATGACTGTGAATAGGACAGTCAGTTCCTGTCCTCCTAGAGTTTATATTCAAATGGGAAAGATTAAGCAAAGAATTACATGATAAACTAATTTATTACAGTTGTGATACTTCCAAAAAATATACAAGTTTCTGTGAAAGTATGTGTTAGGGAGACTTAATCTAATCTAGGGACTAGGGGAGAGTTCTCTGAAATACTGACAAAGCGAAAGTTTAAATATGAGCTGGAATTACCCAGGGAATGGAGAAGCATTATAGTCATAGATAACTGCATATCTGAAGGTCATGAAGTTGGAAAGAATGTTTTAGGAACTTAAGGAGGACAGTGTGCATGTAGTTACTGAATGAGGGGAACAGTGGCATAAAATGAGGCAATAGCAGGAGGCAGGACCAAACCAGGGAATAACGTTCTGCTCTGTGTCCTAAAAAAATGACAAGCAATTTATAATTGTTTAGGTTGCAGTGTGACAATCTAAAACATTCTCAACAATCAGTATTTATAAGACACCCAGAACTCTAAGTACATAAATTTAATGGTACATATTCATTTGGGAAAAACATCCTTCAAATTTTGCCATCAAACATTTGATAGACAGTCTTCTGTTTGGTTGCACAGAATCAAAGCACTCTTGCTCTTTCAGAGAAATCTCATATATTAGAGGCACAGCTTAGTTTTCTGTTGCTAGAGAAGCCTCCTGAAATGGAGGACTATAAATACTGAGGAAGTGACACAATAGTTTAAGAACTGTTACAAATTATTTCAATGGATCCAAGAGTTCAGTGAGGAACTTGTGATTTCAGTTCTGACATGGGAAAAGCTTGGAAGTCTTCATTCTAGCTTTACAACCAGAAAAAAACTAGACAAATGAAAATCAGTGATATTTCTCAGATCCATCAGACAACTGAAGTCTTGGGGCCAACAGCTACACCAAAATCAAACAATCATAGCTGAGATCTGCTTACCTAGAACTGAAGCTGCTGTGCCATAAACTGGTAGGAACATGTAAATAATCATTTTCACCAATGGCTGGAGGCTGAGTTTGATGCTGGTATGACAGTGAGAAACTTTTCAGAGGTCACAGTTTTAGAGAAGCTCCCACACTTTTGTTGCCTTTACCTCCAGGAATGCTACTAGGATCTCGTGGTAAAGATCTGAGAAAGATTCCCTCCTGACTCTGGCAGGGAGAGAAGAGTAATCACTGCAGAATATATCCCAAGCCTTCTCTATAAGGCTTCTCCATAACAAAGACCTACTTTCCAGAAGAAAAGACTTTGCTGGAGACTTATTTCCTTCCTTGAGGATGAAAATTCCTCCTACTCCAGGCTTCTCTAGCCTTCCTGTTTCAACTAACTGGGAGGAGGAAAGTACAGTCAACAGTCAGGTCTTTAGGAAAATAGATTGGGAATACTACAGTCAGGGAAGAAAGTAGAGGGTAGGGGATAAAACTAAACCACTGGAGGGGGGCAGAGTCAAGATGGTGGACTAGGAGGACGGGGAATTCATGTCTCCGCACAACTAGGGCACTGACCAGGCACCAGTGGGGGACCATGGACACCTAAGGGGATGGGAGGAACCCCCAGTGACCGGGTAGGATGTGGGGCATGGAGGGGAGAGGAGAAGTGGAGGTGGGATGGAACTGGCACCCTTGAGGAGTGGCTGGGGGAGGGGAAGGGATCCCATGCCTGAAGGGGGAAATTGGGGGACCATTGGGAGGGCAGTGGATCGAAAGATAGCGTGGCCAGGTTTCTCCTGCCCACTTGGATCCCCAGGAGCCTGCTGAGATCCTGGACCAGATCCTCCACCCACCAAGGCCCCCTCCAGACACATGGGTCCCGAGGGAGTGGGAGGGAGGGAAAGGGGAGCAAAAGTGAAGTCCAGACCTATAGGATTGGCACCCCTGAGGGGTTGCTGGGGGAGGGGAGGAGTTCCTACACCTAGCAGGACCCACCCACGGTTAGGGGCCCAGCAGGGACAGGGGAGACCCTGAGGGAGATAGTGCGGGTAGGGTCCTGATGAAACGGAAGGGAATGCAGCCAGTGCATTCCCGGTCCACTTAGGCACCTAATCCTCTGCCCTCAGAGCCTCCCTCCTTCTGCGCAGAGCCCAAGCCCCACCCTACACCCCCACCCAGGGCCCTACCTCTACATTCAGAGACCCTGTCCAACGCTGGGCCTAAACCCCACCCACACACCCTCAATCAGGGCCCCACCTCCAAACTCCAGAACTCCACACTCCGGAGGCCCCCTTTTCCACGTGCTGCCTCCCCTTTTGCACAGGTCCTAAGCAGAGGCCCTGCTCCATGCTTGAACATCCCTCTGCCTAGTCCCTGCCCACAGGGCCTTTTCCAGCTGCATGGGTCCTGAGCCTAGGCCCCACCCCACGCACAAACATCACCCCCTACCAGCCTAGGTCCTACCCCACCCTAAACCCTGCCCCTGCTTAAGTTCCACCTCTGCTTAAACTCCACCCCCATAAGCCAAGGCTTTTTTTTTTCTTTCTTTCTGTTGTGGTTTTATGTTACCTTGTTGCAGTTGTTTCAATTATATTTTTACTTTTCCTAATATATTTTTTATGTTTCTAATTTTATTTTGTTTTTTATTCTTTGTTATTGTATTGCTTTTTTTTTGCCATGCCACACGCCTGGCAGGACCTTGGTTCCCAGGGTGGAGGTCAGGTCCAAGCTGCTGTGGAGGGAGCTCAGAGTCCAAACCGCTGGACTAATAGAGAACCTCAGACCCCAGGGAATATTAATCCGAGTGAGGCCTCACAGAGGTCTGCATCCCAGCACCAAGACCTGGCTCTATCCAACTGCCTGAAAATTCCACTGCTGGACACCTCAGGCCAAACAACCAGTAAGACAGGAATACAGCCTCACCCATCAAAAAAAAAAAAAAAAAATGAAATGACAAAATATGCTACAGATGAAGGAGCAAGGTAAAAATCTAGAAGACCAAATAAATGAAGACAAAATAGGCAAAGCTACCTGAAAAAGAATTCAGAGTAATGGTAGTAAAGATGACCCAGAATCTCAGAAACAAAAAAGAGAAAATACAAGAAAGATTCAACAAGGATCTAGAAAAACTAAAGAGCAAACAAACAATGATGAACAATATAATAACTGAAATTAAAAATACTCTAGAAGGAATCAATAGCAGAATAACTAAGGCAAAAGAACGGATAAGTAAGCTGGAAGATAAAATGGTGGTGGGAGGGAGGGAGATGCAAGAGGAAAGAGATACGGGAACACATGTATATGTATAACTGATTCACTTTGTTATAAAGCAGAAACTAACACACCATTGTAAAGCAATTACACTCCAATAAAGATGTTAAAAAAATAAATAAATAAAATGGTGGAAGTAACTGCCAGGGAGCAGAATAAAGTAAAAAGAATGAAAAGAATTGAGGACAGTCTCATAGACCTCTGGGACAACATTAAACACACTAACATTCGAATTATAGGGATCCCAGAAGAAGAAGAGAAAAAGAAAGGGTCTGAGAAAATATTTGAAGAGATTAGAGTCAAAAACTTCCCTAATATGGGAAAGGAAATAGTCAATCAAGTACAGGAAGAGCAGAGAGTCCCGTATAGGATAAACCCAAAGAGAAACACACTGAGACACAAATTAATCAAACTATCAAAAATTAAATACAAAGAAAAAATATTAAAAGCAGCAAGGGAAAAGCAACAAATAACATACAAGAGAATCCCCATAAGGTTAAAAGCTGATCTTTCAGCAGAAACTCTGCAAGCCATGGGCTTCCCTGGTGGTGCAGTGGTTGAGAGTCTGCCTGCTAATGCAGGGGGCGTGGGTTTGTGCCCCGGTCCGGGAGGATCCCATATGCCGTGGAGCGGCTGGGCCCGTGAGCCATGGACGCTTGGGCCTGTGCGTCTGGAGCCTGTGCTCCGCAACGGGAGAGGCCACAGCGGTGAGAGGCCTGCGTACCGCAAAAAAAAAAAAAAAAAAAAAAAAGAAACTCTGCAAGCCAGAAGGGAGTGGCAGGACATAATTAAAGTGATGAAAGGGAAAAACGTACAACCAAGACTACTCTACCCAGCCAGGATCTCATTCAGATTCGAAGGAGAAATCAAAATCTTTACAGATAAGTAAAAGCTAACAGAATTCAGCACCACCAAACCAGCCCTACAACAAATGCTAAAGGAACTTCTCTAAGCAGGAAACACAGAGAAGAAAAAGACCCACAAAAACAAACCCAGATCAATTAGGAAAATGGTCATAGGAACATACATATCGACAATCACCTTGAATGTAAATGGATTAAATACTCCAACCAAAAGACACAGACTGGCTGAATGGATACAAAAACAAGACCCTTAAATATGCTGTCTAAAAGAGACCCACTTCAGACCTAGGGACACATACAGACTGAAAGTGAAGAGATGGAAAAAGATATTCCATGCAAATGGAAATCACAAGAAAGCTGGAGTAGCAATACTCATATCAGACAAAATAGATTTTAAAATAAAGACTGTTACAAGAGAAAAGGAAGGACACTACATAAGGAACAAGAGATCAATCCAAGAAGAAAACATAACAATTATAAATATTTATGCACCCAACACCTCAATACATATGGCATAAAAGCCATATGCAGCCATAAAAGTAGAAATTGACAGTAACACAATAATAATGGGGGACTTTAACACCCCACTTACACTAATAGACAGATCATCCACACAGAAAATTGATAAGGAAACACAAGCTTCAAATGACACAACAGACCAGATGGACTTAATTGATATTTTTAAGACATGCCACCCGAAAGCTGAGGAACACACTTTCTTCTCAAGTGTACATGGAACGTTCTCCAGAATAGATCATACTTTGGGTCACAGTCAAACCTTGAAAAATTTAAGAAAATTGAATTCTTATCAAGCATCTTTTCCAACCACAATGCTATGAGATTAGAAATCAATTACAGGAAAAAAAAAAGTAAAAAACACAAATACATGGAGGCTAAACAGTGCTCTGCTAAATAACCAAGAGATCACTGAAGAAATCAAAGAGGAAATAAAAAAATATCTAGAAACAAATGACAACAAAAACATGATGATCCAAAACCTACAGGATGCAGCAAAAGCAGTTCTAAGAGGGAAGTTCATAGCAATTCAAGTTCAACTCAAGAAACAAGAAAAATAAAAGATCTAACCTTACACCTAAAGCAACTAGAAGAAGAAGAAGAAAGAAAACCCAAAATTAGTAGGAGGAAAGAAATCATAAGAGCAGAAATAAATGAAACAGAAACAAAGAAAGCAACAGCAAAGATCAATAAAACTAAAAGCTGGTTGTTTGAGAAGATAAACAAAATTGATAAACCTTTAGCCAGACTCATCAAGAAAAAATGGGGGAAGATGCAAATCAATAAAATTAGAAATAAAAAAGGAGAGATTACAACTGACACTGCAGAAATACAAAAGAGCATAAGAGACGACTACAAGGAACTATATGCCAGAAAATGGACAAATTCCTGGAAAATTACAACCTTCCAAGATTGAACCAGGAAGAATTAGAAAATATACACAGACAAATCACAGGTAATGAAACTGAAACTGCAATTAAAAATCTTACAGCAAGAGGGCAGACAGCAGAAGCAAGAAGAACTACAATCCTGCAGCTTGTGGAACAAAAACCACATTCATAGAAAGACAGACAAGATGAAAAGGCAGAGTGCTATGTACCAGATAAAGGAACAGGATAAAACCCCAGAAAAACAACTTAATGAAGTGGAGATAGGCAACATTCCAGAAAAAGAATTCAAAATAATAATAGTGAAGATGATTCAGGACCTCAGAAAAAGAATGGAGGCAAACATCAAGAAGATGCAAGAAATATTTAACAAAGACCTAGAAGAATTAAAGAGCAAACAAACAGAGATGAACAATACAATAATTGAAATGAAAAATACACTAGAAAGAAGCAATAGCAGAATAACGGAGGCAGAAGAACGGATAAGTGACCGGGAAGAGAGAATGGTGGAATTCACTTCTGCAGAACAGAATAAAGAAAAAAGAATGAAAAGAAATGAAGACAGCCTAAGAGACCTCTGGGACAACATTAAATGCAACAACATTCGCATTATTGGGGTCCCAGAAGGAGAAGAGAGAGAGAAAGGACCCGAGAAAATATTTGAAGAAATTATAGTCAGAAACTTCCCTAAAGTGGGAAAGGAAAGAGCCACCCAAGTTCAGGAAGCACAGAGAGTCCCATACAGGATAAAGCCAAGGAGAAACACACCAAGATACATAGTCAACAATTTGGCAAAAATAAAGGCAAAGAAAAATTATTGAAAGCAACAAGCAAAAAATGACAACATACGAGGGAACTCCCATAAGGTTAACAGCTGATTTCTCAGCAGAAACTCTACAAGCCAGAAAGGAGTGGCATGATATACTTAAAGTGATGAAAGGGAAGAACCTACAACCAAGATTACTCTACCCAACAAGGATCTCATTCAGATTCGATGGAGAATTCAAAAGCTTTACAGACAAGCAAAAGCTATGAGAATTCAGCACCACCAAACCAGGTGTACAACAAATGCTAAAGGAACTTCTCTAAGTGGGAAATGCAAGAGAGGAAAAGGACCTACAAAACAAACCCAAAACGATTAAGAAAATTGTCATAGGAACATACATATCGATAATTACCTTAAAAGTGAATGGATTAAATGCTCCAACCAAGAGACACAGGCTTGCTGAATGGATACAAAAACAAGACCCATATATATGCGGTCTACAAGAGACCCACTTCAGACCTAGGGACACATACAGACTGAAAGTGAGGGGATGGAAAAAGATATTCCATGCAAATGGAAATCAAAAGAAATCTGGAGTACAATACTCATATCAGATAAAATAGACCTTAAAATAAAGAATGTTACAAGAGACAAGGAAGGATACTACATAATGATCAAGGGATCAATCCAAGAATATACAACAATTATAAATATATATGCACTCAACGTAGGAGCACATCATTACATAAGGTAACTGCTGACAGCTATAAAAGAGGAAATCGACAGTGACACAATAATAGTGGGGGACTTTAACACCTCATGTACACCAATGGAGAGGTCAACCAAACAGAAAATTAATAAGGAAACACAAGCTTTAGATGACACAATAGACCAGGCAGGTTTAATTGATATTTATATGACATTCCATACAAAAACAGCAGATTACACTTTCTTCTCAAGTGTGCATGGAACATGCTCCAGGATAGATTACATCTTGGGTCACAAATCAAGCCTTAGTAAATTTAAGAAAATTGAAATCATTTCAAGCATCTTTTCTGACCACAATGCTATGAGATTAGAAATCAGTTACAGGGAAAAAATACGTAAAAAACACAAACACATGGAGGCTAAACAATACGTTACTAAATAAATAAACGATCACTGAAGAAATCAAAGAGGAAATTAAAAAAACCCTAGAGAAATGACAATGAAAACACGACGATCCAAAACCTATGGGATGCAGCAAAAGCAGTTCTAAAAGGGAAGTTTACAGCTATACAAGCCTACCTCAAGAAACAAGAAATATCTCAAATAAACAATCTAACCTTATACCTAAAGGAACAAGAGAAGGTAATATAAACAAAACCCAAAGTTAGCAGAAGGAAAGAAATCATAAAGATCAGGGCAGAAATAAATGAAATAGAAACAGAGAAAACAATAGCAAAGATCAATAAAACAAAAAGCAGGTTTTCTGAGAAGATAAAAAAATTGATAAACATTTAGCCAGACTCATCAAGAAAAAGAGGGAGAGGACTCAAATCAATAAAATTAGAAATCAAAAAGGAGACGTTACAACAGACACCGCAGAAATACAAAGCATCCTAAGACACTACTACAAGCAACTCTATGCCAATAAAATGGACAACCTGGAAGAATTGGACAAATTCCTAGAAAGGTATAATCTCCCAAGATTGAAACAGGAAGAAATAGAAAATATGAATAGACCAATGAGAAATAATGAAATTGAAACTGTGATTAAAAATCTTCCAACAAACAAAACTCCAGGACCAGATAGCTTCACAGGTGAATTCTGTCAAACATTTAGGGAAGAGCTAACACCCATCCTTCTCAAAATCTTCCAAAAAATTGCAGAGGAAGGAACACTCCCACACTCATTCTATGAGGCCACCATCACCCCGATACCAAAACCAGACAAAGATATTCAAAAAAAGAAAATTACAGACGAATACCACTGATGAATACAGATACAAAAATCGTCAACAAAATAATAGCAAACAGAATCCAACAACACATTGAAAGGACCATACACCATGATCAAGTGGGGTTTATCCCACGGATGCAAGGATTCTTCAATATACACAAATCAATCAATGGGATACACCATATTAACAAACTGAAGAATAAATACCACATGATCATCTCAATAGATGTAGAAGAAGCTTTTGACAAAATTCAACAACAATTTATGATAAAAACTCTCCAGAGAGTGGGCATAGAGGGAACCTACATCAACATAATAAAGGCCATATACAACAAGCCCACAGCAAACATCATTCTCAATGGTGAAAAACTGAAAGCATTTCCTCTAAGATCAGGAACAAGACAAGGATGTCCACTCTTGCCACTATTATTCAACATCATTTTGGAAGTCCTAGCCTTGGCAATTAGAGAAGAAAAAGAAATAAAAGGAATACAAATTGGAAAAGAAGAAGTAAAACTGTCACTGTTTGCAGATGACATGATACTATACATAGAAAACCCTAAAGATGCCACCAGAAAACTACTAGAGCTAATCACTGAATTTGGGAAAGTTACCAGATACAAAATTAATGTACAGAAATTTCTTGCATTCCTATACACTAATGATGAAAAATCTGAATGAGAAATTAAGGAAACACTCCCATTTACCACTGCAACAAAAAGAATAAAATACTTAGGAATAAACCTACGTAGGGAGACAAATGACCTGTATGCAGAAAACTATAAGACACTGATGAAAGAAATTAAAGGTGATACCAACAGATGGAGAGATATACCATGTTCTTGGATTGGAAGAATCAATATTGTGAAAATGACTCTACTACACAAAGCAATCTACAGATTCAATGCAATCCCTATCAAATTACCCATGGCATTTTTTATGGAACTAGAACAAAAAATCTTAAAATTTGTATGGAGACACAAAAGACCCTGAATAGCCAAAGCAGTCTTGAGCGAAAAAAACGGACCTGGAGGAACCAGACTCCCTGAGTTCAGACTATATTACAAATCTACAGGAATCAAGACCATATGGTGCTGGCACAAAAACAGAAACACAGATGAATGGAACAAGATAGAAAGCCCAGAGATAAACCCATGCACCTATGGTCAACTAATCTGTGACAAAGGAGGCAAGAATATACAATGGAGAAAAGACAGTCTCTTCAATTAGTGGTGCTGGGAAAACTGGACATCTACATGTAAAAGAATGAATTTAGAACACTCCCTAACACCATACACAAAAATAAACTCAAAATGGATTAGAGACCTGAATGTAAGACCAGACACTATTAAACTCTTAGAGGAAAACATAGGAAGAACACTCTTTGACATAAATCACAGCAAGATCTTTTTTGATCCACCGCCTAGAGTAATGGAAATAAAAAGAAACATAAACAAATGGGACCTAATGAAACTTAAAAGCTTTTGCACAGCAAAGGAAACCATAAACAAGACCAAAAGACAACCCTCAGAATGGGAGAAAATATTTGCAAATGAATCAATGGACAAAGGATTAATCTCCAAAATATATAAACAGCTCATGCAGCTCAATATTAAAGAAACAAACAACCCAATCCAAAAATGGGCAAAAGACCTAAACAGACATTTCTTCAAAGAAGACATACAGGGCTTCCCTGGTGGTGCAGTGGTTGAGAGTCCGCCTGCCGATGCGGGGGTAGGCGGGTTCATGCCCCAGTCCAGGAGGATCCCATGGGCCGTGGGGCGGCTGGGCCCATGAGCCATGGCCGCTGGGCCTGTGCATCTGGAGCCTGTGCTCCGTAGCGGGAGAGGCCACAGCAGTGAGAGGCCCACATACTGCAAAAAAAAAGAAGACATACAGGTGGCCAAGAAGCACATGAAAAGCTGCTCAACATCACTATTTATTAGAGAAATACAAATCAAAACTACAATGAGGTATCATCTCACACCAGTTAGAATGGGCATCATCAGAAAATCTACAAGCAACAAATGCTGGAGAGGGTGTGGAGAAAAGGGAACCCTTTTGCACTGTTGGTGGGAATGTACATTGATACAGCCACTATGGAGAACAGTATGGCGGTTCCTTAAAAACTAAACATAGAATTACCATATGATCCAGCAATCCCACTACTGGGCATATACCCAGAGAAAACCATAATTCAAAAAGTCACATGCACCACAATGTGCACTGCAGCACTATTTACAATAGTCATTTCCTGTAAACAACCGAAATGCCCATCGACAGACGAATGGATAAAGAAGATGTGGTACATATATACAATGGAATATTACTCAGCCATAAAAAGGAACGAAATTGGGTCATTTGCAGAGACGTGGATGGATCTAGAGACTTTCATACAGAGTGAAGTTAAGTCAGAAAGAGAAAAATAAATATCGTATATTAATGCATATATGTCGAACCTATAAAAATGGTATAGATGAAGTGGTCTGCAGGACAGAAATTGAGACACAGATGTATAGAAAAAACGTATGGACCCTAAGGGTGTAAAGTGGTGGGCGGTGTGGGTGGTGGTGTGATGAATTGGGAGACTGGGATTGACGTGTATACACTGATGTTTATAAAATGCATGGCTAATAAGAACCTGCTTTATAAAAAATAAATTAAATTAAATTCAAAAAAAAAAAGATACCTACAAAAAATGAGAAAAAATCCCAAAGCATATGTCTACACTCATGGCCAACGATAATTTAAGTTTTTGTCTGGTCTCTATAAAAAATAAAAATAAGAAAATAATCTTACAATAAAAGAAAGTCCAGGACTGGATGGCTTCACAGGTGAATTCTATGAAACATTTAGAGAAGAGTTAACACTTATCCTTCTCAAACGCTTCCAAAAAATTGCAGAGTGCGGTGCACTCCCAAACTTGTTCTATGAGGTCACCGTCACCCTGATACCAAAACCAGACAAAGTTATCACAAAAAACAAAATTATAGACCAATATCACTGATGAACATAGATGCAAAACTCCTGAATAAAATACTAGCAAACAAAATCCATCAACAAATTAAAAGGATCATACATCATGATCAAGTGGAATTTATCCCAGATATGCAAGGATTCTTCAATATATGGAAACAATCAATGTGATACACCATATTAACAAATTAAAGAATAAAAACCCTATGATCATCCCAACAGATGCAGAAAAAGTTCTTGACAAAATTCAATACCAATTCATGATAAAAACTCCCCAGAAAGTGGGCATTGACGGCACCTATCTCAACATAATAAAAGCCATATATAACAAACCCACAGCAAACATCATTCTCAATGATGAAAAACTGAAAGCATTTCCTCTCAGATCAGGAACAAGACAAGGATGTCCACTCTCTCCACTATTATTCAACATATCATTGGAAGTCCTAGCTGCAGCAATCAGAGAAGAAAAAGAAATAAAAGGAATACAAATTGGCAAAGAAGAAGTAAAACTGTCACTATTTGCCAATGACATGATACTATACATAGAAAATACTAAAGATGTCACCAGAAAAGTAGTAGAACTAATAAATGAATTTGGTAAGGTTGCAGGATACAAAGTTGTTGCACAGAAATCTCTTGCATTTCTCTACACTAACAAGGAAAGATCAGAAAGAGAAATTAAGGAAACAATCCATTCACCATTGCAACAAAAAGAATAAACTACCTGGAATAAACCTACCAAAGAAGGTAAAAGACCTGTACTCAGAAAACTGTAAGACACTGATGAAAGAAATCAAAGATGACACAAACAGATGGAGGGATATACCATGCTCCTCATTTGGAAGAATCAGTGTTGTGAAAATGACTATAGTACCCAAAGCAATCTACAAGTTCAACGCAATCCCTATCAAACTACCACTGGCATTTTTCACAGAATTAGAATGAGAAATTTTACAATTTGTATGGAAACACAAAAGACCCCGAATAGCCAAAGCAATCTTGAGAAAGAAAAACGGAGTTGGAGAAATCAGGCTCCCTGACTTCAGACTATACTACAAAGCTACAGTAATCAAGACAGTATGGTACCAGCACAAAAACAGAAATATAGATCAATGGAACAAGATAGAAAGCCCAGAGATAAACCCATGCACATATGGTCATCTTATCTTTGATAAAAGAGGCAAGAATATACAATGGAGAAAAAATAGCCTCTTCAATAAGTTGTGCTGGGTTAACTGGACAGCTACACGTAAAAGAATGAAATTAGAATACTTCCTAACACCATAAACAAAAATGAACTCAAAATGGATTAAAGACCTAAATGTAAGATCAGACACTATAAAACTCTTAGAGGAAAACAGGCAGAACACTCTATGACATAAATCATAGCAAGATCCTTTTTGACCCACCTCCTAGAGAAATGGAAATAAAAACAAAAATAAACAAATGAGACCTAATGAAACTTAAAAACCTTTTGCACAGCAAGAGAAAAAAAGAGAAAAAGACAACGCTCAGAATGGGAGAAAAAATTTGCAAATGAAGCAACTGACAAAGGATTAATCTCCAACATATACAAGCAGCTCATGCAGCTCAATATCACAAAAACAAACAACCCAATCCAAAAATGGGCAGAAGACCTAAATAGACATTTCTCCAAAGAAGACATACAGATGGCCAACAAATGCATGAAAAGATTCTCAATATCACCCATCATTAGAGAAATGCAAATCAAAACTACAACGAAGTATCACCTCACAGTGGTTGAATGGCCATCATGAAAAAAATCTACAAAGCATAAATGCTGGAGAGGGTGTGGAGAAAAGGGAACACTCCTGCACTGTTGGTGGGAATGTAAATTGATTCAGCCACTATGGAGAACAGTATGGAGGTTCCTTAAAAAACTACAAATAGAACTATGATATGACCCAGCAATCTCACTACTGGGCATATACCCAGAGAAAACCATAATTCAAAAAGAGACATGTACCACAATGTTCATTGCAGCACTATTTACAATAGCTAGGACATGGAAGCAACCTAAATGTCCATCAACAGATGACTGGATAAGAAGATGTGGCACATATATACAATGGAATATTACTCAGCCACAAAAAGGAACAAAACGGAGTTATTTGTAGTGAGGTGGATGGACCTAGAATCTGTCATACAGAGTAAATTAAGTCAGAAAGAGAAAAACAAATACTGTATGCTAACACCTATATATGGAATTTAAAAAAGCAGTACTGATTAACCTAGTGGCAGGGCAGGAATAAATGTGCAGATGTAGAGTACAACCTTGAGGGCATGGGGGGGAAGGGGAAGCTGGGATGAAGTGAGAGAGTAGCATTGACGTATATACACTACCAAATGTAAAATGGATGGCTAGTGGGATGCTGTTGCATAGCACAGGGAGATCAGCTTGGTGCTTTGTGATGACCTAGAGGGATGCGATAGGAAGTGTGGGAGGGAGGCTTAAGAGGGAGGGGATATGGGGATATATGTACACATATAGGTAACTCACTTTGTTGTACAGCAGAAACTAACACAACATTGTAAAGCATTTATACTCCAATAAAGATGTGAAAAAAAATAAACAAACAAAAAAACTAAACCACTGGAGAAACCCTTGTGAAGGTCACAGCCTTGGGGCACAGGTTCACTAAAAGATTAAGAGATAATTAGAGGAATATGGAATGCTCCCTCTTCCTAACAATTCCCAACCGCAGCAATAAAACAGCAGATAACAGCTAAAAAAGCTGCAAGACACATTCTCTCTCTGAGGAGAAGCAATTAGGGAAGCCCTAAGTCAAAAGGGAAAACACAAACAAGGACACAAAAGGAATCTGAAATCTTTGGCATCTATGGCAAATATTAACACAACACAAGTTACAGTCAGAAAACACAAATCCTACACTAAAGGCCTAATTACCTCCTAAAAGTTCCTCCTATGTGATTCAACATGTCTGGCTTTGAACGAAAATTTAAAAGGTTTATCAAAAGACAAGAGAAGTCTGAAGAGAAAAAGCAAGTATGAGAATCAGACTCCGACATGACACTACTGTTGGAGTTATCAGACTAGACACTTTAAAATAACTATAATGTTAAGGGCTCTAATGGAAAATGTAGACAACAACAAGAAAAAAAACCAAAACAGGTGAGTAATGTAATCAGAGCGACTGAAACTCTAGGAAACAGTGAAAAGAAATTTTTAGAAATAAAAACACTGTAATAGAAATAAAGAAAGCCTTCAACGGGTTCTTCAGGAGACTTGACACAACTGAGGAAAGAATCAGACATGAATACAGATCAGCAGAAATTTCCCAAACTAAAATGCAAAGAGAAAAAAAAAGAAAAAAAAAAAAAAAAGAACAGACAGCCAATAATTGTGGGACATCTTCAAAAGATGTAACATTTGCATAATTATAATATAAGATTAAAAAAAGAACGGAGCAGAAGAAATATTTTAAGTAATAGTGACTGAGAACTTTCCAAAATTAATGACAGACACAAAACCACAGATCCAACTCAGAGAACACGAAGCAGGGAATACGCCAAACACATATACATACACACACACACCTACTCATATAAAATTCTAGGGCTTCCCTGGTGGCGCAGTGGTTGAGAGTCCGCCTGCCGATGCAGGGGACATGGGTTTTTGCCCCGGTCTGGGAAGATCCCACATGCCGTGGAGCGGCTGGACCCGTGAGCCATGGCCACTGAGCCTGCGCATCCGGAGCCTGTGCTCCACAGCGGGAGAGGCTACACCAGTGGGAGGCCTGCGTACCGCAAAAAAAAAAAAAAAAAAAATTCTAATTGCCGAAAACCACAGAAAAAAGGAAAATCTTGAAAGAAGTTCAGGGCCAGTGAGAAGAAACACCTAACCAATAGGAATAAGCATAACAATTACATTGGACTTAAACAATATGCAAAGGTTAATTACTTTCCTATATACCAACAATAAACAATTATATTTTAATTAAAATATAATTTCAGTAGCACCAAAAATGCAATGTACTCAGGTATAAATCTAAAATATATATGTATATATAGACCTGCATACAGAATACTATAAAACACTGAAGAAAGAAATTAAAAATATCTAAATAAATGAAGAGATATTCCGTGTTTACACTGGAAGATTCTAAATTGTTAAGATATCCATCTTCTCAACTTGGTTTATAGATTTAATGCAAAACTAATCAATATTCCATAAAGCTATTTTGTGGATACCATCAAGCTGATTCTAAAGTTTATATAGAAAGGCAAAAGACCAAGGATAGACAACATTAATACTGAAGAAGAAAAACAAAGTTGGAAGATTGACTTCCAGGACTTCAAGATTTACTATGAGCTATGGTAATCCAGAGAGTGTGGTATTGATGAAAAAATAGACACGTAGATAAATGGAACATAATAGAGAGCCCAGGAATAGGCCCACACAAATATAGTCAACTGATCTTTGATAAAGGAGCAAAGACAGTTCAATGCAGAGCTATCTTACAAGAAATGGTGCTAGAAAAATAGGACATCCATATTCAAAACACTAAATTTAGGCTCTGTTATGGACTAAATCTTTGTCCTACCAAAATAAAACCATTCTAAAATAAAAGGTTTATCAAAAAAAAAATGAGTTCAGTACCATGGCCATGGGTGCCCAGTGGCTGCAGTAGCAGCAGTGATGACAGCAAATGTCCAATGATATTGGGACTAGCAGCTGGTCATAGGATCTTGGCTGTATCTCTCTTTTGTTTGTTCATTTGTTTTTGGCTGTATCTTTGCCTTAACTATTTCACCAGCCATTCTGTTGATTCTGATATTTGTAAATTCTTTTCCTGCCTAAGTTAATCAGGGTCAGCTTTTGTTGTTTGAAAATAAAAATCTTGACTTCTAATGAAATTGGTAACAGAGAATGGGATGCAGACAAGAGAATCTTGGGTTTGTTATTAGGCCCAGTTGAACTTAAACATATTTAATGAGAATATTCCTTAGAGACTCTATTGTTTCCTTCCAGAGGCAGTGATCTTTTAAGAGAAAATAAATTCTTCTCATGTCCCACTCTCCCATCCTCCACACAATACACTCCTCCTTTACCATCTCCCAAACTATAAGTTAATTCAGAATCCAGCAATCTTCATAGAGAAATTATGAAATCAAACCCAGAAAAAGAAGGCTTATACTCCAAATGAATTTTGGAGCTGTGCTACTTTATTTGGAGATATTTGGTAGTTGAGAGTATGCATGGGAATAGATTCAGAGTGTGATAGAAGAAGAGAAGAACAGATTTTAAACTGATACTATTTTATGGAATAAATGTGCTTCTTTGAGTGACTGGAAATGGTGTTAACTAATTACTTGATAGTGCAGCTAAATTCTAAAACAAAAAAGATCTAAATTAAGACAAAACGCCATAAGTCTCTTGATTTAAAACAGAAGATCAAATCCAAAGAATTAGGAAGATGGAAATACTGGAGTAGATTTATCATGTGTCATGCACCTTCCAATAAGTTAATTATTTCCTCCAAGAGGATCTAGAAGACACTCAAAGAAACCAACAAGGAATACAGATAGAATCCAGGTGATACCTTGAAGTATCTTCAGGTATTTCTATATCTGGGGATAAAAGTAAATGAAAGATACTGTAACTATATAGCTACATTGTTTAATAAGTGCTTACTTAGCATTTAATTAACAATAAATATAATTAAAAACTCAGTTTCTCTGTCTCATTAGTCTTATTTCAATTGTTCAACAGTCACATGTAGTAGCTATGGTATTGAAAAGTGCAGATGTGGAACAGTTCCCTCAATGCAGAAGGTTCTACTGACAGTACTGCCTCGATGCAATGCTGTTTAAGGGCTCTGGATCCTAAGAAAGAAAGATTTGGGACACCTCACTGGATAAGGACTATCAATTAGATGAGGTATTTGATGACAGCAAAGAAAGCATGGAAAGTGAAAGTCATAGACTTTGTGTAAGGCCTCATTATCAACTCTAGAAACAAGATCTATAGCATCTACACAAATTTCTTTTCTTGCTTTTCATATATATAGTTATTTAAGCTGAATATTTCCTTTTTCCCTTCTCTTTTCCTTGATCATTGAAGATAAGGTATGTTGGTTGTTAAACATATTTTAGTCCATAAGGTACAAAATATTAAGATCAGATTGTGAAAAATTTCAAAGAGATATGACCAATACTCTTAAGATTTGAAGTTAGATATAGTCAATTATATGATTTTATTTAATATTCTATTCGGGAAACAGTAAATACATTTTTTAATTGCACAGAAATGATGTCATTGTTACTGAAGATTTTATCTTTAAGGATATTTGGGGGGAAATGGTACATGGGAATGTTTGACAGCAAAAGAGATGGGAAAAGACATTTGTTTCTTGTCTGCTTATAATTTTAAAATCCCTCTTACTTGCAACACATTCCAAAATAGATGCAAGCAAAGGCCCATTATAGAAGTGCAAAGCAATTAGATATTCCTTCTTTCAGCCAATCAGAGGTGTCCTCACTTAGAAATTTGAAATCTTGTGGGGATAAATTAATGACATGAGGATTGTTGTAATTTATTTTGGTTAATTAATTGGGATTTCTTTCTGTTATTTGCCCCAATAACACTGATTAGTTCAGCCTCCTAAATAGTAATTCCCTAAAATAAATTTGTGAAACTCAACAGTTTTTTCCTCAATATAAAAAAAAGTCCCAGTGCTTTCAGTGTTTCCAGAAAATAAATTAATTTTAATTCATGTAATTTTATAGAAGAAGGATATCATATAGCCATTATGGAGAAAATATGTAACACAGCAAAACTGAAAGCAAAAAATATATTTTAATTATAAAATATTGGGAATTACTACTCAAACTGAAGCATAAGAACTTGGAAGGAAATCCTTCTTTCCTTACCCTTACCAATCCTGTCCAGACACTAATAGCTGTCTCTGGAGAAAAGAATATGATACGCAGTCATTTAAAAGAGAGAATTTGGCAGATAAATTGTAAACCCAAAAATGAGCACTATAGAGCAAAACCACAGACTCCGGTGGACCCAGAGCTTTACATACTACATAGATAGTTCAATGTTGACTAAATAATATCCAGTCTTTTCCTTTGAATCTATTTGAATCTAAATCTATTTAAATCTAAACCTGTTTGAGTCTAAAGCTATTGCTGTATAGGGAAACGTACCTTAAGTAAGCTTAAAAAATAATCATCTATGTGGGTCATGATATTATGGGTTAGAGAACAGGTTAGACTTGGCTAGATGGTTCTTCTGGTCTAGGCTAAGCTCACTAATATGTTTGATGGGACAATGTCGGTGACTGGGTTATGTGTATTTCATCATCTAGAAGGTTAGTCTAGGTATATTCCTCTGGAAAAGGCAGAGGAGTAAGAGAAAGAGAAGATGTGTATACACAAGACCTCAAGAGGCTTAGACTCAGAACTCATACACTATCAGTTCTATTGTATTCTTTTAATCAATAGAAGTCACAGCTTAATAAGGTCAGTCCGGATTCAAAGGATCCCTACCTCTTGATGAGTGAATCTATAGGGACACGTGGACATTGGGGTCATAATCCTAATGTACTTAATCGTATACATACTTATAATTAGATCAAGAATTTACAACAAGAGATGGAGGGAGGTGTAGGCCTATAAAACAAAATTTTGCAAAGCCTTAGGTTGCATTATCACAGCATTGTAAGGTCAGACACACAGATATATGAAGTCCAAAGATAGGAAAACTAGATTAGGGCCACTGAAGATAATTGGTGACAAAGATCACATCTTTTTCATCTGAGTAAAAACATGGAATTGGTGAAATGAGAAATGCTAACACGTACTGAGAGGGTTTTGTACCTAAACAGTGAAATAATACGGTGAGCAAGTGCAAACTATTTCAGTGTGCTTGATTAACCGGCTAACTCACATTGAAAGTAAATATCACATTAAGACTAGAAAGGTAAATCACACTTCTATTATCCCTCAAACAAAAACCTATGACCTACAATACCAGAGAAAGATGAGGGGAGGGCTATCTGCTTCTCTGTGGGGTATTTTTTTTCTTCTGTTTTATTTGTTTGTACAAGTAGTATTTTAAAGAAGACAATATAACTTACAAATTGTTATATATTTAAGAAAATATTTAGGCATCACAAAAGAATACATAGATATAAAAAAAACCCAACATGTAGAAGTCAAATTTATAACAAGAAAAACGTGGGGATTTATTTTTTCACTATGTGGTTATTACTATGCAACCTTTACAGCAAAATAAAATTCCTCATCTAGAGTCCAGACTGATAGTTAAACCCTAAAAACACAGAAGAAACAAGAAAGAAGGGATGAATTATCATTTGGTCATGCCTTAGATCCTCTAAAGAATGCCTCCATTGTTGGTTGATGGTTATAAGCCTTTAAGTTTCTGGATTTCTTTTTCAAAGAAGTGTAGTATCTGATTTTTAAAGGAAATATATAGCAAAAGATGAAGTTTCACTTGCTGCAAAGGTCATGATAACCACCAAATAAGTAAGTTTTTCATTTTTATAAGGAGTTTAAATAAGTGCATAAGAACTTCAGGAAGAATGTCCAATCCAGGTGTTGGGCCTAAACAGGAGGCAAAATGTTAACCCTCTGGTCCTCTGTTATTAAACAGAAAATGTTCTGAATTAAGAATCCTGATAAATGTCAGTCAAGTTTCCATCTTTTAAATTCTATGGTGTCTTACAATTTGATAGTTTTTAATAAATGATTCAGCATCTATCACCAAAATCTAGAAATTAAGGAATAATAATGTTACATAATGCCTGAAGGGTTACGTTTATGAAAAGATTTATGCTTCATTCTCCTACTTGTAATTTTACTTTCATACTCCAAGGGGCCAGAGTATTCTGAGCTGAAATAAACTTTTTTAGAAATGAGGCACGTAACGCTGACCAACAATCTTCAGAAAATACCTTTCATCCTGGACTGATTCAGCACTAGTAGTGTTGATAATAAAAGCCTGGCTCACGCTCATGAGGAAAGCGTCCACCAGTGTCTATTTTCACTTTCAAAAATCACCCACTAGGGTTTATGGATGACGAAGACATAAATGAGGAACTTGTTCTCAGAGGCCTGGTGGGTTTGTCATGAAGCTTTTCTATATAAATAAAAGAGACACCGAGAATGGAAATTACATTATTTTTAGTGCTGTGTTAAAGGGAAAGGTCAAGTTAACCCCTCAAGAATTCAATGAGCAACATGATGTACTATGTGTCCAGCAAAGCAATCCCCGAATGGCCCTTATGGACATCTGGTGTAAATCATCCATCTTTTTGCCCCATTAAAATCAGTGGCACCTCATCAAAACAGTTCAGCAGCTGGGCGCACACATTATATGGTTTTCAAGGAGTTAACGGAAATAGCTGTAGGGATCAGGAAGGTTTTTGTCTTCAAGTGTTCACAGTCACCCAGACAAAGAAGCTGGTTGAAGCATTTCAAGAAGATCTACTTTCCCTGTCAAGGTGAGAAAGGTATAGCCATTTTTGAGATGGGATTTAAAAAAAAAAAATCATCTCTATTTCCTGCAGCCCATCATATTGCTAGCAATTGCATCTTTTGGGGTCTGATAATTCTCTGGTCAGTAACAGCACTGTCATACGTACCTTAACCCTGACCTGAGAGAATCAGTGAGTTGCTAACAGGATATTTCAAACAAAACAGATGAGTGTTTTGAAGGGTCACACTGTGGTGACCCCAGTCACTCAGCCTTTAAGATAGGGAAGTTTGGTGGCTTGAAAGCAAGGACCCGCACACTTTCCTTGACCAAACAAAGTGACTTAGGGGCACAATTGGGTTATACCATTTAATGCTAGTCTGAAACTACCTTTCTTTACGTTCCCTGTCTTCCTCCATAATTCTCTGTGTTCTCTTGCTAAGAATCTTTAAAAGTGTGTCTACTGTGGCCTTGGAAAGAGAAACATTTCAGGCAACTAGATCAGCTTTTTGAAAATCACCTTTAAAAACACCTTTAGTTGAAGAGTAACAACAGTAGTGGAAAAGAACCCCAGGTGACATACACTATGTTGCCTATGACACAGCACTGCATAAAAGTTTCCACATACCTTATATTTTCACAAGGTAAACCATATGAAATTGTTATAAACAACCAACTGCTATTATGTAGAGTAACTTAAATATTTTCTCATCTCTATTACACTTCTTCAATGAGTTTGAAATATCCTACCTTTAAAAATAGTTCATATAGATAAGCAGTAAATCAGTAAAAATGCATAAAACCATTTGTTCAACTAAAATGGATCACCAATTTAGTTAATTCTGGAGCACCATTTAAACATGTCCATAGTTCAACATTCTTGCAGCTTTAAGAGAAAAAAAATCCTTTATGCACACCAGTATCTGCAAAAGCTCTACCTCATATCTATACATCTATACATGGGATGTACCTTACAGCTAGCAATTGGTATCTATCATATTGACAATGTTATAGTAGTAACAATGATGTTTTTGCCAGTGAAAGAACTTTCGGTCACTAGTAGCAGAAGTATAAATTGGTGTATTATGTTCTAGAGGGCACAAAAATGTTATCAATATCTTAAAAACATGCAAACACATTGATCATCAAATCCACTTTTCAGGATTTTTACTACTGAAACTATTCGAGAATATGCATCAAGCCTTATTACCTACAAGTTTATTCATTACAACATTGCTTAAAATAGTGAAAATATAGTTATAATTTGTCTATTGTAGGAATTTGACTAAATAAATTATGGTATATCCATACAATAGATTATGAAACCATTAAAAATGGGATTGTTGTATACTAATTATATACAAAAACTTATGCCTATAATTTTAGCAAAGAAGCAGATTACGAGAAATGTATTTGTAAATATTTCAATGTATACTTGTGTATATATACACAGAGAAATTAATGACTGGATGTATATATTCCGTAAATGTATGATGGTGTATAGGTGTTAGGATTAAAAATAGAATGTATTTTCTTTACTTATTTCCAAATTTTCTACTATTAACAGGTGTGCCATTAGTATCTTTAGAGTTTCAGAAGACCCAGCCAAAACTAGTTTATACCAAAAATAAAACCCAAAACAAACATTCGAGTGCTCAGATAACTGAAGAGCCTGGTAAGGTTCTTTCCAGGCAAATTTTCATATTATTAATGGAGGGGTTTTGTACCTCAACAGTGAAATAATATGCTGAACAAGAGTGAAATTTTTCAGTCTGCTTGATTAACTGGCTAACTCAGAAAGTAAGGTTAACTGTTTTACCTTCTCCTTTCTATGCTCTGCTTCTGTGTTGTCGATCCTTTTCTCAGGCATTTTCTACCCTGGCGATCCCAAGATGGCTCTGGCAATTCCCAAGACTTTATGCTTCTTTCTTTAAGTCCAGAGGGGAAAAGAGAATCCATGTCCCAACATTTCAACTTGTTGGAGTCTCCAACAAGACTTACAGGTTTTAAAGTGCTCACTCCAAACCCACTCTCTGTTAAAAGATGTCAGCTAATGTGCTGATGGGATTAAAGTATTCCAGGTCATCTCTAGGAGCTGAGTGTGGCATCAATCTCATGCAAACCACTTAGCTGAGACTAGGAAAGAGGGTAATTTATTTTCTGAAAGATATTAAGGGACTGCTCCCAGAAGACATGGAAAGGGTCCTGGCAGAAGAAACATAAACATCTACTGTAAACACACAGAATATCGGTAATATTAGAAAAATAGAAGTTACAATGTTAAAATGTATATTTTTGTCTCACAACACCATCTGGATCTGAAAGACATAAAGCAATTTCCTACTCTCTCAAGGCAGGCAGCATTCTGGAGCCAGCCATTAATAAAAGAGTGGACTCGTTACAATTAATCTGCTACTTGCACTTTCTGTACCTCCCTACCTTTCAAGGTTTAAGCTTTCCCAAAGCTTCCTGCTGGAGTGTGCTCCTTGGTCATGCCCAACACAAATAGTGCCTCCTGTTTTCAACCCCCATTTATGCTACTTGATCAACAATCTCCAGAGCTTTCCAATTATCCCTTAACGGACACACATGGTCAGCTACTCTAATAATATCACTAACATCTCTGGTTTATCCAGCACATAATTTCTGTCAGGTGAAGATTATCTCTAATTCTAACAATTACCCTACCAGGTAGGTGTTATTATCCCCATTTATAACTGAATTAGGAAAAAGAGGCTCAGAAAGTTTAAATTTTCCAAGGTTAAATTTTTAGCAAATGGCACAGCCAAGATCAATCCCAGTTCATTTGGAATCAGAGCTTTACCATAACCCCATGATGCGCCGTGTCCCAGGGCACAAAGTGAGCCTTGCACCCTGACCAAAGGATCCAGAAGTAGGACAGAAGTACTTGATAGGGTAAGGGTTAAGGGGAGCTCTTCCTAATTTGTATCACCATGACACCAAGCTGAAATAATTGACATTTAAATATTTCTTAAAAAGTCTTTTTGTTTCAGGACTACTTAAACCTCTGTCCCTAATACTATCTTCCAAAGTGTGCCTTTGGGTTTGGCTGTCTCAATAATTATAATTTGCAGCAAATTCATAATGAATACCTACATAAACCACATCTGGTTTCTGAGCATTTAGTGCTCCTGAAGAGAATTTCTTTCTTTCTTTCTTTTTTTTTTGAGAGTGAGAGTAAAATTATTCTTCGTGTTAGAATATGTAGTCCAGGCCCAGATTTAAGGGGGGGAAACTAGAATCAGGATTACACTCATAGGATAAATCAAGTCAATGAGATTTCCAGTGAAAATATATATTCAGAAAAAAATATATATTTATAGAATTATAGAACATTAAAGCCTAAAGTGACATATTACAGATAAGAACATGGGATTTATGGAGGTTCATTGTCTGATCCATGATCAAAATTTACAGAAATGCCACCACCACAATCCAAGTCTCCCGAAGAGTCAAATGTTTTTTTCTTTTTTTGTTAAATCACAAAGCTTGCTGTTAAGAAAACCTGTTTTCCTAAAATTCAATATTGTCTTAATTGTCCTTTTCAGAAGAAAAATGTATTAAAAATTAAAATGATACAGAAGGAATTTTCACTAAAACAATTAATAATATGAATTTTACTTCTCAGTCTTCCTATTACCTGTAAAATCATTAAACACTAATTAAAATCCCATAATATTGTGCTATTGCCTCATTTCTTTCAGCCAAAATATTTGGCTTTGTGCAAGTCCAGCATATTTTTGAAAACTCAAGTAGTTTAATAAATAGGTTTTTTTACAAACTTACTTCAAGATTGAAAAATCTTCCTTCACTTGTTTATCCATCATTTCATTTAGTTGTTGAGGTCTTAGGGTATTATTTCCCTGATTTTTCTTTGAACAAGCAAAAATAGTATTAAGTCTTTAAAACTGCATCTTCTATTTATGGGTACAAAGCTCTGTCCAAAACTGGGCAATTGTGAAATTGCCTAGTCTCCTACTTTTCCAAAAAGAGTAAATTCTTAGGCAGGTGAGAGAGATAGTTGACTATTTAGGTGACTTTTCCAGAAAAAAATTTAGAACTACTTTATTTTGCTTATTTATAACCAAAAAAACAACAACAAAAATTGAACAAAGATGCATGACCTAAGTATCCGAAAGAGAGAAAACATTCAAAACGGAAGTTTGTAGCTCCCTCTTCCCCAGATCAGAAAACAAGTAAATGTAAATTATGATCTTTGCTGTGCATTTCAGATTAAAGACACATGACACAAGAGTTGGCTTTAAATCCAAAGGGTCAGAATGGAAAGTGTAACTTTTAAGTAATTCATCTTCTAGGATTCAGACTTCTAGGATTCATCTTCTAGGTATCAGACTACTGTTATACCAGAGGAGACACATGCAGAAAACCTGTGTTTCTCCCATCAGGGCTTTGATGTGGATTCTTCTTTTTTCCTTTTCATAAAAATGTAACTTGAAAGAAAAGAATAGCTCTACCTCTGAAAAATGATCCTGCTCTATTAAGAGGCAGACAAGGCAGTAAGTTTAAAACAAAATTTAGGTGGGAGGGGGAGAAACAGCTGTAGGAATTAACCTAAAAGTTCAGTAAACCTTGCCAAGACATGTGACAGTGCTTAACTTGCCCAGGGTAGGGACTCTCCTTGGAGACCTCTCCAAACATTATCAAAAGCATTCCCTTTGAAAGAGGCCAACTCCTGATAATAATACAAGGGAATCAAACTCTGGCATCTCCCCATAATGGGATTCAGATTCCTCACAAACTTGGGAGTGTTGAAGGTTTAATTACCCAGTAAAACAAGAAAAATGCATTATACAGTAGAGATAAATGAATGGGAACACCAGGGAAACATGTTCCTCCATAAGTCATTTGGTCACATGATTTCTTCCCCATTTCCTTTCCCTATTATTATAGCCATTTTATTACACTGCCCCTAAAGACAGAGGGCAAAAAAGCAAAATACTCGTAGCTTCCTCAAAGTACCTCCTGGACTGAATGTAATAGGGCACAAGTTTCTGAAATGGCTTAGAGCTTTATAAAGTTTCCTTTTTATTGTTTCACAGATAGGAAAAAGCTGGCCACCATCAAGAACCATAAAACCAAGTAGGCAACAAAAATGGCAAGATAAAGAGAAACTGTGGATTGAACCCCCTGCCCCTCCTCTCTCCTCTCTCTCATCCTTTACAGGAGCATTTTTTCTGTGATTTAATTTTTACTCTTTCAAGGCTATATTAATCTTTGAAAAATATCTAAATTAGTTAAGACTCAGTAACAATGGCCAAGAACTAAATTACTCCTTTTCCATACCTCACCCAGGAGACGATGGATTTTAAGTGAATACTCCCTCATCATTTTTCACCATGGACCCAATTCTAGCCTCTTCTCCACATCTTCTGATCCCTTAACACTCCACTTTCCTGTAAAACTTTAAGGTTTAATTTCATTTATGTATGTTAAACCCAGCTTTGAAATAAGGATTCAACATTATGTGATACAGATATAATAATAAGGGAGACTGCAAAATTCTCCTTTCAAACTGTTGCAGAGCATTGGAATATGTTACCAAGGAAAAGAACGGTTACACAGATTTCCAAAAGTTACACAATATGAGACTAATAGTAAGTTGTGGACACAAATGAATAAAAGAAAAGTTGGAAAGAAAAACCTGTTATATTGCTGTATTTATAATTTTCCCCCAAAATATGAAAGTATAAAATAAAATACCAACTATTACTAGGAATAAAATGGCTTTAAAACTGCATGAATGGATAACCATATAAAAACACACTCCCCAAAAAACCATTTATGATTTCTTTAGAGAGGCAGTATGAGCAATAAAAATTGAGGTCCAAAATGTAAGAAAGGAAAACTGCTGGCTGTTTCTGTTACAAAGTAGAAAAAGATTTTAAAAACACCTAAAGGCTGATAAATGCATATAAATCTTTTATTTGAATACTATTTGTAATAGAAATAAAAGCAAAAGAAAACAAAACCTATGAGCATATTTTAAACAGAGTAGATTGTTATTCATTTGTCTACAGTTATGGTCCTATCTAAAGAATAAAATTCTTACAGGACAACTTAGCATCTTTAGTTCTCCAGGACTATATAGCATTCTTATAAGAATTCCCAAGTTACAATCAAAGAAAAAGTCATCATACAAAGATGAACCTAAGTTAAGGTACACCCATAGTTATTCTCACATTGAAAGTCAATAACTGTTCATTGTTCAACAACTAAAACCTCTGAAAACATTTCCAATCAGATTTGTTTCCCCTTATCTGTCTTTCTAAGGTGGTCTTCCTCAACATCCCAACAGCACAGAATGATCTAGCCAAAATACCCCAACAAAAGAGTTTTTATTCTCTGGTATCTGCCAAATCATAGCCATTTGACTGTAATTTCAGAATGACAGGCCTTAGGACTATCATTACAGTAGTTCAGGAAAGAAAGTCTAAACTGGGATTTTTGCTGTGCATGCATAAGACCAATCTAATTTACAGTTCGTGCAGTCGGGAACCCTGACCAAGCTGTCTAATGTGCCCTCTACATTTCTGGTTGACTACAAAGTGCAAAGATTACAACTCGTGCCAGGTCAGCTAGAGTGACACGAGTCTGACCTTTCTCCATAACAGGAGGGAGGCAGTGCTCCCACCGACTCTTCCTATATGAGCTCTTTGCAGGGTGTGTAACATATCATTACCAAAACATCACTGCCAAAGGTTGCCATTTTAGAGAAAACATATAAATGGCCCAATAATGGGTTTCTTCTTGCATCAATGAAAGCTGGTAAAAGGAACTTTGTTTGTGTCCTTGTTGTCTAATGTACTGGAAGTAGAGTGCCTTCTTGACCTTTGTAATGTCGTTCATATCTCTCAAACATGATACAGCCAGGCTAAGAATTCAAGAAAAAATTGTCTGTAGAAATCCATGGTAACAGTGCTGTCTCATCTGGCCAGTCTGGGGACAAATGTGTAGTCTACCACCCATTCACATTGATCTAAACGGGAATAAGGATTCAGGACTTACTCATTCCTTGTGCATGTGGAGCTGGCCCAGCTGGCTGAGTCCGCGGCACTAGTCTCAGGGCAGCCACTGCTTTATCAAGTCCTCCTTTGTGAAAGCTCGGGTTTCAGTACAAGTGGGGTTAATAATATCACCTCAGCCTCACGGCTGTTTACAGAACAAGGAGATGATGTTCATGAATATACTTATACATAAATAATTTCAAAGCAGAGTATTCCGACCTAGAGGAGACTGTGGCTTTTGTCATTCTAAACCATGTATATCAGGCTTCCCTGGTGGCCCGGTGGTTGGGAGTCCGCCTGCCGATGCAGGGGACACGGGTTCGTGCCCCGTCTGGGAGGATCTCGCATGCTTCGGAGCGGCTGGGCCAGTGAGCCAGCCATGGCCGCGGAGCCTGTGCTCGGCAACGGAAGAGGCCACAACGGTGAGAGGCCCGCGTACCGCAAGAAAAAAAAAAAAAAAAGTATGTATATCAAAGCAAAGGGAAGTTCTACTTTTAGGGTTTTTTTTTTTTTTCTTGCGGTACACGGGCCTCTCACCGTTGTGGCCTCTCACGTTGTGGAGCACAGGCTCCGGACGCACAGGCCCAGTAGCCATGGCTCACGGGCCCAGCCGCTCCACGGCATGCTGGATCCTCCCGGACCGGGGCACGAACCCGCGTCCCCCTCATCGGCAGGCGGACTCCCAACCACCGCACCACCAGGGAAGCCCCTCATTTTAGTTTTTTAAGGAACCTCCATACTGTTCTCCACAGTGGCTGTGTCAATTTACATTCCCACCAACAGTGCAAGAATGTTCCCTTTTCTCCACACCCTCTCCAGCATTTATTGTTTCTAGATATTTTGATGATGGCCGTTCTGACAGGTGTGAGATGATACCTCATTGCAGTTTTGATTTGCATTTCTCTAATGATTAATGATGTAGAGCATTCTTCCATGTGTTTGTTGGCCATCTGTATGTCTTCTTTGGAGAAATGTCTATTTAGGTCTTCTGCCCATTTTTGGATTGGGTTGTTTGTTTTTTTGTTATTGAGCTGCTTGAGCTGCTTGTAAATCTTGGAGATTAATCCTTTGTCAGTTGCTTCATTTGCAAATATTTTCTCCCATTCTGAGGGTTGTCTTTTGGTCTTGTTTATGGTTTCCTTTGCTGTGCAAAAGCTTTGAAGTTTCATTAGGTCCCATTTGTTTATTTTTGTTTTTATTTCCATTTCTCTAGGAGGTGGGTGAAAAAGGATCTTGCTGTGATTTATGTCATAGAGTGTTCTGCCTATGTTTTCCTCTAAGAGTTCGATAGTGTCTGGCCTTACATTTAGGTCTTTAACCGATTTCCAGTTTATTTTTGTGTATGGTGTTAGGGAGTGTTCTAATTTCATTCTTTTACATGTAGCTGTCCAGTTTTCCCAGCACCACTTATTGAAGAGGCTGTCTTTTCTCCACTGTATATTCTTGCCTCCTTTATCAAAGATAAGGTGACCATATGTGCATGGGTTTATCTCTGGGCTTTGTATCCTGTGCGACCCAGCAATCCCACTACTGGGCATATACCCTGAGAAAACCATAATTCAAAAGGAGTCATGTACCAAAATGTTCATTGCAGCTCTATTTACAATAGCCAGGACATGGAAGCAACCTAAGTGTCCATCATCGGATGAATGGATAAAGAAGATATGGCACATATATACAATGGAATATTACTCAGCCATAAAAAGAAACGAAATTGAGCTATTTGTAGTGAGGTGGATGGACCTAGAGTCTGTCATACAGAGCAAAGTAAGTCAGAAAGAGAAAAATAAATGCCGTATGCTAACACATATATATGGAATCTAAGAAAAAAAAATGTCATGAAGAACCTATGGGTAAGATGGGAATAAAGACACAGACCTACTAGAGAATGGACTTGAGGATATGGGGAGGGTGAAGGGTAAGCTGTGACAAAGTGAGAGAGTGGCATGGACATATATACACTACCAAATGTAAAATAGATAGCTAGTGGGAAGCAGCTGCATAGCACAGGGAGATCAGCTCGGTGGTTTGTGACCACCTAGAGGGGTGGGATAGGGAGGGTGGAAGAGAGAGAGACGCAAGAGGGAAGAGATATGGGGATATATGTATATGTATAACTGATTCACTTTGTTATAAAGCAGAAACTAACACACCATTATAAAGCAATTATACTCCAATAAAGATGTTAAAAAATAAAAATAAATAAAAAACAAATAAATTTATAGGAATTTGAAAAAAAAAGCAAAGGGAAGGCTGATTCCTAAAAATGTAGTGAGCATGTTTCTTTGACTCTCTGGTACCTATTTCCTCTTTTTGGCAACAGCCTGGATTTAGTTCGTCTCCTCCTGCCCTCCACTCAGGTCAAGTGTTGGGATGGGGCTCTTCCACTGTCTCTGCAATGGAGTTTGTGCTAAAGGCCTGAGCCAATCTGTGGGTGGTACTTCCCTGGTCAAAAGGACTGGAGGAAGGAAAAAAACTTAAATGTATACATGTTCATACAAGCTTTTACAAATGTAGGGTTTGAACCCAGTTCATTGATTTGGGTAGGCTTTTCATCTGTTATCCTTATCAGAGAGAACAGGATTTATGATTTCAAGGTTCTAGGCACATCTTCTAAAATTAGTAGCTTACTGTTAGAAACCATGTAATACATTTTGTTTGACAGAATATAGGCATATATACTGCTAACAATATTAAATAACAATCTAGATTGGGGCACCTTTATAAAACTCAATTGCTAAATAATAGCTCTGTGCAAGATATTCAGTTTTATTATTCTGGAATAATCCCAAGGAGAAAGAATCCTGAGGAGATGTTTTAAAATCAAATATGAATGTAATTAATAATATTTTTCAGTGATACTGCTATTTCCTTATTTTTATGTAAAAAGTAGTAGATATCCTACTAAAAATTGTTGTTTTTGTGACTGAATATATTATTTCTTTAATTCTAGAAAGCCAATCAAAGCAACTTTTATAGTCATGAGCAGAATGTGACACAATGCCATTAATTATGCTCCAAAAATTAAGAGTCTATCATTTCACTCACACTAGGATGAAGTTTGGTTTTGTTCTAATTTTTTTAACCTTTTTGTTGTGAAATATAACATACATACATAAAACCCATGCAAAGATGTAAAGTTCAATGATTTTTCATAAACCGAACATCTGAGAGCTACATCAAGAATTAGTATGTTGCCTGTGCCCCACACATGCCCCCTCATTTCCCTTCCCAATTACTACTCCTTAATTTTCATAGTCATTATCCTGATTTTTATGGTAAGGGTTTTTTTTTTTTTTGGTAACTTTATGCCTAAGTATGCATCCCTAAACCCTATAGTTTATTTTTCCCTGTTTTTAAAATTTTATTTAAATGGAATTATACAGTATATCTTCTTTTGTACCTAGATTTTCATTCAATATTGTCTTTGTGAGATTCATCCATGTTGTTGTGTATAACTCTAGTTTGTTTATTTTTGCTGACGTATTTTCAATATTCCTAAATGACATTTTAACAGTTTCTAGTTTTTGTCTACTACTAAAGTATACAGTATTGCGAAAAACACTCCTATAGTTGCTATAAATATTCTTATATATGTTTTTTGAAATACAGACATGTGTTTTTCTTGGTTATATGTCTGGGGTGGAATTGTTGGGTTTTTAGTAGGTGAAAAGGCAAACTAGGATCTCAAGCCCATGTCTCTATAACTCCAAAACCAATACAAGGCACTCAATTTCTAGTATATACCATATTAAAATAATAGAAATAGAGAGTAATAGATTATATTTTGATAAAGTTGTGTTTTGCCCTTGGCATATCAAAACAACTCACTTTAAATAATAATGCTAAATAATGTCAGTAATTTTCTTCAATATTAGAGAGGGCAAAAGACTTAAACACTGAGCAAAACCAGGGAGGTGATTTTCTTGGGTACTGATATCAATCATATCAGAGAAATTTCTGAGGTTTTCACCTCTCCTGTTCTTAAGACATACAAATGCAGTGAGTCAATGTGTGTTTAGCGTTTTATATTTTAAGAAATCAGTACAAGCAAAGTCTTGTAGGTTTACATTTTAAGTAGATATGTCCCTTGGTCTCAGGGTCTTGGACATCTGAACTGAACTAGCTACAAGCCAAATAAAGAGAGTTATGATCCCCCTTCGGGAACTATGTCAAGTTTGCTTGGCTCATGAAATAACTAGTCAGTAAAGACAACCGCTACCTGAGCCCTAATCTCATAGAACTGTCATCTGCAAGTCTTTGGGTCCACTATTTTGATATGCGATGCTCTGTAATTTTTTAATGGAATTCAAACTGTTATCATTTCATGCATCTTTTGGAGGGTCACCTTATCCTTGCAAGAAACCCAGACTTAAAGTTGCCAGATAAAATACAGGACACCAGTTAAATTAGAATTTCAGAGAAACAATGAACAATTTTTTGGTATAAATATGCAATATTTTTATTTGCTCAATCTGGCAACTCTACCCATGCATAAGCTTTTTCATGCTAATCAGTCTCTACTGTATATACTTTTAACTGTCTCGTCATAAACAGTAGGAAATATGAATTAAAAGGTCATGTTCTCCTCACTGTTCTTGATCTAATGGCAAAATAACAGAGCTGACTTTGAATATTGTCTCCTTTGACAACTTCAACATTCATGTTAAAAGATCTCCAAAAATGATATCTAGAATTTACTAATATATAAGCCAGATGTCAGATGGAAGCGTCCATGCCTCTAGGAAATTAATGAACTTGACTTAATCACTGCTATCTCTCCACTCTCCCAATGAAATGGAAAATATAAATTCCTTGCCAAGATTTCAGCACATTCCTGAGGACTTGACTTTCATGATGCCTTCTTCCCCGGGCTCCTGTCTCCTTGTTTATTAACTCAAATGCTCCCCCATAGAGACCCCAAAATAATACTCAACCTCCCTTCAACTTCTAATAAAAATATCCATGAATGCAAATTTTTCACAAGGAGAGTAAAGTTAACTTTACATAAGGTGGCTTTCTATAACAACAATGCAAACAACTTAAATAGTAATATTTTTGTTTGTTTTTTAAATAATAATAGTACTCATGTAATATTCCTGTACCATTGAAACTTCCGACTTCCATGGTGTTTTACTACATTCACCTAGTCCAGGAATCTCACCACCTTATACAACTCAGGACGAAATTTTTTTCTCCCCTTGCCTCACTGACTTCTAAGCCCTCAGAGAGCTTATCTTCTACCATGTGTATTTAAAAATATAAAAATAAAACATGTATTAATATTTATACAAAAAGAAAGTATGTGTTAAAGTTGTTTGCAAACAAAAACAGTTTTATTTTAAAATAAACTTTGATATTAGCTGTCAAAATACCAACATTTCACCTTCTTATTTTATAAAATTAATATACTTACACTCTTGTATATGGATGTAGGAAGAACAATTTGCTATAATCTTTCTGGATAATAATTTGGAGATAAGCATAAAATGAGTAAAAATGTATACTTCCTGTTATCTAGAATTTCCACTTACAAAAATTCATCCCAAGGAGATAATTATGGGTAGGTATAAAAAATTCACTATATGGATATAAACTGCATTATTGTTTGTAATAGTGAAAAATCATAAACAATGTAAATATCCAATGATAGGGGACTGACTAAATTAGTAATTTTCATTCACAAAGTGAAATACTATTAACCTATTAAAATGTCAGGTAGAGTAACATTTAATTATTATATGAGAATATATTTTGATGTATTATTAAGCGGAAAAAGAAGTAGGGAGATGCACCAGAAATACATCCACACGTGGAACAACTCCTACAGAGCATCTACTGAACGCTGGCAGAAGACCTCTGACCTCCCAAAAGGCAAGAAACCCCCCACGTACCTGGTTAGGGCAAAAGAAAAAAATAAACAGAGACAAAAGGATAGGGACAGGTCCTGCACCAGCGGGAGGGAGCTGTGAAGGAGGAAAAGTATCCACACACTAGGAAGCCCCTTCGCGGGCGGAGACTGCGGGTGGCGGAGTGGGGGAGCTTCGGTGCCGCGGAGGAGAGCACAGCAACAGGGGTACGGAGCACAAAGCGGAGAGATTCCCGCACAGAGGATCAGGGCCGACCGGCACTCACCAGACGAGAGGCTTGTCTGCTCACCCGCCGGGGCGGGCGGGGCTGGGAGCTGAGGCTCCGGCTTCAGTCGGAGCGCCGGGAGAGGACTGGGGCTGGCAGTGTGAACATAGCCTGCAGGGGGTTAGTGCGCCACGGCTAGCCGGGAGGGAGTCCGGGGAAAAGTCTGGACCTGCTGAAGAGGCAAGAGACTTTTTCTTCCCCCTTTATTTCCTGGTGCGTGAGGAGAGGGGATTAAGAACGCTGCTTAAAGGAGCTCCAGAGACGGGCGCGAGCCACGGCTAAAAGTGCGGACCCCAGAGACAGACATGAGACGCTAAGGCCTTTGCTGCCACCACCAAGAAGCCTGTGTGCGAACATAGGTCACTATACACACCCCTCTTCCGGGGAGCCTGTGCAGCCCGCCACTGCCAGGGTCCCGGGATCCAGGGACAACTTCCCCGGATGAACGCACGGCGCGCCTCAGGCTGCTGCAACGTCATGCCGGCCTCTGCCGCGCAGGCCCGCCCCGCACTCCGTGACCCTCCCTACCCCCCTGGCCTGAGTGAGCCAGAGCCTCCGAATCAGCGACTCCTTTAACCCCGTCCTGTCTGAGCAAAGAACAGACGCCCTCCGGCGACCTACACGCACAGGCAGGGCCAAATCCAAAGCTGAGTTCCTGGGAGCTGTGAGAACAAAGAAGAGAAAGGGAAATCTCTCCCAGCAGCCTCAGAAGCAGCGGATTAAAGCTCCACAATCAACTTGATGTACCCTGCATCTGTGGAATACATGAATAGACAACGAATCATCCCAAATTAAGGAGCCGTGTGGATGAAAGGCTCTTGGTGCTGCAGCCAGGAGTTACTGCTGTGCCTCTGAGGTGGGAGAGCCAACTTCAGGACACTGGTCCACAAGAGGCCTCCCAGCTGCACGTAATCTCAAACGGCGAAAATCTCCCAGAGATCTCCATCTCAACGCCAGCACCCAGATTCACTCAACAACCAGCAAGCTACAGTGCTGGACATCCTATGCCAAACAACTAGCAAGACAAGAACACAACCCCACCCATTAGCAGAGAGGCTGCCCAAAATCATAATAAGTCTACAGACACCCCAAAACACACCAACAGACGTGGACCTGCCCCAGAAAGACAAGATCCAGCCTCATCCACCAGAACACAGGCACTAGTCCCCTCCACCAGGAAGCCTACACAACCCACTGAACCAACCTTAGCCACTGGGAACAGACACTAAAAACAACAGGAACTACGAACCTTCAGCCTGCAAAAAGGAGACCCCAAACACAGTAAGATAAGCAAAATGAAAAGACAGAAAAAAACACAGCAGATGAAGGAGCAAAATAAAAACCCACCAGACCTAACAAATGAAGAGGAAATAGGCAGTCTCCCTGAAAAAGAATTCAGAATAATGATAGTAAAGATGATCCAAAATCTTGGAAATAGAATAGACAAAATGCAAAAAACAGTTAACAAGGACCCAGAAGAACTAAAGATGAAACAAACAATGATGAACAACACAATAAATGAAATTAAAAATACTCTAGATGGGATCAATAGCAGAATAACTGAGGCAGAAGAACGGATAAGTGACCTGGAAGATAAAATAGTGGAAATAACTACTGCAGAGCAGAATAAAGAAAAAAGAATGAAAAGAACTGAGGACAGTCTCAGAGACCTCTGGGACAACATTAAACGCACCAACATTCGAATTATAGGGGTTCCAGAAGAAGAAGAGAAAAAGAAAGGGACTGAGAAAATATTTGAAGAGATTATAGTTGAAAACTTCCCTAATATGGGAAAGGAAATAGTTAATCAAGTCCAGGAAGCACAGAGAGTCCCATACAGGATAAATCCAAGGAGAAATACGCCAAGACACATATTAATCAAACTGTCAAAAATTAAATACAAAGAAAGCATATTAAAAGCAGCAAGGGAAAAACAACAAATAACACACAAGGGAATCCCCATAAGGTTAACAGCTGATCTTTCAGCAGAAACTCTGCAAGCCAGAAGGGACTGGCAGGACATATTGAAAGTGCTGAAGGAGAAAAACCTGCAACCAAGAATACTCTACCCAGCAAGGATCTTATTCAGATTTGATGGAGAAATTAAAACCTTTACAGAGAAGCAAAAGCTGAGAGAGTTCAGCACCACCAAACCAGCTCTACAACAACTGCTAAAGGAACTTCTCTAGGCAAGAAACACAAAAGAAGGAAAAGACCTACAAAAACAAATGCAAAACAATTAAGAAAATGGGAATGGGAACATACATATCGATAATTACCTTAAATGTAAATGGACTAAATGCTCCCACCAAAAGACACAGATTGGCTGAATGGATACAAAAACAAGACCCATATATTTGCTGTCTACAAGAGACCCACTTCAGACCTAGAGACACATACAGACTAAAAGTAAGGGGATGGAAAAAGGTATTTCATGCAAATGGAAACCAAAAGAAAGCTGGAGTCGCAATTCTCATATCAGACAAAATAGACTTTAAAATAAAGACTATTAGAAGAGACAAAGAAGGACACTACATAATGATCAAGGGATTATCCAAGAAGAAGATATAACAATTGTAAATATTTATGCACCCAACATAGGAGCACCTCAATACATAAGGCAAATACTAACAACCATAAAAGGGGAAATCGACAGTAACACAGTCATAGTAGGAGATTTTAACACCCCACTTTCACCAATGGACAGATCATCCAAAATGAAAATAAATAAGGAAACACAAGCTTTAAATGATACATTAAACAAGATGGACTTAATTGATATTTATAGGACATTCCATCCAAAAACAACAGAATACATATTTTTCTCAAGTGCTCATGGAACATTCTCCAGGATAAATCATATCTTGGGTCACAAATCAAGCCTTGGTAAATTTAAGAAAACTGAAATTGTATCAAGTATCTTTTCTGACCACAACGCTATGAGACTAGATATCAGTTACAAGAAAAGATCTGTAAAAAATACAAACACATGGAGGCTAAACAATACACTACTTAATAATGAAGTGATCACTGAAGAAATCAAAGAGGAAATCAAAAAATACCTAGAAACAAATGACAATGGAGACACGACAACTCAAAATCTATGGGATGCAGCAAAACCAGTTCTAAGAGGGAAGTTTATAGCAATACAATCCTACCTTAAGAAACAGGAAACATCTCGAATAGACAACCTAACCTTGCATCTAAAGCAATTAGAGAAAGAAGAACAAAAAAAACCCAAAGTTAGCAGAAGGAAAGAAATCATAAAAATCAGATCAGAAATAAATGAAAAAGAAATGAAGCAAACGATAGCAAAGATCAATAAAACTAAAAGCTGGTTCTTTGAAAGGATAAACAAAATTGATAAACCATTAGCCAGACTCATCAAGAAAAAAAGGGAGAAGACTCAAATCAATAGAATTAGAAATGAAAAAGGAGAGGTAACAACTGACACTGCAGAAATAAAAGAGATCATGAGAGATTACTACAAGCAACTCTATGCCAATAAAATGGACAATCTGGAAGAAATGGACAAATTCTTAGAAATGCACAACCTGCCAAGACTGAATCAGGAAGAAATAGAAAATATGAACAGACCAATCACAAGCACTGAAATTGAAACTGTGATTAAAAATCTTCCAACAAAGAAAAGCCCAGGACCAGATGGCTTCACAGGCGAATTCTATCAAACATTTAGAGAAGAGCTAACACCTATCCTTCTCAAACTCTTCCAAAATATAGCAGAGGGAGGAACACTCCCAAACTCCTTCTACGAGGCCACCATCACCTTGATACCAAAACCAGACAAGGATGTCACAAAGAAAGAAAACTACAGGCCAATATCACTGATGAACATAGATGCAAAAATCCTCAACAAAATACTAGCAAATAGAATCCAACAGCACATTAAAAGGATCATACACCATGATCAAGTGGGGTTTATTCCAGGAATGCAAGGATTCTTCAATATACGCAAATCTATCAATGTGATAAACCATATTAACAAACTGAAGGAGAAAAACCATATGATCATCTCAATAAATGCAGAGAAAGCTTTTGACAAAATTCAACACCCATTTATGAAAAAAACCCTGCAGAAAGTAGGCATAGAGGGAACTTTCCTCAACATAATAAAGGCCATATATGACAAGCCCACAGCAAACATCATCCTCAATGGTGAAAAACTGAAAGCATTTCCACTAAGATCAGGAACAAGACAAGGTGGCCACTCTCACCACTCTTATTCAACATAGTTTTGGAAGTTTTGGCCACAGCAATCAGAGAAGAAAGGGAAATAAAAGGAATCCAAATCGGAAAAGAAGAAGTAAAGCTGTCACTCTTTGCAGATGACATGATCCTATACACAGAGAACCCTAAAGATGCTACCAGAAAACTACTAGAGCTAATCAATGAATTTGGTAAAGTGTCAGGATACAAAATTAATGCACAGAAATCTCTGGCATTCCTATATACTAATGATGAAAAATCTGAAAGTGAAATCAAGAAAACACTCCCATTTACCATTGCAACAAAAAGAATAAAATATCTAGGAATAAACCTACCTAAGGAGACAAAAGATCTGTATGCAGAAAATTATAAGACACTGATGAAAGAAATTAAAGATGATACAAATAGATGGAGAGATATACCATGTTCTTGGATTGGAAGAATCAACATTGTGAAAATGACTCTACTACTGAAAGCAATCTATAGATTCAATGCAATCCCTATCAAACTACCACTGGCATTTTTCACAGAACTAGAACAAAAAATTTTGCAATTTGTATGGAAACACAAAAGACCCCGAATAGCCAAAGCAATCTTGAGAACGAAAGAAGGAACTGGAGGAATCAGGCTCCCAGACTTCAGACTATACTACAAAGCTACAGTTATCAAAACGGTATGGTACTGGCACAAAAACAGAAAGATAGATCAATGGAACAGGATAGAAAGCCCAGAGATAAACCCACGCACATATGGTCACCTTATCTTTGACAAAGGAGGCAGAAATGTACCGTGGAGAAAGGACAGCCTATTCAATAAGTGGTGCTGGGAAAACTGGACAGCTACATGTAAAAGCATGAAGTTAGATCACTCCCTAACACCATACACAAAAATAAGCTCAAAATGGATTAAAGACCTAAATGTAAGGCCAGAAACTATCAAACTCTTAGAGGAAAACATAGGCAGAACACTCTATGACATAAATCACAGCAAGATTCTTTCTGACCCACCTCCTAGAGTAATGGAAATAAAAATAAGAGTAAACAAATGGGACCTAATGAAACTTAAAAGCTTTTGCGCAGCAAAGGAAACCATAAAGAAGACCAAAAGACAACCCTCAGAATGGGAGAAAATATTTGCAAATGAAGCAACTGACAAAGGATTGATCTCCAAAATTTATAAGCAGCTCATGCAGCTTAATAACAAAAACACAAACAACCCAATCCAAAAATGGGCAGAAGACCTAAATAGACATTTCTCCAAAGAAGATATACAGACTGCCAACAAACACATGAAAGAATGCTCAACATCACTAATCATGAGAGAAATGCAAATCAAAACTACAATGAGATATCATCTCACACCAGTCAGAATGGCTATCATCAAAAAATCTAGAAACAATAAATGCTGGAGAGGGTGTGGAGAAAAGGGAACCCTCTTACACTGTTGGTAGGAATGTAAATTGATACAGCCACTGTGGAGAACAGTATGGAGGTTCCTTAAAAAGCTACAAATAGATCTACCATATGACCCAGCAATCCCACTACTGGGCATATACCCTGAGAAAACCATAGTTCAAAAAGAGTCATGTACCAAAATGTTCATTGCAGCTCTATTTACAATAGCCCAGAGATGGAAACAACCTAAGTGTCCATCATCGGATGAATGGATAAAGAAGATGTGGCACATATATACAATGGAATATTACTCAGCCATAAAAAGAGACGAAATTGAGCTATTTGTAATGAGGTGGATAGACCTAGAGTCTGTCATACAGAGTGAAGTAAGTCAGAAAGAGAGAGACAAATACCGTATGCTAACACATATATATGGAATTTAAAAAAAAAAATGTCATGAAAAACCTAGGGGTGAAACAGGAATAAAGACACAGACTTACTAGAGAATGGACTTGAGGCTATGGGGAGGGGGAAGTGTAAACGGTGACAAAGTGATAAAGAGGCATGGACATATATACACTACCAAACATAAGGTAGATAGCTAGTGGGAAGCAACCGCATAGCACAGGGAGATCAGCTCGGTGCTTTGTGACCGCCTGGAGGGGTGGGATAGGGAGGGTGGGAGGGAGGGAGACGCAAGCGGAAGAGATATGGCAACATATGTATATATATAACTGATTCATTTTGTTGTGAAGCTGAAACTAACATACCATTGTAAAGCAATTATACTCCAATAAAGATGTTAAAAAAAAGAAAAAAAGGGAGAAGACTGAAATCAATAGAATTAGAAATGAAAAAGGAGAAGTAACAACTGACACTGCAGAAATACAAAAGATCATGAGAGATTACTACAAGCAACTCTATGCCAATAAAATGGACAACCTGGAAGAAATGGACAAATTCTTAGAAATGCACAACCTGCCAAGACTGAATCAGGAAGAAATAGAAAATATGAACAGACCAGTCACAAGCACAGAAATTGAAACTGTGATTAAAAATCTTCAAACAAGCAAAAGCCCAGGACCAGATGGCTTCCCAGGCGAATTCTATCAAACATTTAGAGAAGAGCTAACACCTATCCTTCTCAAACTCTTCCAAAATATAGCAGAGGGAGGAACACTCCCCAATTCATTCTACGAGGCCACCATCACCCTGATATCAAAACCAGACAAGGATGTCACAAAGAAAGAAAACTACAGGCCAATATCACTGATGAACATAGATGCAAAAATCCTCAACAAAATACCAGCAAACAGAATCAAACAGCACATTAAACGGATCATACACCATGATCAAGTGGGATTTATTCCAGGAATGCAAGGATTCTTCAATATACACAAATCAATCAATGTGATACCCCATATTAACAAATTGAAGGAGAAAAACCATATGATCATCTCAATAGATGCAGAGAAAGCTTTTGACAAAATTCAGCACCCATTTATGATAAAAACCCTGCAGAAAGTAGGCATAGAGGGAACTTTCCTCAACATAATAAAGGCAATATATGACAAACCCACAGCCAACATCATCCTCAATGGTGAAAAACTGAAAGCATTTCCACTAAGATCAGGAACAAGACAAGGTTGCCCACTCTCACCACTCTTATTCAACATAGTGTTGGAAGTTTTAGCCACAGGAATCAGAGAAGAAAAGGAAATAAAAGGAATCCAAATCAGAAAAGAAGTAAAGCTGTCACTCTTTGCAGATGACATGATACTATACATAGAGAATCCTAAAGATGCTACCAGAAAACTACTAGGGGTAATCAATGAATTTGGTAAAGTAACAGGATACAAAATTAATGCACAGAAATCTCTGGCATTCCTATACACTAAGGATGAAAACTCTGAAAGTGAAATCAAGAAAACACTCCCATTTACCATTGCAACAAAAAGAATAAAATATCTAGGAATAAACCTACCTAAGGAGACAAAAGACCTGTATGCAGAAAATTATAAGACACTGATGAAAGAAATTAAAGGTGATACAAATAGATGGAAAGATATACCATGTTCTTGGATTGGAAGAATCAACATTGTGAAAATGACTCTACTACTCAAAGCAATCTACAGATTCAATGCCATCCCTATCAAACTACCACTGGCATTTTTCACAGAACTAGAACAAAAAATTTCACAATTTGTATGGAAACACAAAAGACCCCGAATAGCCAAAGCAATCTTGAGAACGAAAAGTGGAGCTGGAGGAATCAGACTTCCTGATTTCAGACTATACTTCAAAGCTACAGTAATCAAGACAGTATGGTACTGGCACAAAAACAGAAATATAGATCAATGGAACAGGATAGAAAGCCCAGAGATAAACCCACGCACATATGGTCACCTTATCTTTGATAAAGGAGGCAGGAATGTACAGTGGAGAAAGGACAGCCTCTTCAATAAGTGGTGCTGGGAAAACTGGACAGCTACATGTAAAAGTATGAGATTAGATCACTCCCTAACACCATAAACAAAAATAAGCTCAAAATGGATTAAAGACCTAAATGTAGGGCCAGAAACTATCAAACTCTTAGAGGAAAACATAGGCAGGACACTGTATGACATAAATCACAGCAAGGTCCTTTTTGACCCACCTCCTAGAGAAATGGAAATAAAAACAAAAATAAACAAATGGGACCTAATGAAACTTAAAAGCTTTTGCACAGCAAAGGAAACCATAAACAAGACCAAAAGACAACCCTCAGAATGGGAGAAAATATTTGCAAATGAAGCAACTGACAAAGGATTAATCTCCAAGATTTACAAGCAGCTCATGCAGCTCAATAACAAAAAAACAAACAACCCAATGCAAAAATGGGCAGACCTAAATAGACATTTCTCCAAAGAAGATATACAGACTGCCAACAAACACATGAAGGAATGCTCAACATCACTAAACATTAGAGAAATGCAAATCAAAACTACAATGAGATATCATCTCACACCAGTCACAATGGTCATCATCAAAAAATCTAGAAACAATAAATGCTGGAGAGGGTGTGGAGAAAAGGGAACACTCTTGCACTGCTGGTGGGAATGTGAATTGGTTCAGCCACTATGGAGAACAGTATGGAGGTTCCTTAAAAAACTACAAATAGAACTACCATATGACCCAGCAATCCCACTGCTGGGCATATACCCTGAGAAAACTATAATTCAACAAGAGTCATGTACCAAAATGTTCATTGCAGCTCTATTTACAATAGCCCAGAGATGGAAACAACCTAAGTGTCCATCATCGGATGAATGGATAAAGAAGATGTGGCACATATATACAATGGAATATTACTCAGACATAAAAAGAAACGAAATTGAGCTATTTGTAGTGAGGTGGATGGACCTAGAGTCTGTCATACAGAGTGAAGTAAGTCAGAAAGAGAGAGACAAATACCGTATGCTAACACATATATATGGAATTTAAGAAAAAAAATGTCATGAAAAACCTAGGGGTGAAACAGGAATAAAGACACAGACTTACTAGAGAATGGCCTTGAGGCTATGGGGAGGGGGAAGGGTAAACTGTGACAAAGCGAGAGAGAGGCATGGACATATATACACTACCAAACGCGGAATAGATAGCTAGTGCGAAGCAGCCGCATAGGACAGGGAGATCAGCTCGGTGCTTTGTGACTGCCTGGAGGGGTGGGATAGGGAGGGTGGGAGGGAGGGAGATGCAAGCGGGAAGAGATATGGGGACATATGTATATATATAACTGATTCATTTTGTTGTGAAGCTGAAACTAACATACCATTGTAAAGCAATTATACTCCAATAAAGATGTTAAAATGAAAAAAAAAAGAAAGAAAAAGAAGTAGGTTTCAAAATACTCATAAAATATAATACCAATTCTTTTTAAATCTCACCCAAAACATACAAGTTATATAGCAAATTAACATTAGTCACCTCTGATGATGAAATAATATTCAATTTATATTTTCTTCTTAGTGTTTTCCAATATTTTCTAAATTTTTTATAGTATATATAGTTCTCTTATAAAAATTAATTAATAATAATTACATTGTGATGAAGAGGCATATGACTTTTTAACATTATTCAGTTTTCAGAGGTTTCCATTCCCTGTTTATCTTTAAATAATAATATTAATGTTGCGATCCCCTTTTTTTTCAGAAGAAAAATGCCTATTTTTACTAATGCAAAAAAACTTCAAGTTATTATTAGCACATACACTTTATTTTACATGACATGAATTATTACTGTTGAAGGTTGCGTGTTAAAGCATCAACAAAGCATATGAGTAGACAGGGACTTAGCTTATTGTGAATGAATTATAAAATGTACACTTATTTCCTAAACAAAAAGATGTTATTTAAGAACTCTTCATGGCCAGCTGTCCATAATTTCATTCATTCAACAAAATGTTTTGAGTACCTGCCATGCACCAAGCAAAATTTACACACCAAAAAGATAACAACAGCAAAAGTCAAAGTTCTTTTTCTCATAAAACTTATAATAAGAGATGACAAGCACTACAAATATATATACCTATTATTTACAATATAAGTTCTATATATTGAGACATATATATCTATACTCACATATATATGTGTGTGAATATATAGATATACACATAGATATACATTTGACAGGTAAGTGCTATACGGAGAAGTAAAGCAGGAAGCAGGGTGTAGGCGCAGAGTAGGAAGGAGTCTTACTACTTCACATTAGGCTGTCAGGAAAGGCCCCCTCATAAGGTGACACCTGAGTTGAGAATAAAATGCAGATATCAGTGTAGAGAATTTGACAAATGCAAAGGCTCAAAGAAGAGCAAGGAATCCCGCTGAAGTGGAATGAGAAAGGAGGAGACAACTGTATGCATTTTTACAATAAACTCACTGTTTATAGGCTCTGAGTAATTTAAAAGCTACTTTTATTTTCCTTTCAATACCTCTTGGTAAGCAATGTCTATTTCCACTACTCTTCATGACTCCTCTCCTAAAAATGGATAATTGTTTTCTCTTTCTACCCCATTCGGCTCTCATTTACCATACTCAAAAGTGTCTTCTCTTAGTAGCAAAAAGCATGCCCTCACAATCATAATATTTACTTTATATATTTGGTTTATATATTTGGCTTTGAACTGCTTCAGAGTGAATTACCAAAATAAAATTGATGGAGTTGAATAGGTTATAATACATAAAACAGGAACAGTCATTAGTAAGCATAATGATTTAAAAATACCAGTGTAAAATCACATAAACTCATTAAAAGAATACAACCACTGAAGATGGCAGTGTGGGAAGATGCAGAGTTAGTGTCTCCCCACAATTAGGGCGCCTGCCGGCCGCCGGTAGGGGACTCTTCCCCCAAGAGGATGGGAAGAACCCCAAAGTGAACCAGTAGGGCACAAGGGGACCAAGGGAAGAGGAGAAGTGCAGGCTAGACACAAACTGAAAGTGAAGGAATGGAAAAAGATATGCCATGCAAATGGAAATCAAAAGAAAGCTGAAGTAGCAAAACTCGTATCAGACAAAATAGACTTTAAAATAAAGACTGTTACAAGAGATAAAGAGGGACTCTACATAATGATCAAAGGATCAATCCAAGAAGAAAATATAACAATTATAAATGTTTATGCACCCAACATAGGAGAACCCCAAGACATAAGGCAAATGCTAACAACGATGAAAGGAGAAATCAACAATAACACAATAATAGTAGGGGACTTTAACACCCCATTTACACTAATGAACAGATAATCCAAATAGAAAATAAATAAGGAAACACAAGCTTTAAATGACACAATAGACCAGATAAATCTAATTGATATGTACAGAACATTCCACCCAAAAGTGGCAGAATACACTTTCTTCTCAAGTGCACATGGAACATTCTCCATGGTAGATCACATCTTGGGTCACAAATCAAGCCTCAGAAAATTTAAGAAAATTGAAATTGTACCAAGCCTCTTTTCTGACCACACCGCTATGGGATTGGAAAAAAACTGTAAAACCCAGAAATACATGGAGGCTAAACAGTGCACTACTAAATAACCAAGAGATCACTGAAGAAATCAAAGAAGAAATTAAAAAATACATAGAAACAAATGACAATGAAAACACAATGACCCAAAACCTACGGCATGCAGCAAAAGCAGTTCTAAGAGGGAAGTTTATAGCAATTCAATCTCACCTCAAGTAACAAGAAAAATCTCAAATAAACAATCTAACCTCATACCCAAAACAACTAGAGAAAGAAGAACAAAGAAAACCCAAAGTCAGTAGAAGGAAAGAAATCATAAAGATCAGAGCAGAAATAAATGAAATAGAAATGAAGAAAACAATAGCAAAGATCAATAAAACTAAAAGCTGGCTCTTTGAGAAGATGAACAAAATTGATAAACCCTTAGCCAGACTCATCAAGAAGAAAAGGGAGAGGACACAAATCAATAAAATTAGAAATGAAAAAGGAGAAATCACAACTGACACTGCAGAAACACAAAGGATTATAAGAGACTACTACGAACAACTATATGTCAATAAAATGGACAACCACAAAGAATGGACAAATTCTTGGAAAGGTACAATTTTCCAAGACTGAACCAGGAAGAAATAGAAAATATAAACAAACCTATCACAAGTAATGAAATTGAAACCATAATTTAAAATCTTCCAACAAACAAAAGTCTGAGACCAGCTGGCTTCACAGGAGAAGTCTATCAAACATTTAGAGAAGAGCTAACACCGATCCTTCTCAAACTCTTCCCAAAAATTGCAGAGGGAGAAACACTTCCAAATTCATTCTACAAAGCCACCATCACCCTGATACCAAAACCAGAAAAAGATATCACACAGACAAAAAAATTATAGAGCAATATCACTGATGAAAACAGATGCAAAAATCCTCAACAAAATATTAGCAAACAGAATCCAACAGCACATTAAAAGGATCATACACCATGATCAAGTGGGATTTATCCCAGGGATGCAAGGATTCTTCAATATATGCAAATCAATCAATGTGATACACCACATTAACAAATTAAGGAATAAAAACCATATGATCATCTCAGTAGATGCAGAAAAAGCTTTTGACAAAATTCAACACTGATTTACGATAAAACATTTCCAGAAAATGGGCATAGAGGGAACCTACCTCGACATAATAAAGGCCATCTATGACAAACCCACAACAAACATCATACTCAATGGTGAAAAACTGAAAGCACTTCCACTAAGATCAGGAGCAAGACAAGGATGTCCACTCTCGCCACTGTTATTCAACATATCTTTGGAACTCCTAGCCCCAGCAATCACAGAAGAAAAAGAAATAAAAGGAATACAAATTGGAAAAGAAGAAGTAGAACTGTCACTCTTTGCCAATGACATGATACTATACATAGAAAATCCTAAAGATGCCACCAGAAAACTACTAGAACTAATCAATGAATTTGGTAAGGTTGCAGGATACAAAATTTATGCACAGAAATCTCTTGCATTCCTATACACTAACAATGAAAAATCAGAAAGAGAAATTAAGGAAACATTCCCATTTACCACTGCAACAAAAAGAATAAAATACCTAGGAATAAACCTGCCTAAGGAGGCAAAAGACTTGTACTCAGAAAGCTATAAAACACTGATGAAAGAAATCAAAGATGACATAAACAGATGGAGAAATATACCATGTTCTTCGATTGGAAGAATCAGTATTGGGAAAATGACTCTACTACCCTAAGAAATCTACAGATTCAATGCAATCCCTATCAAACTACCAATGGCATTCTTCACAGAATTAGAACAAAAAATCTTACAGTTCGTATGGAAACACAAAAGACCCTGAATAGCCAAAGCAGTCTAGAGAAAGAAAAACGCAATTGGAGGCATCAGGCTCCTTGACTTCAAACTATACCACAAAGCTACAGTAATCAAGACAGTATGGTACTGGCACAAAAACAGAAACATAGGCCAATGGTACAGGATAGAATGCCCAGAGATAAACCTGCACACATATGGAAACCTAATTTATGACAAAGGAGGCAAGAACATACAGTGGAGAAAAGACAACCTCTTCAATAAGTGGTGCTGGGAAAACTGGACAGCTACATGTAAAAGAATGAAATTAGAATACTACCTAACACCATACACAAAAGTAAACTCCAAGTGGATTAAAGACTTAAATGTAAGACCAGATGATATAAAACTTTTAGAGGAAAACATAGGAAAAACACTCTTTGACATAAACCATAGCAAGATCTTTTTTGACCCACTGCCTAGAGTAACAGAAATAAAAACAAAAATAAACAAATGGGACTTAATTAAACTTAAAAGTTTTTGCACAGCAAAGGAAACCATAAACAACACAAAAAGACAACCCTCAGAATGGGAGAAAATATTTGCAAATGCAACAACAAACAAAGGACTAATCTCCAAAATATACAAACAGTTCATGGAGCTCAATATCGGAAAAACAAACAATCCAGTTAAAAAATGTGTGGAAGACCTAAATAGACATTTCACCAAGGAAGACATACAGATGGCCAAGAGGCACATGAAAATATATTCAACATCACTAATTATTAGAGGAATGCAAATCAAAACTACAATGAGGTATCACCTCACACTGGTCAGAATGGCAATTATCAAAAAAGCTAGAAACAATAAATGTTGGAAAGGGTGTGCTGAAAAGGGAACCCTCTTACACTGTTGGTGGGAATGTAAATTGATACAACTACTATGGAAAACAGTATGGAGGTTCCTTAAAAAACTAAAAATAGAACTACCATATGACCCAGCACTCCCACTACTGGGCATATACCCTGAGTAAACCATAATTCAAAAAGAGACATGCACCACAATGTTCATTGCAGCACTATTTACAATAGCCAGGACCTGGAAGCAACCTAAGTGTTCATCAGCAGATGAATGGATAAAGAAGATGTGGCACATATATACAATGGAATATTAGCCATAAAAAGAAGCGAAACTGAGTTATTTGTAGTGAGGTGCATGGACCTAGAGTCTGTCATACAGAGTGAAGTAAGTCAGAAAGAGAAGAACAAATACCGTATGCTAACACATATATATGGAATATAAAAAAAAAATGGCACTGATGAACCTGGTTGCAGGGCAGGAATAAAGAGGTAGACATACAGAATGGAGTTGATGACATGGGGTGGGAGGGCGAAGCTGGGGTGAAGTGCGAGTAGCATTGACATATATACATTACCGAATGTAAAATAGTTGGCTGGTGGGAAGCGGCAGCATAACACAGGGTGATCAGCTCAATGCTTTGCAATGACCTAGAGGGGTGGGATAGGGAGGATGGGAGGGAGGCTCAAGAGGGAGGGGATATGGGGACATGTATATGCATATGGCTGATTAGCTTTGTTGTGCAACAGAAACTAACATGGTATTGTGAAGCAATTATACTCCAATAAAGATCTATTAAAAAAGAAAAAAGGAAAAAAAAAAAAAGAAAAAAGGAATACAACCACTAATCTGGAAGCCAAAAGCAGAATTCACTCTTTTTCTAAAGGTTATCTTGCAGAGAAAATTCATTAAGATTGGGAGAAGATAGGGTATTCTTCAGTAGAGGTGCCAAGTCCTTGACAAAAAGATTCTGCTTTCTGTTCTCCTGAAACTCCACAACATGAAAGCAATATACAAGGAACTTGGCTTCTCAGTTACAAATGTTTGGTCAATTGCTGTACATCACAAAGTAGAGCTCGTCTCAATTCCTAGAAATTTCTAGTGAGCCAGACCTCACCTGTGTCCTTGCTCCTTATTTTGAACTCCAAAACTTCTCTCAGGCTGAGTCAACATCCAATTATGACTCTTTGTGACTAAGTATAACTTTGCCCACTGAAATTGAAAAATGACCTGATGATCTATTAGCCATTTATGGTCACTTTTTGAAGTGTGGCATCTGTGCCCAGATAGTTGGTTATCCTGAGAATAGCTTTCCTATAATGAATTATTTTGAATGATATTTCACCATTACATACAGTTTTATGTGCACTCATTATGAGTGGATTGTAAGGGTGTGTTCATCTGTATTTCCCCATCAGGAAAGCAAGAAAATTAAGCTATCATTTGGGTTCACCAGTTCAGTCCTCTTAGCCAAAGGGGTTCTTTAAAGTTTGGATTTTGTAAAAATGACAAAATGATTCATTTAAAAGGACTGAACCTACACTATGGAATCAACCATAGACAAATTATTAACTATTTATCTGAAGGAAAAAAAGCAAGACATGATTCTGGATATAAGTACAGATGGGGAACTTCGGTGGGTAACTGCTGAGTGAACGCTGCTCTAGGTTTTGGTATAAGCCTTCATGGGTGTGGCAGAGGGTCACATGTCTGTCCTGTGACTGTGTGGACTCTCTTCATTTTCCTAATTCTGTGTTATATCCTTTTACATCTTGTGCAGATTAGAACTGTGAAAACTTCAATTCTTTCTTTTGGACTTCTCAAAGATGCCCTCTGAAACTTCTGTTAACACTTTCTACACCTGTAGTTGTAGAAGTTTCCTTAGTGTTCAGAGAAAAGAGACATCTTCTGACTAAACTGCTGTGTGGAATACTCTTCTCCATTTCCCAAGAGACATTTGTTTTATAATTCTTACTGGCCACCTGGCGGTATGCTTAGAATAAAAAGCAAATCCCTTTGGTCAGATTACAACTTTAGTAGAGTTTTGCACTTAGCTATTTCATTCCTTACTAAGTGAGAGCCACAAAAGCACGGCTGAACTGTCTAGAGATGGGTCTACACAAAGATTAATGAAACAAAGACTTGCCAATGATTCAAGTTTGGGACTCTGAGCAAGTATGCCTTGCTGACTCCTCATGACCCAAAGCGTACTGCCACATTAATTCACAATCTAGCCGAGCTTCCTATGTTACCTTCATTGTGCTTTATTTATTGAGTTAACTAAAATGTGAGTGCCTACAGTTCAGTGAGCCCCCTATTTAGGTTTTGAAAAGGACGGACATGGGTTCTGGCCTCATAAAGCTTATGATCTATCTTATGTGTTCATGACATTTTCTTGTGTTATTTAGACATGTAGACAAAAAACAGAATTTTGAAAGCTACAACAAAATGAGTAGGTAATGAATGCCCTAAGATTTTCTTAGAGATACTACAGTTTTATTGGTAAAACAGTTTATATGAGATTCTTTTCAGGTTCTAGGTATGTGTCCAAATGTCTAGGATATTATTTACTTGAAATATACCAGTATTTTACTTGTATCTGCCTGGTGAAATGAAGTCTGTTTTTTATACCTCCAAATAAGTCTTGCAGAATATTTTTCAGTTTAAATAGTTCATGATGTCAGCATGTTGGAAGTTTAAATTTACACAATTAGGAGTCTTTCTAACGGGGCTCAATAGGACATGTATTCAAGCAGAATTTTGCCAACTTTAACCTTGAGCTTTATAGTAAAAGTTAACTATATGTATTTAATGCGAGAGAATGTGAATTGGGAATACATTATTCCATACGTTATATATTTATGAGGTCTGCTTATCCAGAGCTCACAGCCCAATTACGACTCTAGCCAGAGACCTTGTTTTTGGATTCATGTTTTCTCCTGGTGTACAGCTGTAAACCACAAATGAAGTTTCTAATGTTAGACAAGGTGTATCCATTAGTTCCCCTAAAAAGCCCTAACCACCGGAGCTCATTGATTTTTAGTTTCATATATCTTTAATGAGGAGATTAAATACTTGTTTAGGAAGCAGAGCCTAGCTTAAGTGGTGTTTGTTCCCTCAGCATGTACAGTTGAAGACCTGCATAATATCTCCCATAGGTCATGCCATGACAAGTCTTTTTACCCTAAAACATAAACTTAAAGTACTTCTGTAATTGTGTAAAATGAGCATATCATAATCATTTTAAAAGAATTCAAAATTAATAAACCACAGGAGAGGCAGCAATTATTTCTAAGTGTCTGATATCTGAGCATATCTTCTAGGCTATCTATTATTAATTCTCCATAAATGCCTAGCAAAACACCAAGTCCAGTTCTCAAGTGAGGATAAAATATCTCGGTCACGAATTGGTCAAGACTGATGTTAACTACGAGGTTGGCTGCTGTTGACTTGGGGTAAGAGAAATTCTTAACTCAAGGCCAAAAGTATGTTACCTACTTCTCCTGGGTCAAAAATAATTAAACACTGGTCAGTGCTTAGAATATTCCTTAAGTATATAATAACTATAAAGTAACTGCAGTGAGAGATTATAACAATTCACTACTGGCGAACTAAACAGAAGCGTGAACAGAATAAGGAGTATCAAGCCACATTGCCCAGCTGATCATGCATTGTAACACTAAGTATAATATGCTGCAAGTCCTTTAAAATAGGATCAAGCAGAGTGATATTAGCATTTTCTGCATGCAGAGCCTTTTGTGTGTGGTAAGCAAACCATACTCTAAGAGATGTGCTGCAGGTCCCTAGGTAATCTAACCAGACAGTGGGAAGAGAAGATCAATTGATTGCTCACTCTACTTTAAAGGAAGCAAAGTTTTCTCTTTCAGGGAAGAACAGAGAGAAGGTGGTAATGGGGGAGTGAGGGGCGTATGGAGAAAATGGAAGAATCATGATCATCCAGTGAAGACTAAATTAGTTGAAATGTATCTGGCTCCCTTAGAAAATGTTTTTCACACCTTTAACAATGTTGTGATTGGTTCTCCATAATACTGAAGCAATTCCTCATAATTTCTGAGTACAAAATTGTTCTTATTTTAATAATCTATGTAGTTCTAAAATGGGTCATTTAAAAAGTTTATTTAGAGACTATAGCACCAAGATAAGAATGTGATAGGAGGTGCAAAAAGTAATAATTCTCAGTCTGGGAGGGGAGATAATATTCGTAACAAATACAGAGAAAGGTAATATCCCCAATATGAGGAACTTTTAAAAAAATCACTAAGAATGACACAAACATCCCCCAAGAAAAGTAGGCAAATGACAGGATTATGAGCAAAGAACATGAAAAAAGTCTAAAGCTAATAAGCATATTTTAAAACATTAAACCTCTCATACTTTTATAGAGCATTTCTAAAAAAACTACTTGACAATATATATCAGAATTCTTAAAATATTCAGAACTTTTGGCTGAATAATTCCAGCTGTAGCAATTCATCCAAATAATATAATTAGAATTATTTCTACCTATAGAGAAATTATATACCAAGAGGTTGGGGAAATTCTAAATGTCTAACAGAAAAAGGAATACTGAAATAAACTATGGTGTATTCATTTAATGAAATATTCTTCAGCCACTAAAATTAAATTGAGTAACAATTTTAATGATATGAGAAAATGCTCATGATATAACCTATGTGAAGAAAGCACTTATTTATAGAATGATTATAATTATGGAAAAATATACATAGAAAAAAAGAGAAGGAAATATGTCAATATTTTAACAGTGGTAATATCAACAGTGTGGAAATTTATCTGTAATTTTTTTCTTTATAACTTCCTTTTTTTCCCTAAGTTTTCTAAAATAAGCATGTGTTATTTCTAATCTGTTTTTAAGAAAAAAATAACAGCAACCAAAATGTCTAAGAAATACATTAATCCTCTAAGGAGAGCAGAAACACAGTTAAATCTGACAAGTGTCTGACAATATCCCAAGAATGTTTGTGAAATCAAAGTATTACTTTAGCTAAAATAAATCATTGAGCTACTAGGAGAGTCTGGATGTACAAAAATAAAATATTCCTACACCATGAAGATTTTGTTCATGTTCATAAAAATTTTCTACATGTAATATATTAAATACCCTCCACATTAATTCCTGCTCATCCCAGAAATCATTTTCAGTGGACACAATAACTCAAGAGAACTTTTTTCCTTTGATACACATAGATAGGCTAAATCTGTTGTCGTGTATAGTGAATCAATGTGCCACAGTTTGGCATAAAAGAACTACTAGGCATCACCCATTACAAGTCATCTATTTATTTTCAAATACAATGTTTGGGTTATGTTTGAAGGAGATACATGTCCACCATGTTTCCTAAGGGGAAGGCCTCAAAAGGAGATCTGAAACGAACTGGCTGCATAGCTAGTGCAACAACCCAGGTTCAAAATTCTCCACTTCTAACAGGCGTGACTGATCCAGAGGTAGGGACTGTGCAGTGGTTCAACTTTCATGTTTAATCTTTGCACAGGTTTCAAGTAGCCTTAATTTTGTCCTCATTTTCTTCTGTCTCCTCATTGAGCTAATAACACTTTAGAAGATGACTCAGAAAATTATCTTTTGCATGCCCTACAGGCATAACAAAAATGTCCTTTTCTACTGAGACCTGACCCCTAATATTTTTTTAGGCAAGACCTTGAGAGAGGTAGAAAATTGAGAGGGTGAAGAGGAAAATCTTCAAAAGCAGCATGCCTCTAAATTGATACCATGTAAACCTCTCCTAGCATCAGGAAACCACTGCTGGGGGTAAATGAAATGAATTCACTGGGGCATCTAATCCTATTCCTGGAACATTTAAAGGAGTTAAATGCACTGGCGAGCAAACAAACTTCAAAGCAATCATTACACCCCAGACACTGTTGCTTGTGTGGCTGAAATCTTTATGAGATTAGCCCCCCACAGGGAGAGAAGTTAAACACAGCCAGAACCACTTTGAATCTGTCGGGAGGATACCCATTTACCGGCTGAGAATCAGGGCAAATGCACCTAATTCCCAGTGTAGCTCTGCCCCAGACCCAGACGTCACCCACTGAGCCTAATACTCAACTCCACTCTCTGCAGCCTTGGTTTCTCAGCTTGGAAACCATATCAGCACTGACAACACTGGACCAGCATAAAAATGGAAAGTTCTTGTCTTTGCTGGACAAGAATTAAATGCTGGATGGCGTATATTGAACCAATATTATAAAAAAGCCTAAGAGATTTTAGTGGTTTTTTTGTTTTTTTCAAGTATATAAAAAATGATGAGCAAAGACAGAAACCGTATTGTTAAGGTTTTTTTCTGTCAACTTTTACTCAAGTCAAATATTCCCCCAATTTATCTTCCTTATCCCAAATCTTAAATTTATAATGCAAATATATCTCATTTGTTAACCAATTTATGACTAAAACATCTGTTATTCTTAAACTAGAAAGGTGATTTTTGAGAAGGGCTTTAAAAACAGCAATATTAATTCATTCAACCAACGTTGACTTGCCTACTATAATACACAAGCAAAACTGATATTAACTGCTGTGAAGACCTAAACTGAATGGAATCATTCCCTCATGGGGCTCCAGTTCAATGGCGGGTATGATAAGGTAGTCAAATCTGAGGATTCCAGGTGTGTGTTCTAGGTACACAAAAGAAGAACTAGTAGATGGTGATGGAAGCTTGACTACATTTTCTTACCCTGATCTTTTCATTCCCCTGGTTCTTAATTTCTGAAATTCCACATCTCCTGGATAAGTTTGTGTATCATTTTTCAGACTCAAATTTCTGAGATTAAAATTATTTCTATTTGATTTGTCTTTGTCAACTCACATTGAAAAATTTATGAGAACATAAATCAGTTTTTATTTATTCCCTGGCCTGATGCTTCCAAATTAATTTGGTTCCCTCTGAACATCATGGCCAAGATGTTTCTCCATATCCTTAAAGAGATTGTTCCTCTTGAGAACAATGCTGGCATATCCTGGGTTCAGCTCTGTGGGGAAGGAGAGTGGCCTATTCAGGTGTATGTATTTGTTGCTCCTTAATTTCATGAGAGTATTTAATCCCCTTACCAGGGGCACCACAGTTGAAGCATACGGCTCAGCCAGCTAACCAGCTAACCAGTTACCTAGACCAGGTACTTAAAAATCTCAAGCTTGGGGCTTCCCTGGTGGCGCAGTGGTTGAGAGTCCGCCTGCCGATGCAGGGGACACGGGTTCGTGCCCCGGTCCGGGAAGATCCCACATGCCGCGGAGCGGCTGGGCCCGTGAGCCATGGCCGCTGGGCCTGCGCGTCCGGAGCCTGTGCTCCGCAATGGGAGAGGCCACAACAGGGAGAGGCCCGCGTACCGCAAAAAAAAGAAAAAAAAAATCTCAAGCTTAATGAAAAAGAGAAAAGAAAAACGAGAGCGAGAGAGAGAGAGCAGCAGAGAGACAGAGAGAAAGAGAAAGAGAGGGAGAGGGAGAGAGAGACAGGTTGGAAATAACCTTAAGAGGATGCAGAGCCCATCCAGTCCCTAGTACATTTTAAAATCTATTTTTCATTATGCCATTCCAGCAGGAAGCATTACCCCTCAAGCACATTTTATTAGTTCCCCAAAGATTTATTAGTTTGTTGCTTTGGGGTATAATTCTATCAGGCTATGTAGCAGAAAATTATAAGTAAGCTCACTGTGAAAGTACTGTAAGGATATTGTCTCCCATGTTCCAGGTCTCTCTCTGGGAATCCACAAGAGAAATTTATCCCTGGGCCTAGAATGGGAAAAAAAAATTAGAATATTCATGAGCAATGACCTGGTTTGTTTTTTTATCTCACTAAACACTGTGAATTATAAAGCTGATTGAGTTTCCTTTAAGTTGGCTGCTCAAAACTTCAGAGCCACATCCATGGCCCAATTCACTCAAGAATAAAAAACTCGGAACATTTGATGCATACACTACTCGCAATTCCAATTTATTATCTTTCTAATATTCTTCTCCTTTACTCTATTCCTTCAACTATTTTAAATGTTGATTCTCTTTTGTTGCATCCGGTGTATCTTGTTAAATAATCTTAAATCTTGTGTTGAGTAGAATATTTATACAAAATAAAACCAATAATTAAATATCACCATTCTCAGAGATGGCCCTTTCCCTCTCATCCTTGGAAGACTCCAGCTTTTGTTTCCTATCTGACAATGATACTAATATTTGCCAATCCAGCAGAAAGTTTTATACAAATGAACTGGTGTAATAGGATGTTAACCTATAATAAGAGTTTGTCACATCACAGTCACAATATAGGAGATCTGCCATTGATTTTTCAGTAAACATGGCAAATAGTGAAAAATATAGTGTGTGTTCCTCAGCACTAAATTTTTCAGTGACCATTTTTCTTTTCTGTTGTTTTCTATTCTGCTGTCTTCAGGTGATATTTAACAAAATGCTCTCTTTTCTCAGTATATGAGTTTGTACTGACGTGGCTAACAGGGCCCAGACTGAAGTTGTCATCTGTTTTGCCATGAATGCATTTGTAAAGCTTGCCTTCATTTTTGAGTAAAGCATGAAAAGTAAATCAAATAGAAAAAAATATATATTGTGTCATGGAATTAAAGAGCAAGCATGGGCCAAGCCTCCCCCAGTTCATTTAGGTTATTCAAATCTTTATAAGCCAAAGGATAGTTTCTTGACATCTCAAAAACCGATCCTCAGAATATGGTTAAAGTGCATGGCAATTATTGAAGAGTTCTTTCCGTTTAGTCTAAGTTGTGCCTTCTGGAACTCAGGTACCTTTGCTTATTATTCTGTTCTCCTTTAACACACACACACACAAAATCATTATTTCTAATTTGAACCATTTGGAAGGTCAGGTGTGATGAGGTCAGGATCTAATTAGAGAAGGCCTACCCTCTCTCATAGAAGATGACAATTGCTTTGAAAAATTATTATAATCCACTGGTTCTCTGACGTGTAAAAGCTCAGGAACCTGATTTTGTCAGCAAGGGGAGAATTACTGGTCATGGGAAGATGTAATCAACAAAGTTCCCTGAGATTAACACATAAAACTGACTTCTCGGTGGCATGACTAATTTCTCTAACTAACATCATCTCTCTGTTCCTATGTACACAGGGCATCAGAAAATGGGAATACAGGGAATCTATTCTTCGTTTAGTTGTTCCACAGATGTTGAACATCAAGAATGTAAAGAAACATAAGATACCAAGACAATAAGATGTATTTCCTGACCTTAAGAAATGTGTAGTCTACTAGGTAGACATAGGCATATAACCACAAATTTAATAATGATAGGGGCTATATTTGAAAGTCTATACTGTGAATGTTTAAAGACATTACATCAAGTCAGGCTCTGTAATAGGAAAATGTGAGCTCGTGGAAGAGGAATATTTAAAATCTGCTGCCCAAAACTCCCTCTTCTATAGACAGTGATTGATTGGATCTGATCCTTTTTATGATTATTTTACAGTTTACCCATCAGAGAGGAATCTTCTTTCCCTGTCAATTTTTTCACCTTTATCTACATACATACTCCCACCATGTAAAGCAGACAGTTTTAAAGCCACAGTTGTTCATCTCCTCTTGCTTGATATAATTAAAAAATAAAAATCTTTAATGACTCTCTATTGTCTAGAGAATAAAATCCAAATTATCAATGTTGGGATATCATGGGAGGCCTGTATTTCCCATCTTATGTTCTTTATCTCCTTTCTGCTTACTTTATACTTTTGCTAAGTAAACTGTATACTTTATTCAGTCAATCAGTCTGTAAATATGTATTAAAAACCTACTGTGTGGCAAGTACTGTACTTATGATGGTAAACAGGAGAGAAGCCAAGAGACCATGCTTGTTCCCTCAGCCTCTACGGTGATTCCTGTTCCATTTGATTGTTTAAAAGTTACTTAGTATTCAATGTGTAGCTCAAATTTCACTTCCTGCATTATATTGCCTGGAATCTACCCAGTTGAAAAAAATCGTAGCCTGTTACATATTCCAATCCTCAATCCCACTTACTTTCTTGTAACACTTAATTACCTTCTAGTTATTTTTGCCGTCACCTTTCTACTACTATGTAAGTCTCCTGAGAGCAGGATTTGTATAAGATTCATCTTGATTTCCTCCCAGCATTTTAAACCTAGTAGTTGCACATAGAAGAAACGAACAGAACAAATTTCCTTCAGCATTTCTGGAGTTGCAAACCTAAAAATACAATGATTCAAAAAGACCTCATCACTAAGCTTTGGGCCATCTATGGCTAGAGCAGAATGTTTTAATTTGTCCCCCAAAATTAACTTTGCCACTGTTGAAATATGCCATGTCATTTTGGTTTGTATTTGTATATTAAAATAAATGAAAAGGTATTCTTGTTACTTGTTTTACAGCTCCTATTACAGAAAAGAAAATTTCTCTCTTTTTAATACCTGATATACAAATATGTTAGTAGACCATTTCCTCTCAAAAGCCACAGTGATTTTCATGGTCCTTTTCAGTAAATCATGCTAAGTATGCATCTCATAGGAAATGTATCTTTGAACAGATTGGGTGCTCGGTTGGCTATTGGCTTTAAAAGGGTCCCAAGATATTCATTTCTGGATAGCTTTACACCTAAAGAAATTAAAATAGAGTGTCTTAGTTTCAAGTTGACCCAAGAGAAGAAGAAAACATGACCCCTAAGGAATTGTCATTTAGGCATTTATGACCAGATCAGTGTAAATTTTACTTTAGCACCTGCTGTTCTCTTTATATCAGCATCTTGGAAATGACAAGGCCATGCGGCTCTGTGCCCACCTTGGAAATGTGTGCCTTAAATCCACCAGAAAACCCGTATCAATGCAAGAGCCAGGACAGCACCTCCTCCTGAACACTTTTTCTAATTCCTTTATTTTCCTAGAGGTAAAACCTACTGCTTCAGACTAACTCTGTTTTCTGTGACTTCTTATAGCCTGGTTGCCCTCTTGCTTTCCTAAATTTTATATTTGATACCCTTGCTTACAAAGAATTACTTCTTTTCTTTTGTCAGATAAGCTACAAACTTGTCCTTTTAAATAAAGATTTCCAAGTCTTTCTTGCTCCGGTCCACAGGATCTGATTAATTTCACCCATTTTCTAAGTGTTCTCCCTCAAATTAGTTTGGCAAATATGATATTCATGAGAACATTCTTGGGCTGTATGTCATTTGGGCTTGAACCCCAGTTAAATGGTAAATACTAGAAAATATGGGACATCTATATTTTATATTCTCATTGACTAACTGCAGGCATGTTTTAAAATGTCCAAATGATGATTTTAATCCCACGAAGAATGTAACTTGTCCGGTTTACTTAGGAAAAAAATTGGTTATCTTCCAGAAACCTTAACCAATGATGAAGTTCATAGATGCTGGCATTACCCACCTAGAAAAGAGAAAGAGGTAGCCTTTAAAATGAAAAAGAACTTCTCTTTTTCTCTCTTTTTAAAAAAATTTTATTATGAGAGGCATTTCAGGAAGAGTGGCTTTAAATATCAACTTAGCCCTTCTTGCTGAATTACGTAATACGGAAAGTAAAGAGAACTGACCTGTCAGGGGGGAAAAAGTTAAATTCAGTGAGAATAGAGTTTTTGGAAAGAGTAACTCTAGTTCTAACAGGATTTTGTTCCAAGAATTTGAATACTTAAAAGACTAGACACCTGCATCCACAAAGAGTAGTTGCCAGTTATCTGGTGAGTTGAACAGTTAGTTATCTGCTGAATTTAGCCAATTGGGGGAAAAAAAAAATTCTAGCCTCAAACTCCTACTTTCTCTTCAACTGTAGATTACTTTTACCTGAAATATCTGACTAATTCATTCAGTTTTGCACTTCGTTTTGCCTGTGTGGACAGAGGGTGAATGTCGCATTCTGATCCAATTCTCAGAAGTAGGGAGGCATTGGGAGGGCATCGTTTACGTTAGAGTTTCTCAGAATGACATTATAGTTCAGTGAATGAATATAGAATTAGACGAACCTGCACATTCAAACAATTTTTTTTTTGTGTGTGGTATGCGGGCCTCTCACTGTTGTGGCCTTTCCCGCTGCGGAGCACAGGCTCTGGACGCACAGGCTCAGGGGCCATGGCTCACAGGCCCAGCTGCTCCAGGGCATGTGGGATCTTCCCGGACCGGGGCACGAACCCGTGTCCCCTGCATCGGCAGGCGGACTCTCAACCACTGCGCCACCAGGGAAGCCCTCAAACAATTTTTGATTACTTAGGAAAACAGAGGTAAAACCCTGGCATGTGTTACCCTAAACCACAGACATTTGACAGAGAATCAAATTAGGCACCAACTCAACTGTTATGAAAATTTCCATTTAAAAGGAGAGTTGTGTTGAATATATTTGTGCGCCAGCTCTGACACTTCTGTAAATGATTTTAACATCTCAAAGCCGAGATGAAGGTGTTATAATTGCTGAGAAATAGAAATATCACCGTCAAACATAAGAGGATCCTTTTATTACTCTTAGTAGTAGAGAAATAGGTCCAAACATTTCAGTGTTGGTGAGACTGATGCAAGACCATAAATCAACATGTGAAAGCAATGACTACAAATTCCTCTCTTCTTGCTTCCTTTGCCCAACCCAGATGTAAATTCAAATTATAGAACAGTAAAATAGTTAAAGAAGTATTAACGAAGTCAAGCGGCAGAAAACTGAGCCAAGAAATAAACCAGATAATTCATTTCTGAATAAACAGAAAATTTTCAAGAAGTTTTTTAGGAAAAACTCATGATACACAGGAAGAAAAGAAACCCCAAACCTTTAAATAGTCATTGTTTTTAACTCCAAGCTAGTGTGTAATTTCCCCCACGAAATTCAATAAAGCACAGTAAGCCTTTCAAAACCTTTAATAATCCTATAAATACAGGGTTAAAATAATTTATAAAGCAGTGGGAATCCTTTTCAAGGATAGCCATTTATATCAACAACAACCACAAAAAAGATATTGCTGTTGCTTTGCACTTCAGTGGCCTTACTTTGTTTGGACTACAATGTACAGAGAACCAAAAAAATCTTTTATGATGTGGATGTTAAAATGGTGTGTTGACTCACCTGGGGCCAAACCACTGTCTGAAATAACCCAACCAACAGTCAAATTTCTGCCTCAGAAAATTAAAAATTATATATTACTATAGACCTTTGGTATGTAAAGAGCTATAGCATCAGCTAGTAAAGAAAAAGGCAAATACCACTCAACAGCAAAGTTAATCTCACCTCAAACCAGCCAAGCTGCATTAGATAAATGCCTACATATTTAGCTGGGGGCTATGAACATCATGTTATTCTCCAGCAAAAACACCCGCAGTATATTCTAACATTCCATCCCATCCACACATTAACCATAAAAAATATCAAAGAGATTATATACAGTCTGTTGTTTGGCAGGACCTAGCAAATTCTCTCCACTTTTAAGTATAAGCAAAGCAAACAACAAACTAGCTAAGGATTATATTTTTAAAAATCTATATAACATAAAAGAAAGGAAATACTGATCTAATGAGATGGAGGGAATGAAATCTACAAAAATTATTTTTAAAATAAAATAAGAAAAATTAAGAGTATATTCATTTCAGAATGCATTACTTTGTGTTCTCAATAAAATATCAGAAAATATAAACTTTATCAAACTAGATAAGATGAAAGAGAGTGTTATTAAAAGATAAAGTACACAGGAAACCAGCTGCATTAGGAATGAAGATTGTGGCATCATTTCAGTTTTCCTTCACTTCTATCATTCACATTAAAAAAATAAATAAAAAGATGAAAACAACAATCTCTATCCTTATAAAACCAGGACAGAGTCACAACCCCAGGCCTCAGGTTATAAAAAACAACTGCCAAATATATTGAATTTAGGATGAAATTAAAGAAGGTTCTTGGGAGCATGCACAAAATTCTACAGTTTTCTTAGGATACAGTGTTTCTTTAAGGTTCTAGATGCCAAATCAATGAAAGGTCCAAGGCCCAACCAGCTATCTTTTAATTAGAATAGATCTGATGGTGTGGGCAAAACAAGTTTGTCCAAACAATGCTTTTTCACACCATAAATTATATAGTGAAAGCAAGGCAAAAGGGAAAGCCTTCAGATAAGCCATCTACCTGCTTCCTCCTAAGATGGCTTATCTGAGCCTAATATTAGGCTCAGTTTTAAAAAATATTTTAAAAATATTTTAATATATATAAAATTTTTTTATTTATATATTTATTTATATATTTTTATATTTTAAAACATTTTTTAAAAATAGTTTATACATCACTCCTATCTTACAGGACAGATTTCTACTCCTCATCAGAGTAGAAGGTTCATGGTGAATTTTCACTTCGTTTCATGATTTAGCCTATATTTCTCTCATTTTCATTAGCTGCTTCCAAGTTGATTGCTCCTTTTTTTACCATCAAGGTAAAAGATGCAATCAACTTGGAGGTAGCTAATGAAAATGAGAGAAATATAGGCTAAATCATGAAATGAAGTGAATTAAAATTATAAAATTCACCAAAAATCAACATATAAGCCAAAAGTAATTTTAATATAAATAACAACAGGATTATTGGATGGAAAAGGGGTGCCTGGTAGCAGTCAAAAAAATTTGGTGGGGCTCAGGAAGAGCATCTAAGCAGAGTATGCATACAAGATATAGAACATATTTTAAAGCTACAGAAATTAAAACAGATACTTATCTAGCCTTACCCCAAGATTTTTTTTTTTGGTCACATTGCGTGGCTTGTGGGATCTTAGTTCCCCAACTAGGGATCGAACCCGGGCCCTCGGCAGTGAGAGCTCGGAGCCCTAACCACTGGACTGCCAGCGAATGCCCCAAGATTATTTTTTTAAATAATATTCTAGTACTGTTACAGTTCCATGTTTTTACTTGTATAATTTGATTCCATCTGAACTATGTAGCAGATCTATTGAAATATATAGCAGATCTATTGAAGAGACTAGAGAGTTTAGAAATAAGAAATACATTATTCAATATTAGTTTATAATTAATATGATATTTTAAATCAGAGCAGTGCAGGAAGAGTAATTACATAATAAATGATATTGAAAGGTCCAGTTTATCATTACAAAAAACATACAATCTATATCTAACTCTTTATACTAATATAAATTTCAGATGGAATCAAGTAATACAAGTAAAAAATCAAACTGTAGCATACTAGAACATTATGTTTTTTTATTTTTATTTTTATTTTTTTGCGGTACGCGGGCCTCTCACTGTTGTGGCCTCTCTCGTTGCGGAGCACAGGCTCCGGACGCGCAGGCTCAGCAGCCATGCCTCACAGGCCCAGCCGTTCCGTGGCATGTGGGATCCTCCTGGACCGGGGCACGAACCCGTGTCCCCTGCATCGGCAGGTGGACTCTCAACCACTGCACCACCAGGGAAGCCCTAGAACATTATTTTTAAAAAATAGTCTTGGGATAAGACTGCTTTAAGCAAGTCACAAAGCTTAGGAAACATATAAAAAATTACCACATTTTATTTGATGAAAAAATTAATATAATAAGCTCTTACACATTAATAAGAAAAATGTGAACATAATGGACATGAACCAAAAAAAATAAATTAGAAATTTATGGAAATTGCTCAAACTCTCTTCCTTAAAATTAAGGACATAAATAAAACTGGATAGTGTTTTCCAAATTCATTTTAGGAAAAGAAAGTATGTTTAATAATATACAATGCTGGCAAACAACAGGGATAAAAGGCTCGTTCAAAGGCCATTGCCAGAAATGAAAACTGTCATAAATTCGTAGGAGGGCAACTATCACCATCTATATAAATTTAAATTACATATTAGCTTTTGACGCATCAATTCACTTCTAGAAATCATTTTATAGTTATCATCTGTGGAAAGTGAAAAACCCATGTACAAGGATGTTCACTGCAGCACTGTTTATAACAGCAAAAGACTAGACACAATCCAAATGTTCATTTTTAAGGAATGACTACATAATTATAAATGATTAAAAATAGTAGTATACAGTATTCAAAAAGAATGTGGCAGATTTATATATGTGAAGGTTACATTATGCTAATATACCATACCCTTAGTACTATATGAAAGTTTTACCACATGCAAGTGTTATTTTTAGTTTTTAAAAATATTAATTAAAATGCGCAAATGAAAAAAAAATGTGCAAATGAAAATAGCTGGGTTACATGTAAACATATCCAGGGGGAAAAAAAAGAATCCAATGGTAAGATTAGCATTCATATATGAGAGAGGAAAGGGAGAGGAATAGGTCAAAGAGAGGAATATGATAAAGGACAGTAGCAGAGATACACTCAATTACATGTTGTCCCTTAAGGCAGTGGCAGGGAGGCAACAGACACAAACATAATATAATGTTAGAAATTATAATTTATTATTTCATCAAATCTCAGATTCCATTTGAGTCTAAATCATACTGTTATTTTCAAGTGTACTGCAAAAGAAAAAAATGCTGCCAATTATACTATGATATAATCCTTTCTAATCATTGATTGTAATGTGTATCCCAATTTCTGAGACACTGAAACTATTTTAAAAAGTACATCTTATAATTGATGAAATATTGTATATGAAAAAATAGCCAGTACCTGGAAATATCTTGGCAGCACTTTTGAATTTCAAGGGTAAATACAAAATTCTCTCAGTGAACAGGAAAGAAAAAAATTATAAAGAAATAAAAATTAGACCAACCTTAGCCTTCCTCTTAATATTGTGTGCCAAGAAGATACTGGATTAATCTTGAGAGTTTTGAGTAGGAAAGGATGAGATCCAAGAATTCCATGGTCTGCCAACATATTTCTTCTTGTACAAAAGCAATGAAAAAATATTCTCAAATAGAAGGCTATTACTATGTTCCAGAAAAACTTACTCAATAAACATGCTCCTGACGATCACACAGTGAATTGAAGAAACAGAAGTCAGAGTATAAAGGACTACAGTGATTATTAATTTCACTAAATCAGAACTAGATTTACAAATTCATCAAACAAAAATTAAATGTAAAATAAGTAATTTTGAAAGATTTCATATATAATGCCAGGAATAGTTATATAGTAATTAATAATAATTTCAAAATAATCTGAACCTCTTACATCAGATTATATCAGCAACATAGTATTGGGGAAGCAGGAAAAAACAAGCTACATTCACTACCTTAAGTAAGAAAAATTGTCCAATATCACTTCTTTCACAGTCTTAAAAATTAATTTTCATACTTAAAATTATAAAGTAGGAAACAAGTTGACCCGTAATGTCATAACATACATATGTTAACATTTTAAAATAAATAATTAAAATAATAAATGCATAAAGATTTATATTTTCAGACAATACAGACAAGTAGAAGATGGAAAGTAAACCTTATTACCTGCTTGACACACAAACACACACACACACCCCTTAAAAAACATTGGGCTTCCCTGGTGGCACAGTGGTTAAGAATCCGCCTGCCAGTGCAGAGGACACAGGTTCGAGCCCTGGTCTGGGAAGATCCCACATGCCAGGGAGCAACTAAGCCCGTGCGCCACAACTACTTAGCCTGTGCTCTAGAGCCCATGAGCCACAACTACTGAGCCTGCGTGCTACAACTAATGAAGCCCACACGTCTAGAGCCCGTGCTCCACAACAAGAGAAGCCACCATAATGAGAAGCCTGAGCACCACAACAAAGAGTAGCCCCTGCTTGCTGCAACTAGAGAAAGCCCACGCGCAGCAACGAAGACCCAATGGCAGCCAAAATAAATAAATAAATAAAATGGAATAAAATAAATAAAAAATGTTTATACTAAAGGGATATAGAAGGCTAATATATAACATAATATATATTATCTATATGGGTACATCAGATTTTACTGCTCAAAAGTTGTTTGTTTACTCAGCACCTTTTGTGCCCCCTTCTGGTAACACATTTGCTTTTCCCAGTGGACAACCAATTCCATGTGGTCTCGGGGGAATGCGAAAGCTAGCCTTGCCTCCTTCCATGTCACAGGAATGAACGTAAGACATGAAACTTTCCTCCATGAAACTTAAGACTGCTGAAACAGAAGACTCTCTCCTCACCTGAAATTGTGAGCAATTAAGACCTGAAGAAGCCTGGAGATGTTGTTCATCTTTTCTGCCATTTGTCAAGACCTTTTCTCTATTATTTAAATTTAGCTAACTGCTAACAAACAGGCCAAAAAACCAATAATAGCCCAAACACAATAGAAGTTTATTGGTTGCTCACATAAAAGTTGAAGATGGGGGCTACCCTGGTGGCGCAGTGGTTGAGAGTCCACCTGCCAATGCAGGGGACACAGGTTTGTGCCCCGGTCTGGGAAGATCCCACATGCCGCGCGCGGAGCGGCTAGGCCCATGAGCCATGGCTGCTGAGCCTGGGCGTCCGGAGCCTGTGCTCCGCAATGGGAGAAACCACAACAGTGAGAGGCCCGCGTACCGCAAAAAAAAAAAAAAAAAGTTGAAGATGGTTCCAGTGTGGAGAGGGATGGTGGGGAGAAGTCTGATACAAACAGCAATTCAGGGACCCAGGCTGTCAAAGGTCTTGCTGCCTTCAGCAACAGGCTTTCAGGGATACCTGGGCATGGAGGATGATGTACAGAAGGTTTGGGGGATGCAGGCCTAGAAGTGGCTTCCATCATTTCTGTTCACATTCTATTGAGTAGAACTCAGTCATATGGCCACCCCAAGCTGCGAGGAAGGCTGAGAAACACAGTCCAGCTATATGACCAGGTTTTGGTGAGCACCCAACAGCCTCTGCCACGGTCTTCCTTTCAGGAGATACTGCTTCCTGCTAAAGTCCAGGATTCCTCCATGTCGCACAGACCTTTCTTAAGGTCAGGTAACCCTTAACTCCAACCCAACATTTAAAGGTAAAGCAAGAATAAGATGACAGTAATGTAAGAATGTAGCTGGAATTGTCTGCATACATGGTTGATGAACCTTGGCTTTGTTTTAAATTCTCCAAATTTGTTAAATGTCCTATGTCTCCTTAGTTAGGATGTATTCTCTCACACCACTAAGAGGTTATCCTTGAGTTTTAAATCATCTCCTCAGTTCAATTCAAAGTCCTGAAGCCAAGAACTCAGTATTTCAAGAATTTTTAAATGAGCAATATTAAATAGTTATATATTTTGGCCCATATACCAGGGACTTACGGTAGGAACTTCCTGGGGCTTCTTAATACAGCTCTCCCTACATTTTCCCCTTTTTTCAGAGATCTTTGTATCATTGATTTTAACTCTTGCCTACCAGTAATGCTGAGCCTCCTTTTGGAGGAGGAGAATGAACTCTGAGATTATGAATTTTTCACATCAGTGTTGCATTTTCTCCTGGTCAAAATAAATCAATATGGGGAAATCCTAAATTTTTCCTTCTTCTGCTATGATCTTTTGCTCCTAAGTAATAGTTTTGCAGGGGAGAAAAAATAATTTTCCCTCTACCCTTCTGAGTTATTGGCTGAGACCCCCTATAATAAAAGAGAGATTAACAAGAGAACAAACAGAAGTTTATTAACATGTATACCTCATATTACATGGGAGATACCAGGAAAACTGAGTAAAACTCCCTGAAATAGCCTGAGCCACCATCTTAAATACTATCTTCAGCTAAAGACAAAAAAAGGTGTTGGAGTGGGGGACAGGCAATTCACAAAAGGTGTGAAGAGGAAATGTCTGAGATGCAATGTCATGTAGTTAATTAAAACTATGCTTTCAAAGACTATTTAATAATGTGAAAAAAAGACATAATGCTATTGTGATAGCATGATCCCAGTCATTAAGCCATATGAAAGCCTGGAAGAAAATAAAACTAATATTAAACATGGTTGCCTTTTAGTTTTAGAATTATTGATGGTTTTCATTTTTACTTTACTTACATTTCTCAAATTTTCTATACGTTATAACATACCTTAAAAATAAAAATAAATGAATACTGGGCTTCCCTGGTGGTGCAGTGGTTAAGAGTCTGCCTGCCAATGCAGGGGACACGGGTTCAAGCCCTGGTCCAGGAAGATCCCACACGCTGCGGAGCAACTAAGCCCATGTGCCACAACTACTGAGCCTACGTGTCACAACTACGGAAGCCCGCACACCTAGAGCCTGTGCTTCACAATAAGAGAAGCCACCACAATGAGAAGCCTACACACTGCAACGAAGAGTAGCCCCTGCTCGCCGCAACTGGAGAAAGCCCACACGCAGAAACAAAGACCCAACGCAGACAAAAATAAATAAATAAATAAAATTTAAAAATAATAATAATAAAATAAATGAATACCAACCATTGCTCAGTTCCCTCAGGTCTAAAAAACTTATCATTACTTAATTAATTCATTCTGCATAATTCTCAGAAAAGAAATGAAATAAAATTAATCAGTTCATCTGTGGATAGACTGTGTTATTTCTAGGGCCCACAGGATTTTCCTGAGCTCTGTTTACACTTGTGTTATGGGGAAGCGAAGAGGGAAAGAAAACGCAGCATGAGAACAGTGTGAGGCATGTTCAAATCCATTGCTCACAGCAGGGAAAAACAATTGCTTCCTCTCCTGTTTCCAGTGACCTAGTGTGTGTGCAGGTCACAGTGTCAGAAAAAGTATCCAAAATTGCCTTCAACGTGGCTTCCCTGTTATTTTTATGTTAGTAAATGCCTAGTCCAAAGGACCTTCTGATAAAACTCAAGGCCTTGTACTGCCCTGGTTGTCTTGGGCTAAGAAGGCTTCAAATAGACATCTGCTTATTTTATGAGAAATGCAGGTTCATAATAAGAGTCTATGGACACCTACAACTACCCTAAGCCCTCAGAATGATTGCATCATTAATTTCTAAGTACATTACTAAACTCTTTAAAATAATTCTCTGATTTTCAAACCCTGTAGACTGGGAGAACTCTTTTTTAAATACCTACGGCTTCTTTGCAAGGAAAATAATTTGCATATTCTTCTTCCCAGATGGATTGTTTACTGCTTCTATCAACTCCAATCATCAAAGATTTCAGTGTAGGTGCTGAGAACAAAGATGGAAATAGGTGAATTTAAATGCTTGTTTATAAAGATGTTTGAAGGGCTTAATTTTTATCTCGCCATTCAAATAGGATTAAAGGGATTAACTTGAATAATAAAGGCACATTATAAATACGTATGTTGTCTCTAATAGGTTCAGATATGAATATAAGCTATGTCAAATTATTACAGAATAGCCTATGATTACATTATTTTTAAATAATGAAAAGAAAACCCATGAGTCATTAGTAAAAGAGATGACTTTGGAATAAGGAAAACTCATTCAGCAAATATAATACATTGCAAGACACATTTCCTATTTATATGTACAGTTAATAATATCTATTATGCAGTCGTAGTCCTAGAAGCCTGTGTTTGTTGAGAGAAATACTTTAAAACAGAAGCTTAAGTACATAGTACTCAAGTTTCTCTGGCAACCTCAAAAGGGAGAAACTCATTTGTGCTTTAATGAACATTTTGAAAGGGAAAAGTAAGTTCTCAAGTTCAGAACTCTACAAGTTAGAGAAAGGAGAATACAGAAGGAAGAAAATGTTAGATCACATTTGTTTTTTCAGTATATGAAAAAAGAAGCATGTGTAAAGGGAGAAAACTGATGATAGATAGATAGATAGACATAGATATAGATAGATACAGAGATACATAGATATAGACTACAAAAGCCTTGGGTTTTTATTCCAGAGTTTTGCCTCTGAGAATTACTCAGGCACATTACAAATGGAAATATTTACTCTCAAGGGAAAAAATCCCCTTCACCTCTCTTTAGCCAGATTACTCCCTAAACACTATAACTATCACATTTTGAAGAAAATCACTGAAGAAACTTAGTGACCCATTCTAAGGAGCCAGTGGGTAATAACAGCTTTCGCAAAATGGTTTTGATCTCACGATTCTAACCAAAAATTCCACAAATTAGTATTAAAAATGATTATCAATTTGTGCATGTGGGCTATAGGAGATATAAACCTGGTATTGTCCAATTTAATTTGGAGTTCTTAGAAGTGGACAGATAGGTTTAATCCTCTGGGACAATGCATTTTATAAGGTAAAGAGATGTCAGACACCATTAAATTCCCTCATTTAAGAAAATAAATGCAAAGGTGCTGACAGCTCATAAATGGCAGCCAAGCTCTAACCTCCAGTCTCTGGATCCATTAGTGTTCCACTAACTAGTGTCTTTATCTAACAAAGAAATCAACAAATTTTTGAAGAAGGAGTATTTATCTTAAGGACAATTTGCTAGAACTTACCAGAACTGTGCTCAAGGCCAGCTTTAGGCAAATCTGAGAACAAAATCAAAATTGGTCTTTGCTTTTTCCCCCTGTGGGGCCCCCTGCCTGTATGTATTATCCCTTGTCCCAGTGAGAACCCCTTATGTCAACCCACAGCACTCTCATGCCACACCTACACCCACCAGTACCTGTTTTCTCCCTCCTTACCTCTTCATTTTTAATAAATTAACTTGCACAATGCTGTTAGTAATCAATTACATTTTACCTTAGTGAAAAGTATTCTCTTTTTAAACTTGGACTCCTGAAAGCACAGTATCAAATAAATGACTCCTTCCTTTCATCTCCTTTTTCTTCATTCTTTCTTTTTTGTTTTCAACCAGGGATGAAACCAAAAGCATCTACTCACTTCTGTCACATACCAAACAAGAAAACTAGGTGACTCTTGTTTGCTTCTTATGTTTAACGTAGAATAGTTTTCAGCTACTGACAGTGTCTTTGGTTACTTTGATGAAACTACATTTATGAGAATGGTCTACAGACCAACTGCCAATACCTGCCCCCAAATCTCCGGGATGCTAAAATCATCAGCAACTTTCTGACTATGCCTCAATATCACAATACCTAAAATAAAATGGGAACCATAGGTTCACTTTCTTCCTTTCCCAGCATTTTGCCTAATTCTTCTACCTCCTTAGCACATGCTGATTTATATATTTCTCTTAAAGTGATGACACCTCCTGCCCCTTTCTCCCAGGAAATGGCTCTTGAAGTCACTGATTAAAATGGAATACAAGGTAAGATGGAACATGACTGTTACAGTCATTGTGGTTCTGAATTCCTGGTATGATTTTCATACATGATGCTACACTTGAAGACACCAGGTATACCTCCATTATTGCAGCAGACATCAAAAGGAAAACCAGATCATCGTTTAACACTATGGCATTCGACTTTCAATTTCACATTTTGGGCTCTCATGGTTGCCTTATTTAAAGCCCTTCTCTTTGCCAACACTTCTTTTGAACTCTGAGAGATACATCCATCACGATATGAGACTGGATCTGCAGCTCGAGGTACTAGAATAATAATCAGAGGTGTATGTATAAACTGAAAGCCTCTGCACTTCTCCAAAACATCCCCTGTTGTAGGAATGCTAAAATAATGCTAATGCAAGAAAAGATATTCCAGTGTCATTTTAGATTTCAGGCATTGCACATTTGTACCCATGATTATGTCAAAATATACACATAAGCATCATTTGAGAGAGAATTTATTATAAAAGAAAATATAAAAAAGCCAAAGCTAGCCTGACCTTGTTTTATTTATTTTTTTAAAATCAGTGCTTGAACCAGAGTTGAATAAATTTGTCCAGCTTAACAAGAAATTGTGCTAGTCTGAGCATAAAAAATAAAACTGGTAAGCCTACTCATGTGGAGTCAAAAGAAGAGAACATAAAAGAAACATAAAACATCTCCCTTCTGGCATAAAAAAATGCATTGATTTTTTTAAAAAAGCAAATCTACTTTTAAATAATATTATGTTTTATGTAAAAAATAAAACATTGAAAGCTTCAGAAGCAAAGAGATTCACATTTAATGCTGGGGATACCTACCTAATGCTGGAGAAAAAAGGGAAAAGTATAAGAACTGATATTCGTAGAGGTTTTTTAGGTCTGGGGGTCAGATACATCCAGACATGAATGTAAGAGACAAGAATTGATGAATGTTTATCCTTTCAGGTTTTTTATAGCCTTGTGAATTTTGCTCACTTCTCTTACGCCTAGACTTGTGTGCCGAGGAAAAAAATCAACTTTTTTCAGTGATTCACCAAATCATTTATTTTAAACCAAGTAGAAGCAATTGATTTCAATTTTGCTTTGTGTACCCAAAGATCAATAGGACTAAGGTAGCATTTCTACTTAGCTTTTTCTCTGCTTTTGAAATGCAGTATTCAATGAATTCAGTATTCCCAGTCTCCTTCTACCAGAACTGAACAACATAGGCATAAATTGATTCTCCTTTGCTATTTTTTGTTTCTTTTTATGTCTGTTTGTCTACTACAGCTAGTAGATGCTCTTTGGCCCATACTTCTAGAGGTATGGCATAAAGCTATATGGGTATAACAGCTCAAAAATGGCTAAGAAATTAGTTACAAAAACTTGCTAATTTCAGGAAAGGACTTCTAGTTAGTTAATTCATAGCCTTTCCTTAGAATGTACTTGGTGAGACATTATGGTAAAGATGAGATACTCATAACCTCCAAGACTTCATTTATTTCTAAACGGTCCTCTAAGGCATACATCTGAGATGTAAAGGCTCAAAATCTGTAAGTGGGAAGTTCATTAAGCAAAAGTGAGGTGAAACTGGAGGGGAAATCCTCAGTCTAATTTTCTCCATCTCTGGCCCTCTTTAAGCTCAGCTGGACGTATTCTTCAGAAGAAAGAAAAAATAGCCAACAGGTAAAAAGATCAGACTGTAGTTTCCAATATTCAGCCTAGTGGGAATTTTTTGCTTTAAGTTATAAATTCCAGAAAATAGGAGTTTTTAAGGGAAACGGTGACAGAAACTTAATTATGCCATTGCAAAGGGCAATGCTGCAATAAAAAGGAACTGCCCCTAAGATGAAATGCTTAATCTCTGAGTGAAATCTGGCCTAATCACTCAAAAGGAAGTGGTGCAATAACTCAGGTCCTCACTGACAACAGAATGTTGTGTGTATTTTATGAAATTCACTGTCATCTTCCATTCCTTCCTTTCTGACGAAGCCTCACTTCACTCTGGACCAAGTGGAAAAGAAAGGTCATAAAGAACCAAGCAATGTCAAGTTACTTTTTGGCAAAATCTGTTTTCCAACGTATGTATCAAAGAAACAGTGAAGCTGGAAAGGACGAAGAGGGGTTATCTGGTCCAGTCTTTCTGTGTCTGCAGATAAATCCTAAATCACCTAAGACAGAGTGGGAAGGTAACCCACTGCTCACTTCTCCAGCTGAAGGAGGGAGAATTCATATCCTTCCTTAAAACCTCTGTGCTAGCTTTAAAGTTAAGAAGTTTGTTATGTAAAACTCAATTCTTATTTGCAACAAATTTGACCTCCTTAGCCTCACACCATTGTCTGTAAACATGAAGTGTCCTCTATAAACATACTTCGAACACTTGGAGGAATCTATAAAGCCAATCCTTAGCTTTCTCTATCTGTCGAACAATTCAAAGTCTCCTAGTATTTTTTGGCACAGTGAAGGGTCAATTTCCCAATCTTTTTGTTTTAGTTTGTTTTTATTTTTCCCTGAAATCTTCTTGGTATTTCCACATTTCTCTTACTATGCATATTCATCATTATAACCCAAACAGCTTACACAGTGCCTAGTCCATAGCAGGCATCTAGTAATAGTTTTTGAGTGAATAAATATCAGGGGCTACATGATAGATGCTCCAGTATGCGTTAAACAACAAACCAATTAAGAACAACAAGAAAAAGGATTTTGGGGGTTTGTTTGTTTGTTTGCATTCCAAATAGCCACCTCTCCAGCTTCAGTTTCCTTAATTTAATCTGTCTAAAATACAATTAATTCACTGTCTTTCTTGGTTTAAATGTTACACTGATACATGCAAACTATGCACCTGTCTGGCAGCAGGGTTATGACACGAAGTCACATCTTATATCCAACAAAGCAATATTTTCAGAAAGCATGTAAATTAGCAATGGTCATTGTTTTACTCATAGGAGAGCAAAGCTGAACAGACGTAAGGCAATGCATTCATAGATGCATATGGCATGCATCCCATTCTTACTTAAATCTGGGTCCTGCACTCTGAATATTTGCAGCAGTTTGCTAGGACTCCAAAGTCATGGCTGGGATAGTTCTGGCTATTCAGCTCCACACACCTATTGATACCAAAGAGTCACTTAAGAAACTCCTGCAAGACAAGACATAACCCACCATGTTTCAGATTCATACTGGAAAAGAAATAGAGGAAACAGGAAACAGAGAGGAAGTCAGGGACACTGTACTGAACTAAGACTTGCTCCTCATGGCTGTTTTCCCATTTCCTTCCCATAGATAAAAAGAGTCTCCTGGATTTCTATTGTCTTGTAAAGGAAGAGCACTTTCTGAGTCCACAGTGTGCTTTCTAACCAAGCACCAGAACTGACCAAGCTTCTCAGGATTTCTCCAGAAGAAAACCTGCCAGTGCTCTCAACAGAGGTAGTTATCCCTCTGGCTAGCGTTTGGGGAAACAAGAATATATTAGGACCATCTATGGTCTGTCACCTATGGGTGAAACTTACAAATGAAAACAAAATTCTTTTTCTGTATGAATCTGAGACATTGAATAATTCAGGAAGGAAAAACACCAAGAAGGTAAACCTCAGTCAGTTGACTACATGATTACGCACATCAACATGGCATTTTGCCTAATTTTACAGTTAGGAACGTTAGTTTTTATGCTCATGTGACTCGTATAGGATTTTACTTAGATATATTTTTATTTGTTATATTTTGAATTTCCTTTCGCATCCTTCTCTGGAAACAGTGAAAGGGTAGTTTATTTTCAAATCCTAGCCAAGCACTGGCACCAGGAAGGAAAGAATAAAGGAAGGGAGGAAGGGAGGGAAGGAGGGAGGGAGAGAAGGAGGGAGGGAGAGAGGAAGAAAAGATCTTTTTAAACGTTTAAATTTTTTAAATTTTTAGAGAAACTATAAGTAAGTAGTCTTCTGCTTGATTCTTTTATATAGTAAAGTGTTTATGCCTGGAACAAATTAAAGGATGTTTAAAATGTTCAAATGCAGATAAGATTTCTGGAGGAAAAACTAGAGTTTCCATAATTATTATAAGCTAGATCCAGGATAAAATATGCCCAGCTACTACTAAGGTGATCAAATTTCCAAACTAGATACAGAGGTAGAGCTACAGAAACGCATATACGTACATACACATCAATCTGTGTTTATGTATGAAACATTTACAGCAGATGTATATTTTGATTTACACCTTTGTTGGCAAAGCTTACACCCAAAATACTGGATTCATCTCTGGTCATGAAAATTCCAAAATTTGTGCACTTTTTATGCACTTTGTACATAAACTTAAGATTGCATGAGATAGACTTATAGAGATATAATACTGTATTCTGAGATAGAATCTTTCCATTTTGATCTAAAGTCTATCAGCATTATGGCCACAGATAAGAACAGAGGCTTTACAACAGAGAATCTCAATGATTATTATATTTTACATTTTTGTCATGAAAGTTAATGATCATTTGGGGAAAATAGTTACATTTGCAAATAATACGATACTAAAGCAGTTATGTAGTTTAACAGAAAGCATACATACTACTAAAAAGGCTTACTTTAAATAAAAGTGAAGAGTTGACTGCACTACCAGACTTGATTATAGCAACACAAGAATCCTTAGGATCAAACATGAAATGTGAGTTGGCTGTTGATAAGATCATGTTCAGAAGCTTGACATTTTGTAGATCAGCCACCTGCCATTCATGCTTCCCCACACCCTGTTCAAACTTGCTCGAAAGAATCTCATATACTTTAATCCTCACAACCTTGAAAAATGATCAGTGTGCCACAGGCATTAAACCTGTAAACTTTTTTTAACCTCTCCATTAAATACCAGGAATCTTAGTCTGATTCTGGCAAGTGACCTGGGTAAAGGTTTTGATGCCCATGTGAGGCACACACGTTTTTGGGTTCCATTGCTAGTGCTTACTCGCTGTTGATAAATGCCAAATGCATCTGGGGAAAGAGTTTTGAAAACAATTCGACAGCATGAAAAGTTCCAACAATAAAACAGAACTCTTTACATTGCAAAGCCAAACAAATAAGTTGGGCAAGTGTAATTGAATAAACCCTGAGCTTCAATGCAGATGGCTGTTTTTACTGTGTATGCCTGGATCTGCTGAAAGTTCTTTAGTTCCAGTGTGTGTGTGTGTGTGTGTGTATGTGTGTGTGTGTGTGTAAAAGTTCTTTAGTTCCAGTGTGTGTGTGTGTGTGTGTGTGTGTGTGTACAGGGCATTTTTTAATATGAGATTTGGCGTATTGCATGTGGCAGGCTGTTGAAAAATGAATAAAGACAGGAGGAAAAAGGCAATGTACATCCCACTGGTAACGAAGGCAAGCCAGGTTGCTGACTGCCCATGTGCCAGTTCTCTAGGATTGCCCACGGGCTCCCAAGATCATTTCCTTGCCCCCAGATTTTCATGTTGAATTATCACTCACGATCTCTAAATGAACATGCCTCTTATTTTATTTAAGACACGTTGGGCACTTGTATTTGACTTCCTGCTAAGCAATACAATATTTAGTGTATGTACACAAATGGGAAGAAATGAACAATGGACATATAAGCATAATTTCAAAATTTTTTTTCTATTTTTGCCAAGAGATATCTTTGCCCTAAGCTTTCAAGAGTCAGACATCAAGTGTAAAGCATTTGTTCTGCGCTGATTTTGCCTGAGAAACTCTGACCACAGAGGTCTACAAGGATTCATCAGGAGCTCTAGGCTATAGCCTCATGGCTTTGGCCTGAGGCAAGGCTGGGGGCGAAGAACTTTTCATGTGGGGGGTAAAGAATAAAGTAAGAATGCATCATGTCTGGATTCTTACAGTTGCTCTAACTGGTACCCAGAAGCCTCTCCCTCTAAGATATGGCTTGTCTGTGCCTGTGCTGCTGTTCAAATAGACACAACAAGCAGCATCATAACTTACTTGTAACCTACTCAGGAGAAATTCGGATTTGTCTACAATGGCCAAAAGGAATACAGGTTGAGAAGAACAAAAACGTTTTCTCTTAATACAACAGCCAAAAGGAATATAGCTTGAGATGAACAAAAATACTTACTTTCTCCTTAATATGTGGATGCATTCTTAGTTCAAATGATCACCTCTATTTTTATGGGGTCACTAAATTTTTTTTATTTTAAATGTTTGGCCATGAGACAATGCTTTATAAAAATATAGTAATCATTTTTTAAAATAGAAGATATGCACATTTAGATAATAAAGTCTTGTCTGCTTTTATATCTTTAGCTCCATCAGGAACTGTAAAAAGAATCTGCTAGGCTGCTTATTTGTTAAGTGCTTCTTAACTCATCTCTGACCCAAAGGATGCTCTTGCCAGAATTCAGGCCTATTAATAATTAATAGAGTTTTCAACTTTTGATCTCCAGCCACAACATTTTTTTAGGCTCCAATTATGACTCTAAACACCTGCAAAACAGAGGGATAGGGCATCTGACAAAGTTCCAGAAAATGCTGTGAGTTATAGAAGTGGTGATAGTAGTCTGTTTCCTGTGCTGTCTTCTAGGTTTCTGCCCCTCTGAGTTCCCTTGCCCCATTCCCTAAGGGAATAGTGGCTTTAATAAAAAATGGTGTGAGAGGATGAAAGCATATTTAGTACAATGATCTCTCAAGTATGATCTTTTCAGTAAAATCATGTGCTCCATTTTAAAGCCCACTTTTTTGGAAGGAAAAACAAATTCCTAGAAAGCAATAGCTGAGAAATGTTCTATTATCCCTGCAAATAGCGTCAAGGGTAGGCTAGGGAACCAGCTCTCAGCAAACCTGAATCTGAAGGTTAAAACACATGGGTATCCCATAAAACTTTATTATTGAAAATATTTTTTTCTAGAAACTTCAGGTGTTCTATGCGATTATATCAAGTGCTACTAGATTCATTATAAATTAAAGGTAGGCTTTAAACAGTCCAGTCGTTGAAAGTATGCCTCCGACAGGCAGGGAGATATATACAGCCTAAAAGAGTGACAGTACTGGCCCAATAATGGCCTATTAACTATACCTCTATACCTGAAGAGTTGCTCTGCCTCAATGCTGTTAATCTGGAGGAATTAATGTGGTTAATCTTAGGAGTTTAAGTCCCTAGTTCCAGATCTAAATACAACAGACAGTTCTGACTCCCTTTCAGCCTACCCACATATTCAGCTCAAATACAATTAGGCCACTTTGCCATTACCAATCCCATAGGTTAAAAATAGTACACTGGGCAGGTCAAGCGTGGAACGGGGGAGTCATTTACATGTTTCACTAAAATGATTATTAAATATTCTCATGGGAGGTTGCTTTTCTCCTAATTCCAACTTTGATATATCATTGTAAAGTGGGATAGGAAGTGGGCTTGGAACTGAAGGGAAGAATTCATTTAGGATCTTCCAATGATCCTCTGAAATTTTTCCCAAAATTTAATTATAAAAATTTCCAAACATACAAGAAAGTTGAAAGAATTGTATAGTAATCACCCATATAGCCAACACTGATACTCTACAGTTAACATTTTGCTATTTTGATGTATTACATATCTACCCATCAATCCGTCCTTCTATTTATCTATCAATTCATGTTTTGCTGTAATTCAAAGCTAGTTGCAGACACCAGTATATATCACCTCTAAACATTTCAGCATGCATATTATTAATCAGAGTTTAATACATGATTAACATTTTTTATTTTAGGTAAAATTTACATCCCACGAATTACATAAATCTTAAGTGTGCCATTTTTGAGTTTTGAAAAGTCATATACTTGGATAACTAAAATTCCTATCAAAATACACAAAATGTAACTCTAGAAAATTCCTTCATGTCCCTTCTAAGTCAATCTCCGCTGCAAACAGCTCCAGAGGCAATTACTATAGTGGTTATTTTCACAATATATTTGTTTTGCTTGTTCTTAAAATCATATGAACTAATTACATGATATGTACTCTTTGTATAAAGCTTCCTTTATACAGCATAATGTTTTTAAGAAGAATTTATCCATGTTGGTGGTTTAATCAGTTGTCTGTTCTTTTTATTGCTGAATATCTTCCCATTGCACAAATATACCACGGTTCATTTTTCTATCCTCTTGTCGATGTATACTGGACTGTTTCCAATTTTTTGCTACTATGAATAAAGCTATAATAAGCATTTTTGTACAAGGATTTTGTTGATCTAGGCTTTCATTTATCTAGTAGGATATCTAGGAATGGAATTTCTGGGTCAAAGAGTAGCCATATATTTCACTTTATATTAAGTTACTAGAGATTTTTCCAAAGTGGTTATACCATTTTTACTCCCACCAAATGTATGAGAGCACTACTTTCTCCTCTTTATTTTCAAACAATCTGGTGGGGATATAATGGGATCTCATTTTGGTTTCATTTGCACTTTCCTGATGACTAACGATATTGAGCACTTTTTCATGTACTTATGGGTCTTTCATATACCTTCCTTTGGGGAGCATCTATCCAAGTCTTTTGCCTGTTTTTATCTGGGTTGGTTGCATTTTTATTCTTGAGTTTTAGGAGCTATTCTATATATATTCCAGATAGAAATTCTTCACCAGTCATATTTTTTTGCAAATACTTTCTCCCAGTCTTTGGCTTGCCTATGTGTTTTCCTAATGATGACTTCTGATGAACGGAAGTTTTAATTTTGAAGAAGTCTAACATTTTTTAAACGATTATTGTTTTTTGTGCTTGCAGAGATTTGCCTATCAGTAAGACACAAGTTTTCATTTAATGTTTTATTTTTTGAGTTTTTATGTTTAAGTCTATGATCCACCTCAAATAATTTACTGTTATGTGTGGTGAGAGATAGAGATTACTCTCTCGCTGTGTCTGTCTCTCTGTCCCCTCGCACTCACTCGATAGAAAGATATGAAAGACAGATAGAGAGATACATACATATATACACACACACATAGACAGATAATCCTGGAACACCTGTATATCATTGTTCAGGGTCATTTGTTGTAAAGGTTATCATTTCCCCACATATAGTCTTAGCCCCTTTGTTAAAAATCAATTGACCAATTAACCATATATATGTGAGGTTTTTTTTCCTGGACTTTCTATTTTGTTCCATTGACCTATATGTGTACCCTTTCACCAACACCATACTGTCTTGATTAATATCACTTTATAGACAGTCTAGAAATAAAATAAATATCCCAACTTTGTTTTTTTAAATTGTTTTCTTATTATAAGTCCTTTAAGTTGAACTTCCATATATTTTAGAAGAGAGAAAGATTGCAGGGTTTACTTTCTTGGCTACTGTATGCTGGGCTGCACTTTGACAGTGATGCTCTCCTCTTCTCAAAGCCATAGTTTCTTTTTCTTCAGCTATTTCTTATAGCTACAGCTACATTCATTCTGGATTATGGGCAGTCCTCCAGCTCTTGCCCCTTCAGGCCAATGTGTGGTAATAGTTCAGCGCTGTTGTTGTATTTCACCTTCTCTTGTTGATTATTCTTAATTCTGTCCATGCTTTTATAAATTGTCCTGTCATTCAATATTCAATATAGTTCTTCAGTCACTATATTTAGGTATGCCAACTCTTCACAAAACTAACTCCTTTTATCTTTCTAGCCTCAACTTAAATATCACTTCCTTAGAGGTGACCAACCACTCCATTGAAGTAGGTCCAACTCCTCTCACACTTAACCACATTCCTACGCTTCTGCATCACAGGATTTTGTCCAATTTCTTCATAACTTATCAGAATTCCTTATTATTTATCTGCTTACTTTTTATTGTCAGTTTAATAATCAAGATAGTGAATTCTATGAGGGCATAGATTATATCTATTTCATTCATCACTATATAACCAGTGAATAGCAGAGTGCTTAGCAAATATAAGCCCATCAAATAAATGCTTATTGAATTGGCAGTACCTTAAAAAAGATTTGGCAAGATTTTCTGCTGATAGGTTCCACTGAATTTTTATAATATTAATTAAAGGCATCACTATCAACAATGTAGAAGAAGAAAAAGTACACAGCAGTTATCTTACTTCAAGGGACAACAGATTAGTAGGGAAGATGAAATGCATTACGAAGGATACAAAATCCTTTAAGAATTTTCAGATAACAAAAACGCAGCTCCGTAAAATTCAAGAAATATTGGTACCACTAAAAAAAATCTGGCAAATAAATACTTTTAAAAATAAAGTTAGGTTTTAAAAAATGTATAAACACTAGCAAATGATTTTTTCCTACTTTGAGATTTATTTTTCTGTAAGAAGAGTAATTCTTTCCTAAGTGATTTTGCGTGTTTAGAAAAATGCTTAGAATTCCTTAGGGAATTTAGGAGGAGACTAGGATGCCTTTTGAAGCTGCCATTATGCCCTCAAAAAGAAATTGAGACTGTACTTCTCATCCGAGGCCTTTGAAGAAAAGCTGCCCTCCCTAAGACCTCCCCTCTGGACTTTAATCATCTCCTAGTAGGTCTTTTTACCTCCAGTTCTTTTTCAAATTTTATTAATTATGCATTCCACTGCTTAATTAATCTTCTTAAAATACAATATTCTTCATGTTTTCCTGTGAAAGAATCTGAAATTGTTTTTACTGCCTCTTGGATCAAATCTGATTCCAAATTATTTACCAGATAATTAAGGTCTTCAGCCAAGTGGTAAAACCAGCTTCTTCACTTTCCCATCACGACCAAGGTCAAACAAAGCAGTATCATGCACTGTATACACTGTACACATTCTGTCACTGTCCTTTTCATACACCATTCCATCAAACCCTGCCCTACCCATCTCTGCCAAGTGACCTTTTCTTTCCTTTTCTTCTAAATGAATTCTTGGAATTTATTCCAGGTCATAGCTCTCATAATTCAAGAAGAATTTTTTGATTACCCCAATTCACAATGATCTTTTAATTACTTCGATTTCCTGTAATAATTATCAATAAATATGTATTGAGTGTCTATCACATGAAGGACACTTACAGTAGACCCTGTATATACAAAGAGGCAGAAGATCCAATGCTCAAACTCAGGGAGATTTACGTTTATCTAGAAAGTTAAATAAATAATGCAAAGAGACAAAAAGTGTCCTCAGAGGTAACAACCCAAACATGCAGTTCCTTAAAATCTTAGAATTGTTTTCAAGAACTTTTATATTATCTTTCTTCCCAATAGATAAATTCTCAAATGTTAGAAATCACATCTTTTTTGTTTGAGGTTAAAAGAAAATGTATTGAATTAAATAATAGCTAATACTATATGTTTACTATGTGACAGATGCCATTCTAAATCCTCTACATGTATTAACTCATTTAAACTATCAGAAAGGATGCTACTACTATTTGATAGATAAGAAAATGGAAATCCAGTAAGATTAAACAACTTGCCCTGGATCAAACAGCTAATTAGTGGCAAAGTTGCAATTTAGACCTAGGTTTTCCACCTCCAGAGGCTATACTCTTTACATGGTGCTTTACTAGGTAGATTCCATGTCTATATCACATATGCCATGGAACCATGCTGTTAAAATAAAGAAGGCTATACTCTGTAAGCAGGAAATCTGCCTGGGGACAATGGAGAGACTTCTGACACCTAAGAGCGAAACAGAGCTGAAATTGAAGCTCAGAAGTTCTCCAACCTCAGTCAAGCATTCTGTGCTTGGTAATCATGTAGTTTCCACCTTCCTTGCCAATTCTTTCCCCGTAACTCTGCATGGAGTCCTGATGTGTCATGCCCATTTTCATAGAACCTTCTGCTCAAGGAGACGCCTAGTAGGGAAACCCATCAGAGGAAACCAATTCCATCAACTATGCTCATCAACAAATAAACTCTGAGTTTGTTTGAAAAAGCAATGTGTCCAGATAAAAAATAGTAATAAAGTTTCCCAGGTTTCCTGGAAACAATGAATGGCTATGAGGCATAGGTTCAACCAAAGAGATATAAGCAAAAGTATATTGGAGATATATGTACCTATGTGACTCCCAGAAAAAGCTACTGCCTTCCTTACAAAAATAAACTGATTCAGATAGCACAGGAATTTTTGCCCTTTGTCCTTCCCCTTCTTCTTGCCTGGAATGAAGGCATAATTCCCATTGGTACAGCAGCCATCCTGCAACCATGAAGCCAAATATCACACTCAGATTCACAAAATGAGAAAAAGAAAAAACTGCTTCCTGAGTTCCTTAGCATCTCTAATAGGTGAGAAAAATTAATCCCTTATTTGGTTAAGCCACTGTGTTCAGGTTTCTGTTTACCTGCAGCTTAATGCAATCCTAAATGATAATTTGATTCATAGGAACAAGTTCTCTCAGTTTCTGACAAAAAAATAATTTTAAAGGTACTGATAAAACCCCTCTACTATATTCATTCACTATGTGTAAACTTTTTTTCTAAAGAAAACTAATAAAACTTCTATTTGATATTTTTTCCCAAAAGGAACAAATGTTTTGTTACCATTACTATCAAAGTAAAATGGAAGACCATTAAATGGAGCTTCCCACCATACCTGAGCCAGTAATTTTGAAGTTCAATACACTTTTACGTTAGGACAGAAAGTTCACATCAGTAATAGGGTGATTCATCTTTTCTTAATCAATGAACCATTAATCTTCATTAGTATACTCAGGTCAGTTTAAATGTGCAGTGAGATGCTGGATATTAGCAACGAAGCCTCAAACACAATGGAAGTCATTAAAATTACATTACATCTGGCATTCTTGATGAGGCAAAGCTGGCACCAATTCCACAGTAATCATAAGTACTGAGGCTCATGGCTGAGTCATCTGGAGAATGTGGACAAATGTGTTAATTTAAGTATCATCATTTGTCCCCAAGGCCAAAGTACAAACTGCCTGCAACTGTGAGGGTCTGAGGATTGTTCCCTTAGTGATCCTTAAATGTGTCACATTTTTGTCTCACTCACCTTTGCTCGTACTTCAAGGTCCACTTGGTTCTGATCTCTGAACTCTGAGGTACAGTCTTCGAATACTCCAGCCTGTACAGGTATTCCTATTAATCTAGTTATCTTCTGCCTCTCACTTGGGGACATTATTATATCATCAGCAGCATTCTCATCACAGCCTATGCTTAGTGTGTATGAGGCTCTCTCCTAGGAAATTGATGTCTATCATTTCAAACATAAGGTTAATCATCTTCTTTCCACTTTACAGATATGAAAACTCAAGTTCTGACTCAATAATTGGCCCAAAGTCACACAGAGGCAAGCTAAGCTTGTCTGCCTCCAGAATGAGTCCACTATACCACTGCCTTTCAATTAATTATATTCTGTCTTCTTTGTTGTATTTGCCTCTTGCCAGCACACCATTCTGCCAGTTCCCTGAGGAACTGATTTTGCCATATATTTTTAAGTGTCCCTTAAACCCCAACACATGCTGGACACAGTCTGGTAATGTTTTAGTGAATGCAGTGGATTTGACTCTAGTCCAATCCTACTAACTCTTGGTGTCTTGTATCAACTTATTTGATGCAAGAATTATCTGTAGACTCAGAAAATGATTTTTAAGACTGCATGGTTGGATTTGGTAGATAGCAACTCTCATGAGCTGTTTATCCCTCTAATCATAAGCATAAATAGAAGAGGGGCCTGGGTAAGGCCTTGAAAAGACCAAGTTGACTCATCAGATATATGTCTCTATCAGTCTTTTGAAACAGGCAGTCTTTTTTTTTTTAAGACTTCAATTTAATTAGAATTCCTTCTCCCATTGAGATAACATCTTCAATTGATTTAATCCCTTCTTGTACATTCCTTGCATCCTGAGAGGTAGTAATGGTTTTCATTTTACATTCTGGTCTTAAAGCATGATAAACAGCTAGTGTCAGTGTTACTTCCCCCGACCACTGGCTGCAGCAGTGGGGGTAGGAGAAGGTCAGGGAGCTGGCCTCCAGTCATCTGTAATTTTCCTCACCCTTACTCTCTACTGCTTCATCCCTTTTTTCCTTTGGTTTGATTCACCCTTTTGCTCTCAGAGATTGGATGACTATAGTTAAAATTTTTTAATCCTTTCATATTTTACAGATTGTATTTATTATAGGCATTTATGAAATAGCAAGCATCTTCTTAAAATGCAATTCAATAACGCTTTTTACATTATAGGTCTTTAAGTACACCTCTGTTTTGTTTATTATGAAAAATAGCTAGAAGAGAAAGTTGGTTCTATAATTTTCCCTCCTAATTGTTATTGAAGACTACAAGTCTGAAAAAATAAATAACTACAATACAGCCAAGAAAAAAACTACAGAATTTAAATAAAAATATATCCAACATGGTATTTCACAGAGTAATACAAGTCATATGCACAGATATCAGTAAATGATCTATGTAATAATTAGCATGTCATGAATGTCTTGGAGGACTAAATATCCTGATTGGGGATACACCTGGCCACAAAGTGTTAATGCCTGTAAATGACCTTTCAAATTTGACTTTTATTGTATCTGATATGGTTACACAACTCTGACTAGTTCTAAACTTTTCTCTTTTGAGTTTATTTCCAAGGGCAAATGTTTCCATTGGGGTAACTGTAGGATATTTTTCTCTAGGCAGTCATTATGCCAGGAGGAATTTTGTTTTCTCTTCATGTAAAACTAAACTATTTCACTGCTTCCATTTTTCTTATGTATCCAAATTTTAAACTAATTTGCCAGCAAAAAGCTAGATATGGCACAAAAAACTGCATGATTTTATTAATTTATTTACATCAGAAAAAATCAGGCAGGCACAGTGATAACATCTCATACTGGTTACACTGACCTGCATGAAAACAAACCACTGAAATCCAAATTCTTGCCTCTATTTATTTCTTTAATAAATCAAGTTGCTAAATGCAATTTAATACAAAACTGTATGTTTTACAGTGCTCTAATTTATAACATTTTAATATTTTCTTATACATAAAATACAAACTAGGTAGACAAATAATATACTGTTGATAAGCTAGTTTATATAAATAACTATTCTGTTTACCTCTATCTAAAAGAGTAGCAGCTTTTGACTCAGACACCCTTAGGCCCAATTTATAAGTTGTATGAACTTAACCCAGTCATTTAGTCTTTTGGGGCCTCAGTTTATCTGTAAAAAGGGAATAATAATATCCACATCAAAAAACAATTATCTTCAGTGGCCAATAAGGTTAGATAACATTCTGAGAGGCAGTCCAAGACAGTAGTTAAGAGTATAGAAACTGAGCCAGGCAACTTACTTCACGTCTTTGTTTCTCAGTTTCTTTATCTGTGCAATGGAGATAACAGTAGTTACGGGTGAGGTGTTAATATATGGAAAGTATTTAAAATAATGCTGGATTCCAGTAAGTTGACACAAGAATCAGTATTATTGTTACTAATTCATGTGAAAATACTTAGCATAGACTATGGGACATAAAAGTTTTGCTTTCCTCTTATGCTGTCATTAACATCTTTTTTTTCCATTTACTTATTATTGCTCAACAGTGGCAGCTACAGAATGTCTTTGTAGGAGTTTCTGTAGGTGGGGGAAATGCAGTAGGAAAAACAGCTGTGAGATTTGTCTTGAAGCAATGTTTGCACAGTGGTTTAAATAAGGTCAAGAAATATTTATTTTCCATAGAAAACGATTGGGAAACGCTACAGATGGGGCTAACACCCCTCAGCACTGTGGGTCACACAGGTATTTCCAAGTAGCAGAAGAACCACTGCTGTAATGAATTCTCAGTTAATCAACCCAGCATTTTCAGCATAACCAGATGAGAACATCTGTAGGGTAATGCAATCCACTACTCAGTACAAGACAATAATGGAAACCAAAAGTGAATGAATTGACTGTGGTTTCGTCCATTAAGTGATCCAGATAAGTTCATTCTACCTAAGACATTCTACCTAAGAACTATATAAAAATGGCAATGTCTTCATTTATTATTAATGTCAAGTTTCAAAGTATTTGAATCTATAGAAAAATTCTTATCCCAATCTGAAGCATCCTGATTTACCTTTATATGAGCCTACTTAACCCTTTGAACAGAGTGCATCACCCACCCAGTAATACTAATACATATACACATTCACACACATGTGCATGCATACCACACTTCCATTGCCATTCTCCAGAAAGTGTAAACCTCTTTGGGAAACATTACTTTGTAATTATTTGCCTGTTCCCTCATTCAACAAAATTTTACAGCAAATCATAAAATCATACTAGGCACAAGAGAGGAAAAGCCATAAAGTCTGGACTTACACTCTAGTGGGGAGAGCGACAAGTAAACAAATGTTAAGGACAACACGGGATCAGTGAGGTTAGGTTAAAAAAAATTGATATCTTGAATTTAAATTGGTATAAAGTAATGATGTACTTAAATTGGTATAAAGCAATGATGTTTTTATTTACAGACACACACACACACACACACACACACACACACACACACAGTTTCTCCACTACAAAAACTTACACCAACTCAGTAGTAATGAGCACACCTAATACTCAGTATTGCTCTCCTAATACCATTTCCTAAAAAACGGAAAAAGAAATCCTTTAAGAAATTGCCAATTCCAGATGTGGAAGAGGAAATATACAGGATTATCCTGGCACAAGCAAGAAGGCTTTCAAAGATACTCAGGAATGCACTTGAATAAGCTCTCTTTTGTCAAAGATAGACCAACTGAGCATCAATAAATATTATATCTGCAATATATTGAAAGACATTAAATGTGTTTAAAACCGGGCATTCTTGATAATACTTAAACAAAAATTGATCATTTCTGGAGCATGCTAGGGTACCAATTCATTATTTTAAAAACCGGTAAGTAAAGGGAAAAAAATAAATAATTGAATTTGTCTTTCCTACATGAGCTGTACTTTAAAGTAACTAAATCTGTGACCAGCAGAAATTTTTTTTTAGATGTATTAAGATAATAAATTAAGAAGAAATAATCAATTAAGGTTAAGTAGAGAGTATATAGACAAAACAATAGTTGCCATAAATGGATAATTGTTAAACTGGGAGGTAGCGCATAAGCATTACAGTATTATACTATTCAGTTCCTTTTGTATGTGTTGAAACTTGTAATATGAAGTGAAGTATGTTCTGATTACTGTAACGTTAGAGTAAGTCATCAAGTAATGTAGTGTTAAATGCATTGCATTTTTCTTTTTCAGGATTGTATTGGCTATTCTTGTTTGGTTCCATACATAGTTTAAAATCATCTAAGCTATTTCTACAAGACAGGGATTTTTTCATTGCATTGAATCTATAGATCAGTTTGGGGACATCTGGCATTTTAGCACTACTGGGTCTTCCTATCCATTTATTTAGTCTTCTGTGAGTTCTTTCAACAATGTTTTATTCTTTTGGGTGCAGAGTCCTTGCACATTTTCTGTTATATTTATTCAGAAATATTTTGTCTTATTTTTACTATTTTAAACTGTATTTTTAAATTTTACTTTGAATTGTTTGCTACAAATATGTAAAACTACTATTGGTATTTGTATATTGACCTTGTATCCTGAAACTCTGACTTACCAACTTTGCAGTTACTACTAGTAGTTGCTTTGTAAATTCCTTAGGATTTTATATGTAGATTCTCATATATGCACACTTTTACACAGTGTGCAAATACAGACTGTTTTGCTCTTTTTTAAAAATTTTATTTATTTTATTTTTGGCTGCATTGGGTCTTTGTTGCTGCGCGCAGGCTTTTCTCTAGTTGTGGCGAGCAGGGGCTACTCTTCCTTGCGGTGCGCGGGCTTCTCACTGTGGTGGCTTCTCTTGTTGCAGAGCACGGGCTCTAGGTGCACAGGCTTCTGTAGTTGCGGCACACGAGCTTAGTTGCTCGTGTGGTTGTGGTTCGCCGGTTCTAGAGCACAGGCTTAGTAGTTGTGGCACACGAGCTTAGTTGCTCTGCGCCATGTGGGATCTTCCCGGACCAGGGCTTGAACTTGTGTCCCCTGAATTGGCAGGCGGATTCTCAACCACTATGCCACCAGGGAAGCCCTGTTTTGCTTTTTCTTTTCTAATTTTTATTTCTTTAATTGCTTTGGCTCAACTTATTGCAAGTAAAATATTAAATACAAGTGGTGGGAGCAGGTATCCTTGCCTTTCTCCAGTCTTAGTGGGAAAATGTTCAGTCATGCAGCGTTAAGAATGGTGTTAGCTATAGGTTTTACATAAATGCTGTTAGAAAATTGAAGCAATTCCCTTCTATAACTATTTTCTTAGGTTTTTGTTTTGTTTTGTTTTCAGGGAAAGAAGGGCAATGTCTTTGTCAGGTTTTGGTCTCAGGGTTATGCTAGCACCATAAAATGAATTGAAAAGTGTTCCCTCCTCTATTTCCTGAAAGTATTATACTTTTTCTTTAATAGTTGTTTTATGTCTTTTAAAAATATTTGATAAATTTCACGATGGAAGCCATCCAAGTCTGGAGTTTTCTTTGTGGAAAAGATTTTTATTATGAACTTAATACATTTCTTTTGTGTTTATTTAATAAATTTAGTTCTATTCTGATTTTCTATTTTCCTCTCATGCCAGTTTTGGTATATTATATTTTTTAAGGAATTTGTCTATTTCATCTAAACTGTTGATTTTATTGAAATAATGTTATTCATAATATTCTCTTACTTTCCTTTTAATATCTGGTGCATATATAGCGATGTCCCTTCTTTCAGTCATGATATATATTTATCTCTTTTTTTTCTTGAACAGTTTTGTTAGGAGTCTATTAATCTATTAATTTTATTACTATTTTCACAGAAGTCACATTGGGCTCTGTTCATTTCTTTATTGTTCATCTGTTTTCTATTTCACTGATTTCTGCTTTTCTTTGTTAGTCCCTTCTTTCTACTTACTTTGTGTTTAATATTCTCTTCTTTATCTAGTTTCTTAAGGTGGAATCTTACATTATTTTAAGACTTTTTTATCTTTTCTAATATGAAACTATACATTCCACTCTGAGCATTGTATCACATAAGTTTTGAGATGTTCAATTATTGTCGAGTTCAAAATATTTTCTAATTTCCATTACAACTTCTTCTATAACCCATTGGTTGCCTAGAAAATTCTGTTTAATGTCCAAACACTTGGAGCATTTCTAAATATGTTATTGCTGTTGATTTCTAATTTTATTCCAGAGGGCATCATCTGTAAGAATTCAATCTTTTAAAATGAGTTGAAAATTATTTTTTTAGCCCATTTATACGGTCTATCTCTGCGAACATTCATGTTTACTTGAAAAGAATGTGTAGTCTGTAGTTGTTAAATCTAGCATTCTATAAATGTCTGTTAGGTCAGATTGGTTGCTAGTGTTATTCAAATCTATATTCTCAATAATTTTTTTGTCTACTTTTTCTGTGTATTACTGAAAAAGGATTGTGAGTTTATTTCTCCTTTTGGTTCTGTCAATTTTTTCTTCATATATTTTGAGGATTTATTATTTGATACATACACATTTCTGATTGTTATGTCTTCCTGGTAAATTGCTTCCTTTCTCATTATGAAATGTCCCTCCTTATCTCTGGCAATCCTCATGCTTTAAATATCTACTTGACTCATATTGACATAGCCACACCACCTTCCCTGTACTTACTCTTCACGTGATATATTTTCCACACATTTACTTTCAATTTCTAATGCCTTGTATTAAGCTGTATCTCTTTATACACAGTTAAATCCTACTGTTTTTATCCAGTCAGAAAATCTCTCCATTTTCTTAAGATTATTTAGTCCATTTCCACTGATATAGTTATGATACAGTTGAAGTTAAATGTACCATATTACTATGTCTTTCCTACTTGTCTCATCTGAATTTTGTTCCTCTCCTCTTCTTTCCTTCTTTGATTTCAAACTAATTTTTTCCATATCCCATTTCATCTCTCACTTAGACTTTTCTATAAACTTCTGTATATTACTTTCATTAGTAATACTAGCCTAATGGATCAAATATACACCCTTAACTCATCACTATCTACTTAGAATTAGTAACGTATCTCTTCACATAAATAAAATATAGGAAACTAACTTTTAACATTATAATTAACTTAATACCCTTCTGTTCATCCCTTATCATTAGTTTTTGTTGCTTTATTTTACTTCCAAATGTGCCCTAACTTCACAATAAAGATTATTATTTTTGCATTAAATAGTCCATAGTCTTTTAAAAATTTAAGAGAAGAAAAAAATTTATCTTTCATATTTACCCACATATTGCCATTTCTAGTTCTCTTCAGTCCTTCCTGTAGATCTGATTTTCCATTTAGTGTCACTTCTGGAGAATTTTCTTTAGCATATCTTATAGTGCCTATCTGCTGACAAAGAATTTCCTCACATTTTTTAATCTGAAATGCCTTTATTTTGCCTTTATTGTTGAAGAATGTTTTCTTGCATATAGAACTCTGGATTGAGTGGGGTTTTGGTGGGGGAGAGTGGGGAGGGGACCCGTCAAAGTCTTTTTCAACTGTCTTCTGACATCCATGGTTTCTGATCAGAGATCAGCCATGATTTGTGTAATTTTCCTGTATGTAATATCCCTTTTTTTTTTTTTTTTACTGATTTTAAGATCACTTTTTACTTTAATTTTTAGCATTTCAACTAAGATATGCCTAGGTTTTCTTTGTATATATTTTGCTTGGGGCTCACTAAGCTTCTTAAACCTGTAGTTTATTTTCACCAAATTGTGAAATTCTCAGCCATTATTTCTTTGAATATTTTTTGCCCTATTTTCTCTCTCATTCTCTTGTAGGACTCCTATTATAATCACTTAGACCACTTGGTATTGTCTCACAAGTCACTGAGCTTTTGTTCATTTCAATCTATTTTTGCTCTGTACTTCATTTTGATGATTGCAAATGGTTTCTCTTCAGTTTTGCTCATCATTTTTTCTTTAATGTCCAGTCTACTGCTAAGTTTATCCATATAGTGAAGTTTTAATCTTAGATATTATCCTTTTGAGTTCTAGAATTTGTGCATGGTTATTTTTTACAGATTACCTTCTTCTGCTCAATAGTCCAGATGTCAGATGTTGAGGACTATGGTAGTAGGGATGACGAAGAGACAGATTTAAGAAACAATTTAAATATAAAACCCAGTAAGAGATTAAGAAAACAGAAAGGATAGATATGTAAGGTGAAACATGGTAAGATCTTAAATTTTATGGGCATAGATCTTCAATCAAAGTGTTTACCAAGGCACTCTATTTTAAGTAACACAAAATACTTTCTTTGGCTTAAATATAGCGTATCCAAACCAATAAATGGTTTGCATAATTCAGTCTAGATCAGTTTGCATGTATTCACAGGCAGCTTGTTTTGAGCTGGCATCCTAGAATTCAGGATATCAGCATGACAATCTCAGGTCCTGGGGTTCTGTTTTTCATTCAAAGAGTTGATTGATGTTTTTATGAGTATATAAAATAATCAGTTATTAGACTGGTATCCTCCTTCAGACTTATTTCAGGGAAATACTACAATGAACTGCCAGTGCAAAGATGGGAGTAGAGATAATAGTAACAGATAACATTCACTGAACACTTCCATGTGCCTGCAACTGTACAAAAAACTTTATTTAAATAATTTTATTTTACCTTAATAATAACATGTGAAATTAGTACTGTAATTATGTCCATTTTAAGGGGGGTGGGGAGAATGTGGCATAGTAAGTAATTGATAGATCTGAAATTCAAGGTGTGGTCATTTGACTCCCAAAGTAACTCCACAGCTCCTTGTTTAACCACTGTGTTAGAAAGCAGAGGTTTAGTCCAGAGAAAGCACAGGCAGGAGTCCAAAATAAGTTGCTTGGATCAAAAGTCAGGTTAGTTCACTCATTAAAATGGCAAGCAGCAAAAAATCTGAGCTGAGTAAATGCATTGGGCCTCCATGTGCAGGTCTGAGATTAAAGGGATTAGAATTGGCACATAATTACTAGGGCAAGTAGGGCAGACACTTTTGGTGACACAGCCATTTTCTACCTTTTTATCCCTGGCAGAGTCCCAGTTTGTATGTGTATTTTTCCCAGCAGTCATGTGCTTGGGGAATAGCCTAAGTCAATCATGGTGATTCCACTCTCCTTACCAGTGAATTAGCCATGATTATGTGAGCCAATTCTGTCCAATGAAAAGTAAGTTCTGTCCAGTGAAAGTATGTTTTGGGGTGGGGATGGAGGGATACAAGGAAAATCTTCCTCCTTCATGAAAAGTGACATAGAAGGAAGTTATCACATGTATTCTACCTCTAATGAGGTTGCATGAGCATGCGGCGCCTAGAAATGTAGCAGCCATCCTAGGAACGTGAATATAGCCTATACACCAAGTCAACATGCCGAGATTGGCAGAGCATAAAGGATGGAAGGAACCCAGCTCCTTGATGACTCCTCTGAGCCATATAATTAATAAACATTGCACTATCTTTACGTGCTATAATACATTTTCTTCATTATTTAAGCCACCAATAAACGCTGTTACTTGATGCTGAAAACATCCTAACTGATATTGAGTCCCTTGTTGGCTTCTATCAGGGGTTGACAAATTTTCTCTCTAAAATGGCCAGATAATACTTTCTCCTTTGCAGGCCATATGGTTTCTGTCACAAATACTCAACATTATTGTTATAGCATGAAAGCTGCTATAAACAATGTAAACGAGTGTGTGGCTGTATTCCAATTAAACGTTATTTATGAAAACAGGGGGCTAGTTCGGTCCATGGACCGTAGTTGGCCAACCTTAGATGAATTCATGTGAACTTAGGTCTGTTGAGATACAATCTTTTTGGCCAGCCCTAGGTTGGACAGATTTGGGGGTACACATAACAGTCTCTGTCACACGACTCTTATTCAGCCAACTGACCCATGAATGCTGGAGAGCACTCAGGACCAGCAGTACTCCATGTACTCAGTCTATAAGAATGTTCTGTCTTCTACTTAGTACCTCCCTTTTAACAAGGGTGAAGATGACTACATATTATTTGATATAGTAGTCATAAAACAATTGCCTTTCCTATATGTTTGCCAAGAGATTAGAGAATAATCTGACATAAATAAATACTTGTTCCTTATATAAATAATAGATAAATAGATTAAAAGACATGGATGAATGAACAAAAAAGTGAGCAGAGATTGAATTGATAAAAGTCTTAAGGTAAAGTTGTGTGATTAAGCAAAAGGAAGAAAATTTAAGGGGAAGGAAAAGCAGAACACATTAACGAATTTGGCAGAGTAAGAGTCCCCAAATATGTCTACGTCTTAATCCCCCAAACCTGTGAATTTGTCCCCTTATGTGGCAAAAGGGACTGTGCAGAAGGGACGAAGGTTATGGACTTTGAGCTGGGAAGAGTATCCTGTTTTATCCAGGTGGGCCCAATCTAATTGCATGAGTCCTTAAGCAGAAAATCCCTCCCAGCTGCACAAAGAGACATGATGATGGAAGAAGTGTCAAAGAGGTGGGATGCTGCTGGCTTTGAAGGTAAAGGAAGGGGGCCATGAGTCAAGGAATGTGGGCAGCCTCTAGAATCTGGGAAAGGCAAGGAAAGGGACTCTCCCCAGAGCCTCCAGAAAAGAACACCACTCTGCCAACACCTCAGTTTTCACCCACTGAGACCTGTGTTGGACCTCTGACCCACAGAACTATAAGAGAAAAATTTATTTTGTTTTAAGCCACCAAGTTTGTAGTAATTTGTTATAGCAACAGTAGAAACTAATACAACTAATTAACTGTATAATATCTCTAATTCGAAGCAGTTTCTTGGAGATATGCTATTTTTATTTCCATTATTCCTTCTGTATTCTTCTACAACTCTATTCCCTACCCATTGGAGGAGGTCACAGAGAGAACGTGACTGCCAGTTGAGCCAGGAACTGGACCCAGGCAATCAGAGGCTCCTCACCCCTCCCCTGTCCTTGGAACGTGCATTCTGCCCACCATTCCCAAAGTGGCAGCTGTTTTCAAGGATGCACCCTTGAGAGAGCAATGTGTTATTGACACCATCTGGGTGGTATATGTGATTGAACCTTGTTAAGGATGCCATATAAATTTTTAAGGTTCTGGTGGGCAGGTGCAAAGATCTGCTCATCTTGTGGTCGCCCAAGACAAGCTTCATATGTAAGTTCCCTTGCTGATTAAACCTGCTACCTACCAATCTGAAGTGACCTGCCTCTTTCTTTGCTCTCTCCTGGCCCTCTGTGTATAGGGGCCAGATTCAGATTTAACTCAGCGAACTCCAGGTTTGTGAACCAACACTTCCCCCTCTCACATATATATATACTTTAGTTCTACATTTAAACAATATTGTCCTCTATTTTAATAATATCAGGACTAAATTTTTTTTTAAAATCCAAACAACATGATGGTTTCATAGTGACAGACCTGACAAGCCAGGCATAAGGCCCAAATAGCCACTATAAAGTGCCCAAGAGAGAAGGGCTCTCGTACTGATCCGCTGCAATTGGCTAGCATGGATCCCACTTGTGCTACAGGGAAAAGAATATGTTTCAGTATCAGTGGATCTGATACTCATAGAGACATTATGGTAGCCTTCATGTGTAGTTTCCTACCTGTGCTTTACTCGTCTGTGTAAAATTACAGGTGAAACATAATTTTCACTCACCTCTTGCCATTTCTCAAAGATATCATATGTTTTAACTAACAAAAGTATTCCACAAAGAGAAACTGCCAGACCAATGTTAACTAATAATAATAATAAACCTATAAAACCATGTAGGACTCATGTTGCTTCTTTCATGCTCTTGTTCTCTCTCTTCAGCTGCCGTAAACAGAGAGACTGATACATAGTGCCAGCTTAGTCACTCACACCAAGGGCTCACTCTCCACAAGGACTTAGGTCAGAGTGACTAACTCAAGAGCAGTGGGCTCCCCAGCCTTCACTTTCATGTCTCTATACTCTGGGCAGTCTGGCTGGATCAGGATGGGCACTTCTGAAAATACTGAAGGCTTGGCCATGGTGGCATTCCTCTTTCTGGCCATCTGGGCCGTGTCACTGCTCCATGTATCTATGTATCTTTTAAGCACTGTCCCAAGTCACTGTCCATTACTTGAAGTTGGTTTCAGGGAATACTGTGCACAAAAGACACATCATTAGCCTCAGCAGAAGACACTGCTTCTCCAAAGCAGTGGCATTCCCAAATAACCCGACTTTGTATGTTGCTAGTTCAACTCTCCTATTCTTCCAGCAAGTTATTTTGCTATAAACTGCCTTGCAGCCTGAACAAAAGGCAAATCCTTTTTTGTTGTTTATAACACATATCAAGCCAATTTTTTTGATCTGTAAGATGGACTAGCGGCTAACTTTCACTGCTTACACTGAACACCCGCTAAGGTAACTTTTAAACTTCAGTCTCTTCCCAAGAGTTTGCCTAGTAATAGATAAAATGTAAATTCATAATGTTACCAAATATTAATCAATAATACTCCAGCTTCTAGGGCACCCTCAGGCTTCCCTTACCTATTTCAGTGCCAGTTTTCAGACTGCTTCCCAAGATGCAAAAACAGCAATTTGACACTAGTCAAAGATTTCTTTAAAAGTCATATTAAGGAAGAGAACAGGTTCCTAGCTTTCCCAGGAAAGACAGTATGTGGCATTTACTAGTTTTCTAAGATAAGCTTTGCTTTCAGATTAGAGGTCTTAGGAGGCTTAGACAATAGATTCTAGAATCTGGTCTGGTATGATTTCTCCAGTTTGCAGGTTCTACTAAATTGGTCAGGGAAAGCCCCAGAAGCTCTTTTATTGTGGACTAACATCGGGTCACCTAAATGAAAAAGGAGATTTTTTCTCACAGACTGCACAGCTCAATTCCAGAAAGATGAAGGTTCAGACTATATTGGTGTTTATATTGAATTAAAGAAAACAGGATAGTAATAACCTAGATGTTACTTATTTACTGGACCTGATGAATTATTGTAAAATTCAACTTTTGTGGCTCCAATAGTTTTTTTGAAGTACTAAGCAAAAATAAATTTTTCTCTAAATACCAAAAGATTATAGACAAATTGTCATTAAAAAAAGATGCAAGCTATTGTATTAATACAGAAAACTGTCACTCTTACCCTTATATAATGCTTGGTTACCTAAGTCTTAATTTGAAAAAATAAATAAATAAAAATAATGAGCAGTAACATCAGCTACTTGCTACAAAATACATTCCAGTCCCTTCACAATTGTTAACACATGCAAATAAACGGGCAGTGATTTGGATTCACCCACAGGGCAGCTGCAAAAGATCCCGTAGGTTTGTATCTCAAGGACTGGGTTTGACAGTTCAATGAGCTTTCCTACCTCAGGTCTCCTAGTAGTAAAAATTCAGATTTAAATTGTATAGAATGGCTCATACAACTCTGGAGGCATTTATGATTAAGATGTATTATATTTATGTTGAATTTATAAAACGCTCTCCATATGTTATTGTCCTTTTGCAACTGTTTAACCCTATATCGCCCTCTACAATAAAAGGTGGCTGATTGCAAGCACAATCAAATTTAACGATGTTTTGGAAAAAAAACTACGTTCTCTTATATAAGACCAACCCTGAATATAAGATCAGCCTTTACACTTCTAATGAGAATGTACCAAAATCATTTATGACCAAGTTTTTTATATATATATATATATATATATATATATATATATATATATATATAT
>NW_020837995.1:4497038-4715859 GCF_003676395.1 Aethalodelphis obliquidens
ATATATATATATATATATATATATATATATATATATATATATATATAAAACTTTTAGGGATATAGATGAAATTGTCAAATATTTACTTATTTCATTTATTAATTTAGTTATACTTTCATACTTAAATTGTCTATATTAAATATGTTACTTGGGACTGTTGCTTCATCTATTTATGCAAAATATCACATATTTTACAAAATTTTTTTTTTTTTTCGGTATGCGGGCCTCTCACTGTTGTGGCCTCTCCCGTCGCGGAGCACAGGCTCCGGACGCGCAAGCTCAGCGGCCATGGCTCACGGGCCCAGCCGCTCCGCGGCATGTGGGATCTTCCCGGACCGGGGCACGAACCCGTGTCCCCTGCATCGGCAGGTGGACCCTCAACCACTGCGCCACCAGGGAAGCCCACAAAATAATTTTATTTAAACTTTTCACATGCGTCTTTAATTAACATCAGTTTATTGGTCATCACCAGGGCCAGGGCCTGAGTCATCTGACCCAGCTCTCCAGTGAGCTCTCTCCATTTGCTTCTGCCTGGGTCTGTGAGATACAGGCCTATTTCAATCCACATAAAATGCTGATACTCGCTGTTTTATCCAAAACACCTATTCACAACACTGAAACCGATTTTTTCCCCTGTGGGTGTATATTCTTGATTTCCATGCTCAATTGCTGTGATTTATGTAATAATATCCAACACTTGCACTTTTAATGTTTCATGAAATTATTACTAAATCTGTGTTAAATTTCTTTGTCCTCTTTTGGAACAACTGATTGAGGGAGTTTCAGGCTAACATGCGTCTTCCACAAATAATCACTTGTGTCCAAAGTAAAATTACTGAGAAAACACCACAAAAGATGAGAGACTTTGCAAGGACTTGATTATAAAGTCTCTTTCTCTCTCTCTCCCTCCCTCCCTCCCTCCCTCCCTCCTTTCATGTGTGTAAAACATCTTATCTTTTTTCTATGTATATATAGTAACATCATCAGTTTTTCAAAACTAATTTACAGTCCTTTAGTATATTCAGTTTTTCTTATGTCCCACTTACTGGTAGGGCATAAATGGCAAGCCAGAATTTTTATCAGGGACTTAATACACTGCACATTCAGGTGAATAAAGAAAAAATACTGCATTCAGCTCTGGATTCAGCTTGTTAACAAGTGGAGAGGACTAATGAAAACCACAGATAATCCTCAAACCTCATTTCAGCCATTAGTTTCAATCTTGTCCCCTGCTCCTTCTTTGACCAGAATTGCTGACAAGGAGTAAAGTGGGGCTGACTAGGACTTCTTGTCCTACATACTTCTGGTAGAGGTGCTAATGAACAGCAGAATGGCCACAAGGCAGCTCACCCAAAGGAGAGAAGAGGCAAGAGAGTCAGGTAGTCCTCCAGCTAAATGATAAACCACTGATAATGCCAGCTTAATCTCCACTTCTGTCACCTATCCAGAGGCAGCAATCCTATCATTCTACTCATAAATACTAAATTATTAGAAAGACTTGGCATAAATGATGGAGTTCAACTATTTTGTATTCAATTATGATTGTTTGCATTGAAAGGTTTAGTTTAATATGAGTCTTCTAGCAGAACGTATAGCAAGGTGCGTATGAATTGTTCATTTACATTACCAATTAATAGCACAGTAGAATGATCTGCTAACCAAAGACATTTTGTTCCTGCTGAAACTGTCTGAGCTGGCATAGATTTAATATCCTATCAAGCTTGCCTTACAATTATTTGGAGGATATGCTGTATCCCATCTGTGTTTATTAAATATATACAGTGCCTACATTACCAGGATTTATAGAAGACATCAAGAGATAAGAATTAAAGACTGTAACATATCCATTCATATTACAGTGCTTCAACATATTTCAGCATAATTATGAAATTTATTAAGCAACTGAGAAAATATAGAGGTACAGATAAAGTTTGACTTTTCTTATTTCAAAATAAATCCAAGTTCCACACAATTCCATTCCTATCCCCGTTAAAGTATTCTTAACCCCAAATTTAAATTTCCTCTAACACGGGATTCCAGGCTTCAAAAACCCTCAAATACACTGAAAAGTTTTCTTTCAATGACCAAGAGCTTGTTGAGAATATGGATAATGCCAGGAGTATGTAAACCCCCAAAACAACATCACTCAGTGAGCTCACGGAAAATCAAAAGTGAAACTGATTAGAAACAGGCAAAGTATAAAAGAAACCAACCAATTTAGTTTCATTACTCAAGCTGAGTGAAATGCAAAACATAAACAATGTAAGGAGATGCATGTCCTTTGTATTTTAGCAATTCTTAAATTTTTAATGATTCTGGGTTTTGTGGTAGCTTGGGAGAAATGTTTTCATGTAAGATTCATCTTGACAAGGATGTCTATAGCAATGGTACTGCTTAGAATAGTCCAATTAAAATTTTCACATTTGGTAAGTTTGCATTATATAAAAAGTACACAATGGAATACGGATCATTATCACTTTTCTTTCTTGAAATCAAAGTACTGAATGTTGCTTGGCACCAAAATTGCCCCTCTGACCTCTGAAAAAGCCTAAAACTTCTGAATATCAACCAACTTAATTAAGTCCACATGGGGAAACAGGAACCTTGGGTACTTCTTACTTCTTAAAAGAAAATATATTGATTATAATCCACATATGTTAGCTTCTATTATTTTTATCTTTGTCCAACTATTTTTAACTATGTAAGTATTTGTTTTTATTGTCACCCCCTCCAGATTGTACATTGCATAAGTTGAAGGACTATGTCTGTTTTTAATTTTTTTCACTATTATAGACCCAAATGCCTAGATTTCATGGTTAAAATATGGCAGAAAACTAAACTAGTGCTAGCCTTGACTTATCTAAATAGTTGTATCCGTTCCTCACATCTCTTGGCCAAATCAGCCTAGCAGCTGATTCACTAATGATATACTTGATCTCCAACAATGCCATCATTTGCAAAATTCCCTTTAGAGTCTAACGCCTCCTTCTCTCTATCACGCAGCCCAGGATTCCTGGAAAGGGGGACCCATGTAGGATAGGCCATGTAAAAAAGTCAGTAATTTTGCATATAAGCCATGCACAAGAGTCAAAGGTGGAGGTGGCCTTTGAGGTAGCTGCCCTCCAAAGCAGTTCCTGGGTATCACTTTACCACTGCCACCAGTTCTCTACAAATAACCTCCCCATTACAAAATAAAACGATAATTGGGGGTAAATCAATTTCACCAGCTCATTTCACACATGAGTAATTTAAGTCAGGAAGAAATCTGGAGGACTTTCTTCACAACACTAAAGACCACCCATGACACCCATGACCTGTGAGTCTCAGACCACTGTTCAACTCACAGAGGACATTTCTGGAAAATCTTAATCATTTCTGTCCCTCCTGCCTACAGTTATCCTTTAGCTCAAGGAATTCACAAAACTTCATGGAACTGCTAAAGATCCAGCAGTAATAAGTAACAAAAGTATTTTGATCAGTTAGTGAACAGAAAATTCCACTTAACAGGGGGTTGTAATGATAAATGCTGTGTTCAGACAGTGCTTTAACACACTGTGGGCATGGAATAACTCTTCAACTGTGACTTCCATTCCTCTCTGTCCCCCAGAACCTACTGCCAGGCCAGACATAGCACTGACTGGTGATACACAGGATTGTAAGAAAAAACAAAAGTTGAAATAAATGTCTTTGGAGACTGCATCTAGATCTTTTCTCCACTTTATGACTAAATTAGCATACTTTTATCAGATAGCTATGAATAATACAACAAATATATAGTAACTATGGTTTCAAAAATATCTTGCATGTCATATTAAAACTCACAAAGTTCAAGGCTTAACATAAAGATGTTGTCTGAAAAAGAAAAATTAGATGACATAGATAAAAACCGTTTAAAACTTTATGTTGTTACCCTTTGAAACCCTCCTATCTCCTCTTAAAATAGTATTTAATGATACTTAAAGCCAGAGATTTTTGCTTTAACTGCTACTTTATAGGCTGCCTTCGTGTTAAATAGCATACTTTAAGGATGATGTAACAATTGGATTTTGACTCCACTTATGGGGTCAGCCTCAGACTAGAAACTGGTTTTCCTCTGGGGAGGGAGGCTCCAACACGCCTCTTACTTTGTACAGACTTCATTGTAATCTACTTCAAGGAGCCACATTGTCTGGCAAAAGTTGAAGGAAATGTCTGTGTCTGGCTTCATTATCACCCTACCTCCGGTAGGGGTGTTTAAAAAGTGGACTCCCGAAATTGGGGTTGTGGTGATACTTGGGTCACAGCCCACTGATAAAATATCATCAGTTTGCTTCCTCCTTCTTTCTAACCTGGGAGGGTGTCATCTAAGAAGGTTCTGGGGGGAAAATAACACATATGGAGGGAAAGTTGTTGCATAAAGTAGGTCCCAGGCTCTGCAGGGAAATATTGAACTGAATATCAAATGACATGGTGTGGGACAGTGTGGATTAGCACTCTTTGAGGTCCCCGGATTTCAGTCAGTTGGGATAAAGGGTGTCAAGTTAGCACCAGTCAGACCAAAGCAGAGTATAAGATAGAGATGGTAGTTTCTTGGGGAAAAGAAACAGAACGTGTAAAAATTCTCAGGTACAATTTTAATCGTAAAAAAAAGAGAGAAGAAAAAAAAAAACCTTAATATTTACCAGAAAAATGATTTAAAATTCAAGCAACACATATTTGCCAGTGTGCACATGTTTCTCACATGTGGCGAAACAGCAACATATCTGTTCAATAAAACATTCACAATATTAAATTGTGCGGTTTTCCTGTTTTTAATTAAAAGGAATTATGTTAAACTTCTAGGGTTACCAAAACAAAAGACCACAGAATGGGTGGCTTAAACAACAGAAATCTGTTTCTCACAGTTCTGGAGGCTGGAAGTCCAAGATCAAGGCATTGGCAGATTTGGTTTCTCCTAAGCCCTCTCTCCTTGGTTAGTAGGTTGCTGCCTTCCCACTATGGCCTTACATGGCCTCTTCTCTGTGCTCAAGCCCCTGGTGTCTCTTCCTCTTCTTATAAGGACACCAGTTATATTGGATTAGGACCCCACCCTAACTGCCTCATTTTAACTTAATCACATCTTTAAAGACCTTATCTCCAAAAAGGGTTACATTCTGAGGTTCTGGAAGTTGAGATTTCAACACACAATTTTTTTGGGGGGGGTGTGGGGGTGTGGGGGACACAGTTCAGTGCATAACAAAAACGTTTAGGACAAAGTATAAATTCCAGCTTTAAACTAAGATCCTCTTTCATGGTTACCCAGGACACTAAAATGGATTAGTTTTTAACATTCATTCAGCAAATGTTTATTAAGCATCTACTATTCAAAAGGCATGCCAACCAGGTTCTATGCTGGATATAAAATGAGTAACAACAAACAGTCCCTTGTTATGTAAATGTTTATAACCTATTATAACTAGGGGACACCTATCCCAAACACATGAAGTTCTGTGATCAGCCTAATGAGCCTGTGTCATATTCATCAAAGGCTTTCTCTAGGTCATAAATGCTGCTCAAATATTAGGAAGAAAGAATAGTTTTCCAATTAAGTATTTTGTAGTTCATAAAAGAAACTCTTTATGAACTATAAAAGTAGCTCACTCTTTTAGGAAACTTTGCCCTATTTCACCATTTTGCCTAGAGTTGAATATTTATTCATACATTTATGTATTCTTTTTGTCCAACATTTATTGCATGACTACTGTGTTCCAGGCACTGGACTTTTTATTGATGCCGATGCTGTAAGTAACAATTAAATAAAATCCAAATACAGAGTAGCGTCACCGCCCTAAAAATCCTCTGTGCTCTGCCTATTCATCCCTCTCTCCCTGCAACCCCTGATCCTTTTACTATCTCCACAGTTTTGTCATTTTCCAGAATGTCATGTAATTGGAATCATACTGTATCTAGCTTTTATAGATTACCCTCTTTAACTTAGTAATATGCATTTAAGTTTCCTCTTTTTTTTTTTTTTCCATTGCTTAATGGCCCATTTCTTTTTATCACTGAATAATAGTCCATTGTCTGGATGTACCACAGAATCCTTATCTACTAAAGATAGTTAGTACTATCTAACTACTAAAGGACATCTTGGTTGCTTCCAAGTTTGGGCAATTATTAATAAAGCTGCTATAAACATCTCTGTGCAGGTTTTTGTGAAAATATAAGTTCAATTCTCCTGGGTAAATACCAAGGACGGGCTTCCCTGGTGGCGCAGTGGTTGAGAACCCGCCTGCTGATGCAGGGGACACGGGTTCGTGCCCCGGTCCGGGAAGATCCCACGTGCCGCGGAGCGGCTGGGCCCGTGAGCCGTGGCCGCTGAGCCTGCGCGTCCGGAGCCTGTGCTCCGCAACGGGAGAGGCCACAACAGTGGGAGGCCTGCGTACCGCAAAAAAAAAAAAAAAAAAAAAAAGTTAAATACCAAGGAGTCCGAATGATGGATCATACAGTAAGAGTATATTTAATTTTGTAAGAAATTACCAAATTATCTCCCAAAGTGGCTTACCATTTTGCATTCCCACCAGCAATATATGAGAGTCCCTGTGGTTCCACATCCTCACCAGCATCTGGCGTTATTAGTGTTTTGGATTTGGGCCATTCTAATAGGTATGTAAAGGTATTTTATTGTTGTTTTAATCTGCAATTCCCTAATGACATATGATGTTGAGCATCTTTTTATATGCTTTTTGTCTATGTGTATATCTTCTTTGGTGAAGTGTCTTTTCAGGTATTTTGCCCATTTTTAAATCAGGTTGTTCATTTTCTTATTGCTGAGTTTTAGTGTTCTTTGTATATTTTTAGATAACAGTTCTTTAACACCTATGTCTTTTGCAAATATTTTCTCCCAGTCTGTGGCTTGTCTTCTTATTCCCTTGACAGCATCTTTTGCAGGACAGAAGTTTTTAATTTTAATGAAGTTCAGCTTATCAATTATTTCTTTCATGAATTGTGTCTATATATATCTAAAAACTTGCACCATGCCCAGTGTCATCTACATTTTCCCCTATTATCTTCTAGGAGTTTTATAGTTTTGCATTTTACTCTTAGATCTATAAACCATTTTGAGTTAATTTTCTGAAGGGTGTAAGATCTGTATTTAGATTCTTTTCTTGCATGTGGATATCCAGTTGTTCCAGTGCCATTTGTTGAAAAGACTGTCTTTGCTCCATTGTATTGCCTTTACTCTTTCGTCAGATCAGTTTACTACATTTGTGTGAGTCTGTTTCTGGGCTTTCTTTTCTGCTCCATTGATTTGTCTATTTTTTTCATCAGTACCATACTCTCTTGATTACTGTAGCTTTACAGCAAGTATTGGAGTTGAGTAGTGTCAGTTCTCTGACTTTGTTCATCTTCAATATTTTGTTGGCTATTCTGGGCCTTTTGACTCTTAGTACAAACTTTAGAATCAGTTTGTCAATATCCACAAAATAACTTGCTAGGATTTTTATTGAGATTGCATTGAATCTATACATCAAGTTTGGAAGAACTGATATTTTGACAATACTGAGTCTTCCTGTCCATGAACATGGAATATCTCTCTATTTACTTAGTTCTTTGGTTGCTTTCATCACAGTTTTACAGTTTTTCTCATATAGATCTTACACATGTTTTGTTAAGTTTATGTTATTTTTTGGATTGACAATGCAAATGGTATTGGGTTTTTATCTTCCAATTCCACTTGTTTATCATTGGTATATAGAAACTCCAGAGATTTCCTGGCGTTTTCTCTCAGTCCCCTAGCCCTGTCCCCTGGCATATGGGCTCACATGTCTGTGTTTTATGAAATGGAGGAGAATCTTATTCTGTTCTGACCCTTATCAACTACATGAAACTTTATACTACAAAAAAGACACAGTACACAGGGAAAGTGTAAAAACCATTATAAACCTTGGTGAGTTTCTAATATATAAAACTTCTGTATTTTAGCAGAGGTTAGAAAGATTGATGCAAGTGTGTTGCTGTCACTTATTCATTTTCAAAATACTGTCTGCTCTCAAAAATAAATAAATCAATGTATACAAGCTTTCAACACAATGTTTCATTGTGTGATTTGTTAAGTCTTGGGAAGGACTTGAATGTGAAATGATGGCAAAAACAACTTATTTCTGTTGCTTATAATTTAAGCTCTCATTCACTATGAAAATATAAATATTTTCAGAAAGAGGAGGACATCAAGGCAGGGACAAGCCAGCTACAAACTGGTCACAGCATTTTTTAAAGATACCTTTAAAAGCTATCAGAGACACTTCTCCTTCCAAAAAGATGGAATAGAGATCATTTCCCCTATTTCTTCTGTTGCTTACAACTAAAACCTTTAGACAACATATTTCTAAAAGAAGAAGAAGACAGACTTGTAAGGGATGTAGGACTCAAAAAACAACATATTAGTTAGTTACCTGAGTTTTTCTTTGGCCTCATATATCTGATTCTAGGAGCTAAAGAAGCTGGAAAGCTGCAAATGTCAACTGGCCCAAACAAACAAACAAAAAATCTCCAACAAAGCCTGCTCTCTCCAGAAAAAGGACCAGGAATGGGGAAGCCTAGCAAGATAGAAAATTTTCACAAATGTTTTACTCCAGCCCAACACCACGGGAAAAAACTGTGGCCTCACCCCTAACCACACTGGCAAAGACTGAGTGGGCAGCCTAGACTTCTACCCTGCCAGGCTGCCACCACCTGCCAGGATGGTATCAGAGAAGATCATGTAAAGAGTCAGACTTTTATCATCACTGAACAGATATGAGGCCCGCCCAATGGATATCATGTGGGCACCCAGAAACTACACCCACCCCCATCCAGCGGTAAAGAACTGCATATCCCCCACCCTTCTGAAGTAGAGCCAGAGGAAGTTTAGTGAAGAATAAGGACTTTTACACCAAACAGCTGTAACAAGACCACTTCCCAGTGGTATCAGTGGAGGACTAATTAGTGAGGAGCTGGAAATCTCACTCCTACCCCGCAATAATGAGGAGCCTCTCCCCAACTTGTGTGTCAACAGAAGCTGAGTGAGGAACATGGACTTCTGTTCCCATTTGCCAGTAGCAGGGCAAAACCTCCACTTTCTATGTCATAGTAGAAATTAAAGTAGCAAACTAAAACAGAAGGTGTAAATCAGATTCACAGTGTTATAACATACTATCCAAAATATCCAGGTTTAATAATTTTTTTGTTTGTTTGTTTTTTGTTTTTGTGGTACGCGGGCCTCTCACTGTTGTGGCCTCTCCCGTTGCAGAGCACAGTCTCCAGACACGCAGGCTCAGTGGCCATGGCTCACGGGCCCAGCCACTCTGCGGAATGTGGGATCTTCCTGAACCGAGGCACGAACCTGTGTCCCTTGCATCAGCAGGCGGACTCCCAACCACTGTGCCACCAGGGAAGCCCAATAATTTTTAAAAATCAGTTACTAAGCAGCAGAAAAAATCAACTTCAGTAAAAAAAGACAATCAATAGTTGCAAACACAGAGATGACAGAAATATTAAAATTATCTGAGAAAAATGTTTGTCAGCCATCATAAAAATGCTTCAAAAAGAAATTACAAACACACTTGAAACAAATGAAAAAAAGAGAAAGCCTCAGCAAAGAAATAGAAACTCTCAGCAAAGGATATAAAATATAAACGAGAGCCAAATTAAAATGTTGAAACCAAAAAAAAAAAAATTAAAATTAAAAACTCAGTGAATGGGCTTAACAGCAGAATAGAAGGGACAGAGGAAAGAATCAGTGAACTTGAAAGTAGAATGATAGATATTACCCAATGTGAACAATAGAGAAAAAAATAGACTGAAGAAAATTAACTGAGCCTAAGCTACCTGTGGGACTATCACAAAAGATCTAACATTTTTGTCATTAGATCATAAAAAAGAGAGAATACAGAGGGCAGGCTGAAAAAGTATTTAAAGAAATAATGGCTGAAAGCTTCCTAAATTTTGCAAAACACATCAACCTGGAGATTCACAAAGCTGAGCAAACCCCAAACAGGAGATAAGCAAAGCAATACATGCCAAGACATATTGTGGTGAAACTCTGAAAACTAAAAACAAAAAAAAGTCTTGAGAGCAGCAAGAGAGAAACAACACTTTACCTATGGGACAAAACCATTTTAATGGGAACAGATTTCTCATCTGAAGCTATGGAAGTCATAAGGAATTGGCATGATGTTTATGAAAGAAAAAGAGTCTCAATCCATAATTCTATATCTGAATAAATTATCTTTCAGGATTAAAGAGGAAAAAAGCCATTCTCAGGCAAAAGAAAACTAAGAGAATTTGTCATCAGTACATTACCTTAAAAGATTGGCTAAAGAAAAGAAAATGATAAAAGAAGGAATCATGAAATATCAAAAAAAGAAGGAAGAACAATAAAAAGAGTAAATATATAGATAAATACATTTTCCTTCTCCTGAAGGAAATTCTAAATTATTCTTGATGGTTGAAGTAAAAAATTATAATCATATATGATATGGTTCTAAATGTATGTAGAAAAATATTTAAGGCAATTATATTATTAACAAAGAAGAGTAAAGAGACATAAAGGGAAGTAAGTTTCTACATGTTACTCAAACTGGTAAAATGTTGATACAAGTAGACTGTGATGAGTTATGTATATACAATATAATACCCAGAGCAACTGCTAAAAGAGCTATACCAAGAGATATTCTTAAAATACTATAGATAAATAAAAAAAATTCTAAAAAATGTTTAAGTGACCCACAGAAAGGCAAGAAATAAAAAAGAGAAACAAAATACAGAAATAACAGACCAAAAACAAAAAATAAGATATCTGACTTAAGCTCTAACACATCAAAAATTAAATTAAATATATATGACCCAAGTTTTAAAAACAGAGATTTTCATAATATATTATTAAAATTACCCAACTATATACTGCGTACAAGAGATGCACTTCAACTACAATGCTGTAGGCAGGTTGAAAGTTTAGGGATGGAAAAAAGATAGGTCATACAAATATTAATCAAAAGAAAGCAAGTGAGGCTATATTAATATCAGATAAAGTAGACTTCAGAGGAAAGAAAATTAGCACAGACATAGAAGGACATTACATAATAATAAGAATCAATTCACCAAGAAGACATAACAATTCTAAAATACAAGCACCAAATAACAGCTACAAAATATGTGAAGCAAAACTTATAGAACTGTAAAGAAAAATAGACAAATCTATAGTTATAGTTAGAAATTTCCCCACTCTTCTCTCAACAATTGATAAAATAACCTTCTGACACACACACACAAATATATACACACTTACATACACACAAACAGATCCAGGCACAGGCATGCAAAGCCTGGTAAAGTCTAAGGTCAGGATAGGAGAAATAAGAGAAACCCTTCTGGCACTTTGACTCTTACAATGAATGCAAGCAGTGATCTCCTATGGCTGGAAGAGAGGTTAAAAAGCTCAAAAAGTTTCCCCATCTGATGTGTAGGTGTGTGAGACCTGCTAAAGAATAAGGGCAATGCAGGAGAACGAAGGAATATCCTTCAGGGACTCAAATCCAAAGCTCTGATAAAAGGAGTATATTGAACTTGCCCTCAAATCATTTGAAGACTGCTAAACTAAATCTAACTAAAAAACAATGTGGCCCAAACTCTACTCAAATAAAAATATATTGGCAGTGCTTGCATGACAGAAGAGGCTAACCCTTCTCTTGGCACAAATATTTATTCCATGCCTACATCTATCTTACACAGATATACAGCATTCAGTCAAAAACTTAACCATGCAAAGAAACAAAAAAATGTGACCCATCATTAAGAAAAGAAACAGTCAAAAGAATCAGACTCAGGGCTTCCCTGGTGGCGCAGTGGTTGAGAGTCCGCCTGCCAACACAGGGGACGCGGGTTCGTGCCCTGGTCCGGGAAGATCCCACGTGCCACGGAGCGGCTGGGCCCGTGAGCCATGGCCGCTGGGCCTGCACATCCGGAGCCTGTGCTTCGCAATGGGAGAGGCCACAGCAGTGAGAGGCCCGTGTACTGCAAAAAAAAAAAAAAAAAAAAAAAGGATCAGACTCAGATATGGCCCAGATGTTAGAAAAATCAGAAAGAGATTTTTAAATAAATACGATAAATATGTTAAAGGAATTATGAGTGAATGGCACAAGTGAGCAAACAGAAAATTTCATCAGTGAGATGTAAACTATATAAAAGATCCAAGTGAAAATTCTAGAACTAAAAAAGATATTAACAGAGCCTATCAGAATTATTTTCATTCATTCTTATCAACAGACAAGACACAGAGGAGGAAAAAAATAAGTGAACCTAAAGTCATTCTCATAAAAATTATTCAAACTGCAAAGCAAAGAGAAAGAAAATGAAAAAGATACAGCATCTGAAATCTGTGGAACAATATCAAATGAGCTGATGTATGCATAATTGGAATTCCATATAAAGAAGAGAGAGAAAATGAGGCAAAAAAATATGTGAAGAGATAATAATTGAGAATATTGCAAAATTGATAAAAACTATCACCCACAATTGCAAGAAGCACAGTTCCTGTATTTACCCAAAGCAGGATTAATACAAAGAAAACCGTACCTATACACATCATAGTCAAAGTGCTGAAAGCCAAATATAATCTTGAAAGCAGCCTGAGGGGGGAAAAAAAATCACACTTTATGCACCAATGAACAACAGTAAGAATGAAGTATGACTATTCGTCAGAAACAATGGAGAACAGGAGCAAATGGAATGACATTTTTAAGTTCAGAAAGAGAAAACTGTCAAGCTAAATTCTATATCCAGTGAAAATATCCTTTATGAAAGAAGAAAAAGAAATTTTCAGACAGACAAAGGCTGAAAGAATTCATCCTTAGCTAACTTGCACTACAGGAAATGCTAAAGGAAATTCTTTAGTCTGAAGGGAAATACTAGAGAAAAACTCACTCTGCATGAAGAAACAAAGAACACTAGAAGAGACACATATATAGATAAATATAAAGGATTTTTCAACTTACTCTGATATATATATATAATATAAAATATTTTACATATAAAAATGTAAAAATATTTTAAATCCTATAAAATTATTCCGATTATATATAAAATATAAAGTGTATTTTTAAATTCTAATATATCTATGCCTTTATCAGAAACAGAGAGAGAGAGAGATAAAACTTAAAAAAAGTCTATTGACTGTTAAAGCCAAAATTATATCAATGCATTATGGGGTTTATAGCCTATGTCAAAATAAAACATAATGATAACAGGAGCACAATGCGCAGATATGACCAGTAATTGGAAGTATATAAGTTTGAGGTTCTTGCACTGATTATAAAGAAATAGAATTTTTTTTTAATGTAGGCTATGAAAAGTTAAAGAAGAATATTTTAATCTCTACAGCAGTCACTAAAAAATAATACCAAGAGGCATAACCTAAAAGTAGAGAACATCTAATGGAACATTAAATATACTCATTTCATTCAAAAGCAGGCAGGAAAGGAGAAATAGATTATCAAAAAGCAGATAGGACAGAAAGAAAACAAACATCAAGATAGTAAATCTAAATACAAACATATCAATAATTACATTGAAAGTAAATGGGCTAATTACTGCAATTAAAAGGCAAAGATTGTCAGACTGGAAAAAAACAAAAACAAAGCTTAACTACATGCTGTTTACCAGAATATGGTTAAAAGATTAAGACACAGACAGATTGAAAGTGAAAGGGTGAAAAAAGTATATCATATAAACATTAAGCATAAGAAAGTTAACATGGTAGACTTGTGTCAGCCAAAGTAGACTTTGAGAAGAAAAGTACTATGAGATAAAGAAGAAAGTTTAATAATAAAAACACCAATTCAACAAGATGTCATAACAATCTTAAATGTCTGTGAGCCTAATAACTAAGTTCCCAAATATATGAATCAAAAATGAAATAAATAAATAAATAGACAGATGCACAGTTGAAGATATAATACCCCTCTCTTGACATCTAACAGAATAAGTAGATAAATTAGAAAGGATATAGAAGATTGGAACAACAATATCAACAACTTGGTCTGATATGCTTTTATAGAACACTATAACCCACAATAATGAAACACATTCTTCCCAAGTGCAATGGACCATTCACCAAGAGAGACCGTAGCTGAGCCATTAAGCAAGTCTTACTGAACTGCAAAGGATCAAAATGATAGAGCACGTTCTATGATCAGAACAGTATTCAATTAGAATTCAGTAACAATAAGATATCTAGAAAATCTCCAAATATTTCAAAATTCAACAACAGACTTCTCAATAACACAAGGATCAAAGAAGAAATCTCAAGGGAAATTAGAAGCCCACTAAGCCTCAGCCACCTTTCCATCTTCACGGGAATGAGATTATCAGATCACTTCAGAGAGAAAGTTTTAATTAGTGGAACAAAAAGGAAGACTTGGAGGAGATGCACCTAAGAAGAAAAAGATCACTGAACATAGAATTAGAGGACCTAATACTGTTACCTACTGGATGTGGAACTTTTTGAAACCTCTTAGAGAATGCATTTGTTCATCTGAAAATGGGAATAATAACGCTGCATGTCACATCTTTGTGAAGTTTAAGTGTAATGCTTGCAAACACATCTACCATGTTAAGTGCTTGGTCTATCCTTTGGATGCTCAACAAACACTGGTTGGATGAAAAAGTAGTTTGGAGCAATGAAACACAAACTCCATACATTTGTCTAGAACCCAACCTAGCAAGAAAGAGAAAAAAATATATTAGTTACATATGTGGATTTCAAGTCATATCTAGCCCATATGAGAATTCTTTAAAGATGACTGAAAGGACAAAAGTTTTTTAAAGATATCTCTTTGGAGGGAACTAGGAGTTGAGGAAAGAGTGCGTGTGTTCATATTCTTCCACTCTCTCTCTTAACTGAACCAATGCATTCCAGCTTCTTAAACAAACAGTATTTCCACTTCATTGCTATTTACAGCCATAGCCTAAAGCACAAAGATCAGACTTAGCGTCTGATTAAACTAAGTTTTATAAAGAATGACAAAATAATTGGTAAAAACATTTCAGCTTGGGTATGTAAAACAGAAAAAACAAAGTAGCAAACGTTCAAAGCACAATGGGTTTGGGGGAACAACACTGTCTTTTCTCTTTGGCATTTCTCTAGGATTCCTATCTTGGCTGGGTGACAAAAACCTGTCCATCAGCTACAAGTCTGAGCCTATCAGCCTTACAAATCAGAGTTAATAAAAGTCAATCAGTGATGGTTTAACTTGCTTGCTTCTGCCTGAAGCAGGATTGAGCCCCAGTGTCTGTCATCCACTTAGAAACACTTTCTATTGCCGCCCATAAATTCTAAAAATTTACTTATCTATATTTCTACAGATAGGAAAAAGTGATTTCTATAAATATGTACCAGGCTAACACAGGTGCATATGAACCCCCTACAGGTAAATGCCCAGATATAAACTTAATCCTCCACAGATACAGATACATAGAAAGACGCAGTTTTCTTGAACCAAAACAAAGAAAAGAACCCCACGGCCTCTTTACTTTAGCGTTTTACCCTGTAATACGTCTTTCAGTATGAAAGGCATATGTCATAATTGCCTTTACATGTATGTTGGCTTGTGACTTTTTCAATAAATCAAATATGTATTGATATAGTCATTGGCCAAATCCTTATGACAAGCACCACCAATATTATGATATTGGGTCTAAAATTCACAAACTAGTAGAGTTGATGTTTGCTCCTGTCAGATCCAAGTCTTTGTCTACACCAACAATAGCAGAATTTTCTGCCTCTACTAGGAGCTATCTATTCTACAGCCAAAGATGTGCATACCCAGGTAACTCTCAGAGGGACCCAGTAAGAGAGAGCCGGGAGAATACAAGAATCTATGAGAGGCTGTTAGGACAAATATTAATCAGAGACAAGTTCTCTTCTAACCATAAATCCCATAGTTTTTGAGACAAATTTAAAATTCAGAGGTCATGTCAAACATAATCAAGGTACAATACAACGTGCTCATCCATTCATTCAACAAATATTTGCTGAATGACAACTGTGTGCCCTTTATGTCTACGCTTTTAACAGAAGTATAATGTGAGCCACATATGTAATTTTAAATTTTCTAATAGTCACATTTCTAAAAGTAAAAAGAAATGAGTAAAATTAATTTTAATAATATATTTTATTTAATCCAATGTATCCATGTATTATCATGTCAACATGCAATCCATATAAATATTTATAAATATTTACTAAAGAGACAGTTTACATCACAGTTCACACCAGCCACATTTCAAGTGCTCATAGTCTCATGTAGCTACTGGCTACCATATTGAACAGAGCAGTTCTAAACGCTATGGGTATAGTGATGAACATAACAAAATACCCTTGTAGAGATTAGTCCTTGTGGGGAAGACAGTAAGCAAATAAATATAAAATGTCAGGTTGTTAACATGGCCTAAAAGGCCATATGTGATCCGGCCCCAGCCAGCTCTCCAAATTCATCATCATCATCACCATCTCTCACTGCTCCCCTGCACTCACTGGGCTACAGCCTCAGTGCCCACCTACTAGTCTGTGAAGAAGCCTGCCAAGCACATACCACCTGAGGGTATTTCCATTCACCTGGAACATTCTTCCCCAAGACATTAAAGTACTTTGAAAACTTTAAAGAATAATGTACATAATAATAAACAGCTATAGAGTGCTTACTCTATACATTACATACATTTTTCTCAATTAATAAACTCCACAACAAAATAATGAGATAGAAACTGTTTTATGTACATTTTATAGATTAAGAAACTGTACTTTACACTTGTTATGCATATATAATTTAACCAATCTCTCTTTGTTCAATTTTTTTTTCATTTTTAAACTTTCATGCTTAGTGAATATTGCCTTAGGATTCATTCTTAGAGGTAGAATTGCTGGGCCAAAAACTAGGGGCACTTTTAGGCTTTCAGGATAGATTGTTAAATTACTTTCCAAAAAATCATACCAATTAAAGTCTCACCAGCATAAGCAACAGCCTATCTCTCATCTCTCTGCTGGTCTTCAATTTAGTGTGTTTTTATTTTTTTCAATCTTTACTCGTTTAATATGAGAAAAATAGCTTCTCAATGATGTTTTAAACTTTTTCATTTATTTGATTGTTTGTGAGGATAAATATTTTTCATGTTTGTCGAAAATTTTTATTTCTCCTTATTTAATTCTCCTTGTGCCTACTGTTATTTTTCATTCACATGTTTATCTTTTCTTCATTGCTAATAAGCACATGCTAAACAGGGATATTAACTCTTTGTTTATTTTTTTTATGATGCAAATGTCTTCTCCTGTTTTCCCCTTTGTCTTTTCATTCTGTTTTACTCCTGTTCATTTTTTTTTTTTCTTCATGATTGTTACTTTTGTTGGCATGCCTTAAAAATTCTTCCCCCCAAATTTTGGAAATGCTTCTCCATCCTCTTCTTTCTAGCTGCCCTAACTGAGCAGCCTATGGGACCATCATCTGAGACACTCTCCACTCCAGTATATCACAGAAGAATGGTTTATCTGCCTGCATTCCCATTCTTCCCTTTTTTCAATCCTCCCTTCTTAGCTGCCCAGAGAGTTCATGGAAACTTTGCACTGGAGCAACCCCATGCCCCATGTCCCTTTAGGATCTAGCTTCCGCCATCTTTCAGCAAAGCATTGATCTTATGCACTCACCTTATATCGTATTTTTGACAAATACCTGACAGACTTTTAGGGAAGTAATAGAAATGGAGACAGGCCTTAAGTGGAGGAGAGAGAGCACTAAATTAGAAGTCAGATCCCTGCATGCTAATTCTGGTTCTGCTATTAACTACATAGTTCTTACACTTAAGTTCTCTGGATCCACTATTTCTTATAAGATAAAAGGGTTGGCACAATGACTGTCAGCTGCACTGCATTCAAAGGCCAACATTTCTCATTGAACACTATGATATGAGTCTTCCTTTTCAACTGGCTTTGGAAGAAACATATTCCAAAGTACAGAAGAGATAATCTAATTAAACAGCCTGCATAATGAGAGTCCCTGGCATAAATAATTCTGAATGAGGCTCAGTGGTCTAACTTTCTGCTTCTTAAGGCCATTTACTGTATGATAATACAGGGAAAATCAACTTCTCAACAGGCTAAGAAATGTTATTTATCAGTAAAGAGAAATAATCAAGGCTTGAAGATTCTGTACATGGTTATCAATTCAAACAGGAAATTACTTCTAATTCAGAAATATCACAAGAAATAGAGAGTTGACTTTTTACCTGAATTAGAAATAACAAACTTTATTGAGCTTGGAATCATCAGTAAAATATTAAGCTTCTCTTTCATATCCTACCCAATGAATAATGAACTGCTTCATTGGACTTGAACTTGTTTAGGACGTGAATTTATTGGACCATCTTCTGAGGGTAGAATTCCAGACCAGAATTATACGTTAATAACTGAATACAAAAGTTGGCCTTCTTTGTCTAGTGTAGAAACTGCCACCTCTTCTAAAACACAGAACAGATTTTTCGGTTCGTTTTGCAGAAATGGCTTTCATGGGATTTGACAACACAAGAGTCATTCATTAATCTAATTGTCCTCTGCCATGAAATTATGCTTAATGTTAGTAATGTGGAGACAGTAATATTATAAAATATGAACTACTAAAGTAGCCTAGAATATGCTGGCAATTTCCAACCACTTGATGGATTAATGCCCAATTCTGGTAAATTTTAGATTCTGATTGATGAAGCCATTTAAAAGCAAATGTAATTAAGTTTAAACTTTATTTACCATTAAATTCCATATCTTTAAACCCTAAATATAATAACAAGTATGGATGAGAAATTCTTATCAGAAATGACCATCTTTAAGATAATCACTCACTGAAATTATTGCAGCATTTATCAGAATCCAATCCTAGTTCGTATTTTCTCCTGTACTGTTGTCTACCTAATATTATCTTGGTAGTATCAATTATAAGAGAATTCATCCACATACATCCACATGCATACATACATATATACATTTTCACTTACTCTTTTTTTACCTTTTTTAGAAACTGCTATCATCAGAGAGAATCTAAAGTCATATTTTCTCAACATACATTTCCCCTGTGGGGAAAATATACATTTTCCTAATTTACTAAATAAGTTTGATAAAACCTAGGTGTTTTGGCCTTGAACACTTAAAAATGTTGAGCTGTTTAAACATCATTCATCTTAACCTATAAAATTTAAACTTCTGTGTGTTTGAGGTGTCAGACATTTCTGACAAAGGTCTCAGCCTAAAGAATCGTACCTGTAGGTCTTTTCCCCCGATCTTTAGCTTTTTTAGAAGTGAGCCCACAGAATATCTTGATGCCAGTTATACTAAGACTTAGTCTCAAATCAAATAAAGAGCAACGTTTGTTTCTACGGTGAAAAAATGGGGAGAAAGTATTTGTGCAGTGTTCATTGCTCCTACAGATTTCCCTCAGTGGACAAGTGCTCCCTGCGTTTCACAGGATGATTCCACCAATAGCACCATCTCTGGCCAGTCCAGCCCCTTAACATTGCCTCCAGTGATAAACGAACCACAAAGTCAAAAAGCATTAGCTGAAAAGCTTTCTAGGACAGGATTCTCATCACGCTCTTCCCTCCTCTGAAAGTTATTCTACTTACAAATTGATTTACTGGGAAAATGACACCTAGTTGTTACATGTTGTACAATTCAGAGCATCTGAAATCACTGTGCCTTGGTTTATCTTTCAAATCCTGCCATTACCTCATCTTAAAGGATTACTGCAAAATAATACGTCTTGGAAAGGTCCTCAAAATCCAGCAAAGCCTAAATAGAATAAAACCCATCTGGTGGAGAGCTATTCCCCAAGGGTGGACAAACACACAAGGGCAGTAATGAACACAGTTGCAGAGTTCCCTTTGTATGCATATTGCTCTCCGGGAAAAGGCAGGCTCACTCAGCAAAACCCTACCATTTGTTATTTTGTTGTCTTCACTCTCTCCTTGCCACCTAAAGAGCAACTAAACATGATTATAATGACCATAATATATTATTAGAGCTCACATCTATTTAGTGCTGAGTTAAGCAATTTACATCGGTTTCCTGATGATTCCTCACTACAACTCTATGAAGTTACAGATGAGAAAACTAGAGTTTAGTCTAAGGTCATGCTATTAGGAGGAGAAAGAACCAGAAGTCAAGCCAAGATTATTTGGCTCCAGAGGCTCAACTAGGAAATACAAGAGGAAAAAAAAAAAAAGCCTTTCAAAACTATTTTCCTGTCCACAGATGTTTACAAAGAACCTCTCAACCTATCCCGAAAAAAAATTTCCCTATTACTTTTAAAACTGCAAATTATCATTTGATCTCTGAGAAAGTATGGTAAATGGAAGTAGACAGTCAAACATGAAAATGATGATAATAATGTCAACTTCACTGCACACCTATTAGGTACCAGCTACTGTGCTAAATGCTTTCCATTCACTAGTTTAATAAATCTTCTCAGCAGTCCTTAAGCTAGGTACTGATATTATCTCCATTTTACAGATGAAGAAACTGAGGCCTGGATATGTTTCAGAGAAACTCATACATGTTAAAAATATTAATAATTTAGTATCTAAAGATAGAACTTGGCCTTTGTAAAAAAAAATTAAAAGGCACAATTATTTAAGATCTAACTTCTTCTGGTTATGTTTTATTTTATCAATCTGATGTTCCAACTATGAAGTCTGAAAATATTTCAAACAACTTGTTCCCATTGTGAGTGATCTAAGGAAGGAAGGAGGGAAGGAATAAATATCCCTCCCTCTCTCCTACCCTCCAGTCTCTTACCAGTGCTCCTCATTAGCAAAACCAACCCAAAGCCACGGGCCAGGGGAGTGTGGTTAATGCAGCCCCAGAGCAGCAAATATAGGTGGAGGATGGATTAGACGGAGGAGGGTTGGGCAAACTGAGAATAACCAGCATAGCCACTCTGTCTCCTAACTGGAAATGGTATTCAATAAGACGCATGTGATTTGGTGCCTAACGTCCACCTAGAGATAGCAGAAGTCATATGGGAAAATTTCCATTGCTTGATCTGCAAAAAAGTAAAGTAATAATAATGCCAATGTATAATTTTTAGAGTGCCCTATAAAGTATGTATACATACATAGAGCTAACTATTAAAAACGTAGAATGAATCCTGATGTTAGGTCCCATCCCCCTTGCCTAGAGAATAACCCTTTATCAGCATAGCTGAGGGAACAGTTCTGAACACTTTTCTGTGTCTTCCACGTGGATTTGTGCTGCTGTGTTTGGGAAGACCGGCATTCTAAATTTGGGATTAACCACGGTTGGTGGTATGATTTCTTAAGCGCATTTAATTTCTTGTTACTTCTCTTTGTTAATGCTGACTTTATTTTTTCTATAATAAATTCTTAGATGCAGGCTCCACGTCTACCTAAGTACAGGAGTATAGCTGTCATCATGCTCCATATTCTCTTCAGTCCCCAATAAATGGTATTTGATTTTAAATCATCAAGAAACATGAAAAAAGGTTTTTTTGAAATGATTTGGTCATCTTTATGAAAATTTGAGATTGAAGGGATTGAGAATGCAGCTTCGTTATAACCATTTGGTCAAAGTGTTGTTTTTGAGTCTGAAGTAGGTGAAAAATTGTCATATATCTCCACTCCAGCTGACTTTATAAAGAGCTAGCCACGTTTTTTAAAATATATGGTTTGCCAGAGTCTAGCCCTCCATGTTGTCTTGACTACACATATCTTTTGAGACAGGTATCCAAAGTCAAGTTTGAAACAGAGGTAAGAGATAATATTGGGCTGTTCCTACCTTCATTGGGATTATGTTGGTTACACATTTCTACTTTATTTTCAATGGGGAGACTACATAGAAGCCAGAGAACAGTGGCCTCAGTCTGATTTTTCGTAGGAAAATTATTCTTAATCATTCTGGAACAGAACGTTTGGAGCAGCAGAGATTCTGATATACTAGTGGTAGAAATATAAACTGGTAATTTGGCAATAGCTAGTAAAGCTGAAGATGTGCACACTCTGTGACCCAGAAATCCTGATTTTTTGGTATGGGTCCTAGAGAAGATCTCATACTTGTGAACAAAGACATGTGGCTGAGATTTAAATGTATTCATACTATGAAATACTATGCCACAGTTAAAATGAATAACTTAAATCTACATGTATCGACATTGGTAAATGCAAAACAAATAATGTAGATGAAATAAGCAAGTTGCAAAAGGATGCATAAGATATAAAACCATCTTCAAAAGGTTTGAAAACCTAGGGCTTCCCTGGTGGCGCAGTGGTTGAGGACGCAGGTTCGTGTCCCGGTCCGGGAAGATCCCACATGCCGCGGAGTGGCTGGGCCCGGGAGCCATGGCCGCTGAGCCTGCGCGTCCAGAACCTGTGCTCCGCGGGGGGGAAAGGCCACAGCAGTGAGAGGCCCGCGTACCGCAAAAAAAAAAAAAAAAAAAAGGTTTAAAAACCTGTAAGATACCATATGTGTTGTTCATAGTTGCAAAAATAAAGTTCAAAAATAAAGTACTTACATGCATAAATTCATGATAGCCATTCCTTTTGAGGAAAGAGAATGGAAAGGGATACACAGGAGTCCACATCTGTATTTATAAGATTTACTTCTTTAAAACACACATACACACACACGTACATCTGAAGCACAATGTTAAGATTTGATAAAGTTGTGTTGTGGGTCCATGGATTTTTATTATATTATTCTCTATACTTGCCTGCATGTTTGAAATATTTCATTATAAGATATATATTTTTAAATCATCCAAGCACAAGAATATTTCTCAGAGGGATCACCAAAGCAAGGAAAAATAAAACATCCCACTCAACTTCTTTCCCCTATAAGAAGCCATGAATTATGGAGCCAAGAATGCCTTGTATTTATGAGAGGGATCTTTCTAAAGGATGCCTCACATTTATAAGTGAGTATCCGTGTAAAGATCACTGCTTTTTCATTCTGAATTCCAGACAAGGATATCCCACATTGAATTTGGTATAAGCTCATGATCCCCAAAGTATTAAGGCTAGCTCTGCTTAACATTTTATTTCTTAGCAGAACACTTCAGGAATTCAGAGAAAGGATCACCCAGCTAGATCAGGGTGTCACCCTGCCCTTGGAGCATAGGGGAGATAAGATAACTGCAGAAATGAATGATGGAATGAACTGAGCCCTCAGTGTGCTATGTTGTTTATCAAACTCGTTAAGACCACAGCCATCAGAACATGTGTGTGCATTTTTCCCTTAAAACATCTTTTGAGTGGTAGTTGTGTGAAACAATGATCTGTTGAATTTAATTCACAGATCAAAGAGGGAGGAAATTAACCAACACAGTAAATTGATTATTTCATGGGTGACATAACCAAGGCAATGATTTATCTTAATAAAGAGCAACTTCCCTCTAGTCCTTAACTGAATTCCAGCCAATGCAATAATACTCGGCTGTTAATGACTTTGATGTTGATGTGGAAAAGTGAATGACTGCATAATCACTGAAATGGGACCTCATCACAGTTGGAAACGTTTAAGCCAAATCATTTTGGACTGTGAAAAGAGCCCTGAGTGGTGGAGATTGGCTGGGTCCCAGCTCTTCAGTCTTAACTAAACAGGGCCTGAAAACTTTATCATGTTGCACTGCTCTGGGCTGGACCATAACTCTGACAGCTCACAGGGACTGGAGTTTAATGTATATGTCTGTGGCCTCACAGAGGAAGAAAGAATTCCAGGGCTTATAGCACCGATAATAAATACATGTCTATCAGCATTCAGCTGAAAGTGTAATTAGTTAAATCCGTCTTTGGGAGAGGGAATAGAAGAAAGGAAACAGAAGTCTGCTTAAAAAAAATTGAACCAAAAGCTTATTTTTATACCCCATGTTACTAAATATGGCATAAGAGCTTGCAAGACAGCATTAGTCATAGATGGTGGCCTCTACCTCCTCCCCTCCTCCACTCCCCATCTCTAAATAATAAAATGAACTAAAATTAGAGCTGCTTTCACATTTGTTCACTTGTTTATTGTTATTGAATTACAGCTGAGAAGTCTATAAGGAAAGGGAGCATCCTTGGGAACATAAGTGACTCCCCGATACCCACATTTTTGACTTCCAAATGGGGAAAAGGAAAACAACTTCCATCTCAGTGCAGTCACCATTAGCCAACCCAATAGATTTCCTCTTGTGCTAATCAGATCCTGGATAACATCAGCTTCCTAGAGTTAAATTATTACATCCATGTATTATAATGCCAGTCTTTAGCAAGTCCCTCCAATACTCCCCCTTTTTCTCCCCATCCCCTTGTCTCCACCCATCCACCCTCCTCACCACCTCCCAATGTCCTCAGATGCTCCTAAGCAGAAGTTCCAGGGAATTGTTCAAGACAGCCAAGACCAAGCTCTGCAGCCAGAGCTTGGTGGCCCAGCTTTACAAGAAATACAGCCACAGGTAGAGCTGGAGGAGTGCCAGGCACTTGACTGTTTAAACCCTGCAGAGCCCCCAGGCTCAAGAAACTCAAGATGCCACATTCTGATCATGTAAAAAAAAAAAAAAATCTTTGTTTAGAGGCAAGAATTGTTAAACTGCTCATCCAGTCCTGCAGCTGAGGTTGACTCAGAGTGCAGAGCTGGAAAATGCCCGGGTGGCAGGATTAGAAACTCATTTGTGCGGTTTGTGTGGCCTTGCCAGGAGCCTCCTCTTTTCCTCTCCTCTCTCTTTTAATCCAAACCTTGATCAGTTTATTACTTTAAAGGCACCCTTTTCCTGCTGGGAAGCTGGCCTGGCTGTGTCCCGGCAGATTTTCTCCAGGGCATTGATGACCCTCGAGGTTTCATTCCTGTTCAGCCATCTACTTATGTGAGATCATCTGGGAAACTTTCAAATAGTCTGTATCTTTTTCTTTGTCTCTCTCTCTCTCTCTTTTAAAAATTTTGCCCTCCCCAAGCTGTCCTACCTCATGCACACACAATTCTTTTGTTTTATCCCCTCTCTTCAAGTTCAATCTGAAGCCAAGTGCTTTTGATTTTTAGCTGTGTTTTGCAAGCCTGGACTTTCAGGAATATATGTTATGAAAGCAGGGAAAGAAAAGACTTTCTTGTCATCAAAACCATAATAATTATGTGTCAAAGATAATTACTGCTTGGTGTGTAATACATCTAATACCAAATGACAGAGAAAGTAGTCTACCGGCAGACGAGGGTAACTGCCGGCTGGCTGAAATCTGATATAAAATTAACCACCAGGCTCAAGCTCTCTGCCCACTGGAATTTTACCAAAGGCCAACTCTACCCCCAAAAAGAAATTTGTAGCAATGGCTAGTTTATTTGTATTTGCTGCTGAGGTACTTTTTTTAAAGTGCATATATCTGCATACATATAAAATATTAGTTGGGTCTCTCATAAGGATACCAGACTACATTTCAAGTGCCTGCATTGCTGTTTTAGGAGTAAAATTATTAACAAAATAGCTAAGGAGCACAAGCAAACTCTGGGCAAGAAGACTGAAAGCTGTCAGAGATATGCTAGTAGTTTTGCCCTATAACACCTAGATTTAGAACCTAAATTTTATCTGGAAAACCAAAAATTAAAAGCAAAGCACTAAAGGTGTTTAGAAGATGAACTACACGACCACTGGAACAAAGGGAGGTGAAGAGAAGTCTGGAGATGCTACTCAAGTAAAATGTGATGTTGTTTGAGAAATTTCCCTACATTAGGCTGGGAGTGATGTAGAGTAAGACTATTAAGATCGGCAAGCATGAGAATTCTGCTCAAAAGCTCCTTCTGCACAACTTTATAACTGAGGATGAAGCCCGGCTTCTTGTGGCTCCATGATCCCTCTGCCCCATTTCACCATGAACAAAATCAGCTGTGCCAGGGAAAAGCTGACTTGAGCCCAGCAAAGGCAAATGCTGGTTGCCAGCAGGCAGGGCGGCATGGTTTATGCATCACTTGGTGTACATCTGAATCTTACCCATTTCATCAGCAGCAAAAACTGTCTCCGTGACAGCAGGAGAGGCCAGAAAGTTAGATAAAGGACTGAGTGCTTGGAAACTCTTCCCTGATTAGCTAAAACCACTCATCAGCTTGCAGACCTCCACCAGTCTGCTCACTCTCATGCAATAAACAGGCTTGGGTTCAGTTTGTACACAGAGGCACAAGCATGGAAGTCTTCAGAGAACTTCAGTGACCCTCTGACGTTCCAAGGTGACTGGTGGCCACCTATCCTCTCTGTTAGAACTCAGCCTGAATCTAGCACAGCCTCATCTCTGTAGTCTTAAAAATGAACCTTAAGGGGGCTTATTGAGCTCATACTCATCCCCATCAAAATCCCTGCAACTGCTTTATTGGAACATCATTTTGATCTATTGCTAAACTGCTCTTGTACCGTTTGGCTGTTCTGCATCAACTACACAGGAATCCCTCATTCTTTGTGGGTTAACTTTGGGGGGTAACTTTTCAACATTCCTGAAAAGTACTGAGGTTGGCAAAACTACATTTGGCAAGATCAAGAATCAGAAAATAATTAAAATGGTACTAAGGACATATACCTAATAATAATGTATAAAATTTCTAGAAGGCATCTGATTTCAGAAAACTAGAATAATTGACATTAGAAATCTTCTCTGGTTGGTAATCATTTATTTGTTTAGGAAATATTGTTTCATTATCATGACTGGCTGAGGCAGAATCTCTTGCAAATTTTTTGCAACTCAAACTGCACCAGCTCAAAAAAAACTTTTTTTTACCTATTCCTCACTGGATTAAAATTCAATGTCCTTTGCACTTAGGTCCTTCCTTTTGATTTTGCTCCCTCTGTGAAATTCTGAGATAACTGTCTATCCTTTTCCTAAGCATTCGCTTGCTTAAGTGTATATATTCCTCCTCAGTTTGAGGGGATAGAGCATAAAGAATTTCCCTCTACACCATCCTATAGACCCTAACATATGGTCTGCTGCAGGGGTGATGGGACAGAGATGAACTGATTTGAACTGTGCATAAGGAAAAAGATCGATTTTTTAAAAAAATATTTACTATACAAGTACAAAACTGTGCTGATCTCAAATTAAGAGCTAGTGAAGCTCAAATTTACTTTCCCTTCCATCTCTAAGATTTTGATATAGAAACTAAAGCTGTCTTCCAACTTGGCTGTTCGCAAGAGAAACTGGTGATGATGAAAACTGAAGTGCTGAGACATGAAAAGAGTGACACAAAGTGTTCTCAAGAAATAAGGAAAGTATTCATATTGTGGCTTCTATGTTAGTGTTTCAGAATTTTTTTCACAAAATATTAAAAAGTGTATTTCCACTATGGTTTTCTCAATACAAACTACTGTCTTGAGTCCACCTTGCTTTTCTGAAGACTATTGTTTGAAATGGTTCAGATTTTTTTTAAACTCCTGACCTAAAGATATTATAATTTCCAGCTAAAGAAAAAGTAAAATAGCCTTTTGAATATACATATGTATATATATAAACATATTCATATTACATGAATATTAAAAAATCAGTCCCAATAACATTCTTAGTAAGCCATGATGTAACAGAATTTGTGGTAAAGCTTAAGATGTAAAGTAAAGGCAAATATAGATTCTATAATCCCGAAACACATACAAATAAAGACAAATAGAAAAGAAGTGAAATGGCATTCACAGAATAGGTTCTTGACATTTTTATCATATGGATTATTTAACATCTTAAATAAAAAGTAGCCATATACATATATATACATATATATATATATATATGTATATATATGTATATCCGTATACAGTCAGCAAGATAAAGCTTCTCTAAGCTACATCTCTGTGAGCCACTAAGGGTAGATTTCTTTCTGGCACTCAAAATAATATTTAAAAACCTGTCTCAACCATACATTTATTTATAATCTGGTTTCCGATATACCAAGTTATTAGATGTCCGTTCTTAATTTGCCAAGCATAAGGTATTATCTCTATTGGAAAGCCATGGCATACTCTAATGTTCCAGCACACTCCACCTACATTGAATTTTGATCCTGGACAGGCTTCGGTGATTCATCATTCCTGGCATCCACTTCCTTGAGACATCTGATTGGATTGAAATGACGTAAAGAGAAAGGCAACATATACAAACCAGGGAAATTCACCAAAAATTACAACTGGATTTCTCTTATTCTTGCTATTACTGAAGAAAAGTTTTAAAATGAAACGTATTTATCTTCAGCTACACACAAAAAATAAATAACCTTGGAAAATTGTTAAAGAAAAGCTAGCAAACAAGGTACAAATAACAAATAGTTAAGATGCTTGTTTTTACAAATCCAGTATCACAGCATACAACAGACAGGCATATAGATTCTCAAAACATGCTAGCCATGATATTGCAATAGCAATGGCCCCTAGAAGAAAAGCGAGAAAATGACTAAGGCTGCTGTGAATTGCTTTGTCCAGTGCGATGAATGTGTGGGAAATATTTCTGGGTGGCCCTGAAATGTGATCTGGGCCACTCATTACTCAAGTGTGCCTTATTAATCCCTCTTTGATATAAACGTTGTGTATCTGGTTTACCTGCATTTAACTATCTCATGAGTCACAGCTAACCCTAACAGCTTTCTAGATTTTTTAAATTATTTTCTAGGAGTAAGGGCTGCAATGATTCCATCTAGTAGATACTGCTATTAGTTCTACTATCCAGCTGGTGGAATATAAAAATTACCTAAGGGTCAAAAGAAGCTTTAAATGTTAACAAAATCCTCTGGATTTTGTGTAAGGAAGCTAGCACAGAGTACCTACTCATATGCTATATCTTTACTACCACGCTTCCTCTTTGTTTGGAAATGCTTTTGTTTAGAGTGATGTTAAATATCATCTAACCAGACAGTGACAGGAGCATTGATCTGCTTAACCTTGCAATGAACTGAACATTGTTCATCCATTCCCACAGCCAAAACCTGGGCCAAATGGGCGAATGGCCCTGACAGGGAAAAGTGGGAGCTTCCCTGATTAATAGCTAAAATGCAGAGTATTTGCAAAAGAAATTAGAAGAATGCATTATCTGGAGACATTTCCTGCCACCAAATCACCCCCACTTAGGTCGATGACTGAGAAATCCCAGAAGGCGTTCTCCTCTGAATGTGGCCTACGTCAATGGCACATTTCTGAATTGTCAGGCTGAAAGCCCATCAATAGTCATAAAGAGAAGGATGTGTCTTCATTGGGGGGTGTGTTGATGGATCTGATCCAGAACATGAGAGGTGATTCCTGGGTTAGTTGGATGTTGGACATATTTGGGTCTGGTGACGGTGCTTCTGATTTTAAATCAAAACCATTCTCCCCGCTTCATTCAGTACATTACATAATATGAGTAGGGCTGTCTATATGCATAATTATCACCGCTCATGAGAAACAGGCCCAAAAGAATTCTCTGACCTTGTGCTGATAAATTGTTCTGAAGGAACAAGGGGCTCAGAACTGCCAGTCTCAGTTACAGAGTCTGAAAAATTAAGTTGGACTGAAGGGAAATCAAGCTTCTGCATGGCACATTTCTCAGTAGACTGATACTCTAATCTATTGAAGTCTGTTCCTCAGGACCCCAGTTCAAGCCCTACCTCTGCTCGTCGGTCAGCACATCATTCCTGGCACTAAACAACATGCTTTGTAATTTCCAACCTGACTGGAATTAGCTCCTGAGAGGAGCGAGGCGGGGGGCGGGGGGTGTGAGGGGGAAGGAAGTTAGAAAGAAATGGTTCAAAAAGTACTCTTTCTAAATCAGAAACATCTGGTAGAGTTATAAATGGTTTTAAGTAGACACCAGCAACAAGGGGGTCCACGTAGCAGAAGTAGAAAGGAACGAAGCAGCCCCTCACTGAAAGTTCCCAGGTAACCGAAACAAAAAATATCACCATATATTAGAGCAAACTTTTGAACCTGCTTGGTGGCTGACACTCTAGGATTTTGAATTTGGTTCCTATTACAAAGAACCACATAATATTAAGGATCTCCATGTGCCGTTCTGAATGCCTGAAGGGCCAGGGCATGTCTTAGCCGCTTTATACTATTTGTCGTCCATTAATCTCATTGAAGACCCTTCTTACTGTAATCCCTAAGGGGGCTTTTCTAGAAAAAGCAAGAAAAAAGAGGGATGCTTCTCACCCTCAGCTCTGATAAAATTCACACTCTGACTTACAGGATCTTTCTAAAGACACGAAAAATATGATGCAGAAAGGAGCTTCTACCTCTCTGGTGTCTATGTGTGTGTCAGTGTGTACTTTAGAAAGATCTTAACATTGGACATTCTAGAAGGAAATTATAAACTACTTGTCTTCTGTGTGAAGCCCTCCCAAACCTGCCTTGAGAAACCAAATTAAAAATCTTTAATTAAAAAGCGGCAGTGTGAGTTTTAAAGCAGTGTTGTCACAAGCACAGAAATTCTTTAGTCATACTTTAATAAAGTCAGTCTCACCACACACAAAAAATAAACCTCTCTTCCTAATTCATGTTTTAATAAAAATTCAGAGATTGCCAGAGTTCAGCTAACACATAACCAACCGTGTTGTAGGTGTTTGCCTAAAAGAGGAGTACATTCAAAGAAATAACCAGGTACCTCAAAAGCAATTGGAAGTTTAGGGGTAAAAATTAGCCAGGACTTCGTCACAATTTGCATTATTGTAACAAATGTAGAGTTACTAGGGAGTGGAGAATAGGACCTACAGAAAACAGAAAGAAACTTTCTTTTAATCCAACCCTGGAAGTCTGAATAAGGTGAGTATTGCTTCGTTATAAACTATCTGGAGGAAGGAGTGGGGGCGGGTGGTAGGGGAGTAACAGTGAAATAAAGAATTTCTTTAAAAGAAAACATCAAATTGCAACCACATCAATCATTCCCTGATTTTAAAAAAATAAATGAGTGCTTTTCTCCACAGTTGGAAATTTCATTACTTCTGTATGTTCTCCTCTTTGTTTATAAGCTGACTAAGAACTCCTGGAAGTTTTGCTTTCGTTTGGGAAGAGGGGTCAGATTTTTGATGGCCCCAAATGTACCCCAGGGATTCTGCCCCAAGACTAAAGTTTAACTTTATTTTTCCTTCTCTTCTTGGTTTTTTCTTGAGGGGGAACAATAAATATATCTTTCAAATATACCATTATAAAACAGGCTCCCCGCCATGCTACAGTACCAAAGAGTCACTCACATTATGGGATCCTAATGAAACACAGATCTTTCCAACTCACATCTAAAATGTCATTTTGCACATGACTATTTTATGGCATAAAATGCAGTGGTCAAACAGGCAAATGAGTCATTATACTAAATTAAAAGACAGAAAAAATGAGAATGCTTTTTACTTTGCAAAAAATTATAAATTAATAATTGGCTGTTCCCTTTGAAAATGCAGGGTTTCAGAAGCCATAAAGAAAGTCCAGAGATGAGCGAGAACAAAAATGATTAATGAAAATGGTACTAGCTTTTGTAAAAGAATAGATGAAAATTCTGGAATTAATTATCTCTGAAAAGAATACAGTTAGGAAAGCACAACTTGGAAATGACTTTATAGCAAATAAGTTCTTCCTACAGAGCCCAGAGTGGAGGCAGAGAAAGAAAAATAAATGGGATAATAAATGATGCAGACAAACACTGGCCAAGTATCTTTCCAGTGATATCAAAACACATTTGGTAAAATCTGCAGGCTCTTAAAATCTTACTTTAAGATACAGGTGGAATATCAAGAGACCTAAAAGTAATTTTCCTTTATATCAGATGACCTGCTGGTACTGTATTTTTCTAAGAATATTTAAGGTTGATGCTGACCTTTAAAGTACTATTCTAGTACCCCATTATGACACTCAATTCAGAAATACATTCAGATAAAGCAAATAGACCCTTTTTAGCTAATGTAAAAGATGTACGTGTCCTAAATCGAATTCTGCTCTCAAGGAAACTCCATGTAATTAAATGTGCTTTAATTGTGTCTTACCAGATTATGTGGTTTGATTGTAGAGGGAACTTGAGAATTAAAACAAAGCAAAACAAAACAGTAACTTCACCACTGAGGGATTTCTTGTTCACTTTTTCATTTCTGGGAATTTCATAGGAGATGCCAGTGTAGTGGAGGCAGAAAGGCAAATAGCTTTAATTCTCCTGAATGATATCACCCTTGAACTCGCGTCCTCTGTTTTATTCTCTAGGACTTTGCTCATCATTTGCTTCCTGGAGTTGTTCTCCTTCCTGCCCCAGTCTATGCAAAGCACGGAGCTCTGCTTCATCACATCTATTGCATGTGATAAAATGTTATTATAGGTTTGCACAGAATGGAGAAGTACAGCACAGATTAATAAGCAATTTAAATTTTTTCTGCCAATCCTCCCAGTGGAATTTCTGACCAGCCAACGTCCTCTTTAACCCCATTGCTGCCTTGTGTCACTAAAGCCCTTTCCTACATCACCCTTCCATGATCCATAATCTCCAATTTCTTGGCAGCTTTGTTACTAGTGCAATGTAATGGGTCAGATATTTTGGAAAGACCTCGCAAACTAAGTTTCCCTGATATTTAGGCCATTCTTTTCCTCTTTTCCTTTCCTATCCTTGAATAATACTTAGCAAAAAGGCTGAAGTTCAGAAAAAAAGGAGACTAGGATATAGAAGAAGTCTCAGTTACAAAGTAAGAGGGAATATCAATTTACATTCCCACCAACAATGTATGAGGGTTCCCTTTTCTTGATACAGCCACTATGGAGAACAGCATGGAGGTTCCTTAAAAAGCTAGAAATAGAGCTACCATATGACCCAGAAATTCCACTACTGGGCATATACCCAGAGAAAGCCATAATTCAAAAAGACACATGCACCCCAATGTTCATTGCAGCACTATTTACAATAGCCAGGACATGGAAGCAACCTAAATGTCCATTAACAGAGGAATGGATAAGGAAGATGTGGTACATATATACAATAGAATATTACTCAGCCATAAAAAGGAATGAAATTGGGTCATTTGAGAGACATGGATGGACCTAGAGACTGTCATACAGAGTGAAGTAAGTCAGAAACAGAAAAAAAAAAATCGTATATTAACACATATATGTGGAATCTAGAAAAAAAATGGTATAGATGATCTTATTAACAAAGCAGAAAGAGACACAGACATAGAGAACAAACGTATGGATACCAAGGGGGAAAGGGGAGTGGGATTAATTGGGAGATTGGGATTGACATATATACACTCTTGATACTATGTATAAAACAGATAACTATTGAGAACCTACTGTATAGCACAGGGAACTCTACTCAGTGCTCTGTGGTGACCTAAATGGGAAGGAAATCCAAAAAAGAGGGGATATATGTATACGTATAGCTGATTCACTTTGCTCTACAGTAGAGACTAACACAATATTGTGAAGCAACTATACTCCAATAAATTTTTTTTTAAAGGCTGGAAACAGACAAACAAAGAAAAACAAAGTAAGAGGAAGTATTTTTTTAAAAATCTTGCCTCATTCAGCCTTGGAGGGTTCTGAGAAGAAAAAGGAGGAGGGAGCATGAGAAGTTAGGGTTGAGAAAAGTGAATTCCCTTCTCTGAATTGAGTCTGGAAAGAGGACATTATATCAGATAAATTGAGGTGAATATCAGCCTGAAGGACTCTAGGAGGAAACTGGTTCACAGGTAACCCCATTCCAGGCACACCAATGAGGTGGCCATAGAAAAGTTAATTTGACAGTGATAGTACAGAAATTAGGCAGAAGAGTTGCCTGAGTTTAGTTTTCCTGAACCATTTTTGTTAATATGCTATGTATGGATGGGACCTAGAAGTCTCCAGAAGAAGGAACTCAGAGAACATCTGAGTTGAGAGCCAGCAAGATTCTCAGTGAGGCTCATCATGGGAGTTGGCTGCTGCAGAGTGAGTCCAGGCAGAGACTCAGAGGGGAACTGTGTGAGGCTGCAATGAGGGCCACAGCAGCCAGGATGCATCACTGGGCCTTTTTTTTTTTTTTAATATCTTTATTGGAGTATAATTGCTTTACAATGTTGTGTTAGTTTCTGCTGTACAACAAAGTGAATCAGCTATATGTATACATATATCCCCATATCCCCTCCCTCTTGAGCCTCCCTCCCACCCTCCCTATCCCACCCCTCTAGCTGACATTGACTTTTAACATTGTAATGTTGCAATATCTTCTGTAGAAATCAGTGGCTTTAAGTTTTCATTTAATCTTTCACCTAGACAGAAGTTTGCAAAATAAAAGCTAGGTATGTGACTTGAACTTTTTTTGAATTTCATTTTATTTTTTCATATAACAGGTTCTTATTAGTTATCTATTTTATACATATTAGTATATATATGTCAGTCCCAATCTCCTAACTCATCCCAACACCACCACCATCCCGCTTTCCCCCCTTGGTGTCCATAGGTTTGTTCTCTGCATCTGTGTCTCTATTTCTGCCTTGCAAACCGATTCAGCTGTACCATTTTTCTAGATTCCACATATATGCATTAATATACGATATTTGTTTTTCTCTTTCTGACTCACTTCACTCTGTATGACAGTCTCTAGGTCCATCCACGTCTCTACAAATGACCCAATTTCGTTCCTTTTTATGGCTGAGAAATATTCCATTGTATATATGTACCACACCTTCTTTACCCATTCGTCTGTCAATGGGCATTTAGGTTGACTCCATCACCTGGCTACTGTAAACAGTGCTTCAATGAACATTGGGGTACAAGACTCTTTTTGAATTATGGTTTTCTCTGGGAATATGCCCAGTAGTGGGATTGCTGGGTCATATGGTAATTCTATTTTGATTTTTTTAAGGAACCTCCATACTGTTCTCCATAGTGGCCATACCAATTCACATTCCCACCAACAGTGCAAGAGGGTTCCCTTTTCTCCACACCCTCTCCAGCATTTATTGTTTGTAGAATTTTTGATGATGGCCATTCTGATTGGTGTGAGGTGATACCTCATTGTAGTTTTGATTTGCATTTCTCTAATAATTAGTGATGTTGAGCAGCTTTTCATGTGCCTCTTGGCCATCTGTATGTCTTCTTTGGAGACATGTCTATTTAGGTCTTCTGCCCATTTTTGGATTGGGTTGTTTGTTTCTTGAATACTGAGCTGCATGAGCTGTTTATATATTTTGGAGATTAATCCTTTGTCCATTTATTCGTTTGCAAATATTTTCTCCCACTCCGAGGGTTTGTCTTTTCATCTTGTTTATGGTTTCCTTTGCTGTGCAAAAGCTCTTAAGTTTCATTAGGTTCCATTTGTTTATTTTTGTTTTTATTTCCATTTCTCTAGGAGGTGGGTCAGAAAAGATCTTGCTGTGATTTATGTCAAAGAGGCATCACTGGGCCTTTAACAACAGAGCCCCAGACCGGCAGACCTGTGGACCATCACTTTATCCAAGACAGCCAGCTGGGCAAGCACAAAGGGACATTTTCACAGAAACCAGAGGAACTGGCGGACTTCATGGGTCCAAGGACCCCTTTCCCTCGAGAATGTGTTAGGCCATCTCATACACTCAGATCCCATCTTGGGAAAGAGGAGGAAAGGGAAGTGAAAGATTGTGCACTTACCCAAATGAGACTGAAATGACCAGATTAGACTCAATTTACCCCCCGGCATCCATTCCCCTATTTACCTAGCTGAGAAGAGCATGGGACCTATATCTCTCTCCATATATCCATCTAGTATAAATAAGTTTTTTCACATTTTTACCATTAATTATATGTAGAATTTTGACCTCCTACTTCGTTGTATTAACAATTCCACCTTAAGAGCTTCTTAAAACTGTGAAAACCCTCTGAGGTAAATGCTGTCCCTTCCCCTCCCAATAATGCTGAAGCAGGGCAGGTATTTGTTGTCTTTCTCCTTCTTTCCTCTTTCTCTCCCTCTGTCCTTTCCTTCCTCCCTTCCTTTTTTTCTCTGTCCCTCTTTCTCTGCTTTTTTTTCTTAAGCTATTTCTTTGCTTTTTATACCAGATAGTTTTATCATTAAGGCAGCATTTTGGTATTTTCCAGCCTTGTAAAGATCTGTGGCAAAACTAGCAAGTATCTTGAATTCCTTGCTCACCATGAAGCATGCTTCCCTATTCATTATTTAGTAGGTAAAAAATACTTTCTGTCTTTTTTCAAGGTATTTCATTAGTTATTTTTAATATACAATGGGAATTTCAAAGACAGAAAGCAAATGAGTAATTAAGGAGGCCCTTCCGTTTGTTTTGTTAAAGCTAGTATATAAGATTTCTCTATTCTATAACATTAATGTGCAAACAACCTACTGAATTCTAAGGGGATAAAGGATACAATGACCCATTCCTACGAACACTGATGTCAGAGAACCAAGTCTAAAACCCACAAGTTGATGTTTTTATCTTTATAATTTTAAGATATCACAATAGGATAATCAAACTTAAATATCGTCAGAGTAATCCTGGCTGTCTTTGCCTTCTCTTTCCACATTATTGCTCCTGCACTTTTAGGACTGTAAAGGCCTCAATATTTCCTTTTCACTCTGTCTCATTAGGAAAAAGCTCACCTGTTCTTGCTGCCTCTGGCACAATAAAACTTCTGTTTGCAAAATATTGGCAACTCAGCTAGACAAAGCTAGCATTATGTTCCTTAAATATCAATGCTTTTTGAAGGAAATTAGCTTCTGGTTTTGTGGTTTTTTTTTCACAACTAACCTTGTATTTACATCGCACGTTTCCCTCAATGACTTAAAGTGATTTACAGGTGTTAACTGATTCATGCCAAGAAAGGAGTTGATGGACGATGCGATAGTTTAGTCCCAATGTTAGAAATAAAGGTACAGGGAGATCATCACTCGCATGAAGTCAGAAAAGTGGGAAAATAAAAATCTGACAATTGAAGCACACTTTGGCCTCATTCACTCACTCACCAAAGAGAAGTACAGTATGAAGAACATATCAGGAGTCAAAGGTGTAAGATAAGCCAGCTTTACTGGATCTCATTTTCCTATCTTTAAAAACTATAGTGCTTCATATATACAATGGAATATGACTCAGCCATAAAAAGAAACGAAACGGAGCTATTTGTAATGAGGTGGATAGACCTAGAGTCTGTCATACAGAGTGAAGTCAGTCAGAAAGAGAAAAACAAATACCGTGTGCTAACACATATATATATGGAATCTAAAATACAAACAAACAAAAAATGGTCATGAAGAACCTAGGGGCAAGACGGGAATAAAGATGCAGACCTACTAGAGAATGGACTTGAGGATACCGGGAGGGGGAAGGGTAAGCTTTGACAAAGCGAGAGAGAGAGGCATGGACATATATACACTACCAAACGTAAGGCAGATAGCTAGTGGGAAGCAGCCGCATAGCACAGGGAGATCAGCTCGGTGCTTTGTGACCACCTAGAGGGGTGGGATAGGGAGGGTGGGAGGGAGATGCAAGAGGGAGGAGATATGGGGATATATGTATAACTGATTCACTTTGTTATGAAGCAGAAACTAACACACCATTGTTAAGCAATTACACTGCAATGAAGATGCTAAACATATATGTATATAGTGCTTGACTGTTGAGCTTGGAAGCCCATTAAACTCAAAACTGATCGTTGCGTTTATTTAGCTGTGCACACGTGTGACTGCACACGCACATACATTTGCTTAATTCCATTAAGATGAATACCCTCAATTTTTGTTTTAAAGAAAAAGTCATTTGGTCACATTAAGAATAGGCAAAACCACATTATTTCATTCATTTCCAGAGAGAATTATATCAAGAAGGCGAATATCTATACTTTGTACAGGCGCAATTTCCTTCACGTTTCTTTCTGTTCCACTCCTGCTTCCCCAACACACAAACATTGGCAATATTTATTTCCTGCTAAAGTACTAATGTAATAAGCCTAATATTTCACAATTTTGACCATTGGTTGTGTTCCCATAGTTGAAATTCTGATCACTTGTCATTTTTAAAATGCCCTCTCATATGCCCATTCTTTATCAAGAAAAAAATGTGAAATTTGAGAATTTTAATGGCAGAATTTGTTGTTTTTACTTTTTACTGCTTTTGGTCCTTTATTTGGTTCCTGAATGGATCTGTGTGTATGGTTACGCAACCTGCACTATTTCCTCATCCGTCCTAGTCTTTCTCACTTGGTTCTACACTGAGTGAACTTGTGCCTACCACTGACATCCATATAACATGATACTCTGCTCTGCTATTCAACTTTGACCACTTCCCTTTCCACCTTGCACCATAGCACTACCATTGAGAGATGAAAGAAGCAAGTAATGATAGAAAATAACAAAAGGTTTTTTTCCTTATCACAGGATTGAGAAATCTACTGGACTAATATCCTTCCTGGGGCCATATTAAAAATGATGAAAACGTGTTGCGTTTGGTACAGATGTCAAAATTTTCCAAGGGCACAGAATTAATTCAATTCTGTACTTCCCACACACTTCCACAAACTTTTTTAATTAGAATGAACTTGGTTTTTTTTTTGTATGCCCAAGAACTTTTGGGTTATCATTTACAATCAAGGGGAAAACGAATCAGAGTGATAGATCATATGGAGTTGCTTTTAACCACAATATGGTAACTGGGACCAGAAACAGTGGACAAGTTATTTTTTAATTGTTTGGTTTTGGTTTTGGTTTTTAATCTTTTCCATCTCAACAGCCTTACACTATACCAAAATGAGATCACAATCTTGATCAACTTGTGATTTAAGAAGAATACTGAGAGAATCTAAATATAGTGAAAAACAAATGACTGTCACTGATATCCAGGATAAAATATTTCAACCTTGTTTTTTAGAGGATGGGGTTATTTTACATATCCCAAATTAACCTCAACAGGAAAACTGCCTTATTTTGGGTAAATCAGGAAAACAGAATGAAATTTATGAATAGCAAGAATACGTAGTCATTCAAGACAATGGACTTTCTTTTTTGAGGAGTTTTTTTTTTAACATCTATTTGAATCGATTAGTGGGAAACAGAGTAGAACAAAGCCTAGATTTGGGGATTCCTCTTTCCCAAGCAGATATATTCTTCCTGTTAGCAGGGTCAATGTGGAGAAGATAAATAGCAGTGAGAAAATATTTCTTTTTTAAAGGATCATATGCATTATAAAAAGATGATTTGTCAAATAGAAATCCATTAGTAATTTTTCTTTCCAGAATGATATAACTTTGAAAAATGAAGATTATTAAATACGGAAAGTAACCTAACTCACAATATGGCCCACATTTTGGATCCCTCCATCAGCAATGACAGGGACGTCAAAGCACCGTGCATATTCTCACACGTTGTACGCTGCTGTTGATTGGGGCCGCCCACAGGCCAGCACTTCTTGAGTGATGCAGATGGAGCCACTGCCCATTCCCACCCTCAGGGCATCTACACCAGCACCAGTGAGGTTCTTGGCCTGAGCAGCTGTGACCACATTGCTTCCAATGACTTGGAGACTGGGGTATTTCTCTTTGATGTATTTGATCATGTTGATCTGGAAGACGGAGTTTCCCTGGGAAGAGTCCAAAACCATCACGTCCACACCAGCCTGGACTAGCAAGTCCAGCTGATACTTGTCATCCTCCTGAGTGCCGATGGCTGCTCCACACAGCAGCTGCTTCTTGGCATCTTTCGAGGCCAGTGGGTAATCTCGGTTTTTCTTCAGGACTGTCTGGGCAATGATGGCAACCAGCTTATCATCTTCATTTACAATGGGTAACTTTCCCTTCTCGCTGTGCTGCAGAATTTCATTTGCTTCCTTCAATGTGATGCCTGCAGGGGCTTCCACCAAGTCTTCCCTCTTCATCAAGATCGCTCCCAAAAACCGGTCACGCTCCTCCTCCTTGAGAAAATCAATGTCCCTTAAGGAGATGAGGCCCACCAGGTGGCTCCCCATCCGGCCTGTGTCAGTGATGGGGATACCACAGAAGCCATGCCGGGCCTTGGCTTCAAAGACATCCCACACTCGATCCTTGGGACTGAGGACCACAGGGTCCATGATGAATCCCTGCTCATATTTCTTCACTTCACGAACTTCATTGGCCTGGAATTCTGATGTACAGTTGTAGTGGGTGAAGCCAATACCGCCTGTAAGCGCCATTACTATGGCCATCCCAGCCTCTGTGACTGTGTCCATGGGTGAGGAAACCAGTGGGGTCTTCAGAGTGGTACTTTTAGTCAGAGCAGAGGTCAGGTCCACTTGGTCTGCAGTGAAGTCGACGTACCCGGGGAGAATGAGAAAGTCGCTGTAGGTGAGACTGTCCGTGCAGTTGAACAGCTGCTGTGCAGTGAGTCTATCGTCTGGCATGTAGGATGTGCCACTGCTCTCAGGTAGTCGGCCGTGGCTGGCACAGGGCAAGGCCGAGCGTCTCCGAGGACCACGCCGCAGAGCCAAAATTTTTATATACTGGTAATTTGGGGGAAAAGCTTAAATCACCATTATAACTTCTAGTCACTTAATTCTAAATGACTTAGACTGAATTTCTTATAATGTGTGTTAAGCTAAAAAGAAAAAGTACTTTTGATTATTTAGAAATTTCAAAATTCTGAAATTTGTGAAACAGTTCTTACAGCAATGATTCATCAACTAAGAGATAATATAAATGGGGTTGTCTATTATTTTAAGAGTCAACACATTTTTACTGACATGCATGCCTTCTTAAATAGCCTAAAGTTCTTTTCTATTATGTTAAACGACCAGTATCCTCCAGATCTGAACTAGACAAACCAAGGTACGCATTATTGAAAGTCTTGCCATGAGTCATTTGGCAATTATCTGAGAATAATTACCCTTGGAATCCTGACTCACAAATAATTTAGCTATTCAGCCCACCTTCTTTGTGCAAAAGCTTAGTGTGAAATGGGAACCAAGGAAATAAAATAAACGTCTGTTTCCAATATTCAGAACATCTGCATGAGTAAAAATTATTCAAAAAGATACCATGAATTTTTTAAATGAAATGCAGCATGTAAAAATTAAGCACTTGATCTTTTCCTTTATATTTCATTAAAAAATTCTAACTAGACTATCACCAGCTGTACATTTTACTACATTTTATATTATGGCAGGCAGTCAAAGCAATACTGCATTCTTTCTCATCTGAATTCCACATAAAAATTAATTTTAAAAAAAAGGAAAAAAACAGAGCATGTCTTTTGTCAGATGCAACGAAGAGTTAAGGATGTCATACAAACCGAGAAGAGACAATAAAAATAAGCCAAAAACAAACTTGATTCCAAATAGAAAGTCTGAGATAAAAGAAAAGTGATATTGTTTGATTTCTTGTTAATTCAGACTTCCTAAAAGAAATGGGAATTTGGATAAGAAATTTTGTTTAGCTTTGGAGAAAGGATGCACATAATTTATAAGTAAAACCTGAGGAAATGGAGAAAGTCATCTTACTGGTTATTTTTTGTCCTGTAGCCTGACGATTCATAAACCAAGCAAGAAGAATATGCAAGTTATAAATCAGGAATCAACCAATACCAATCAAGTTTCCATATTTTTAAGAGAAACAAAGAATAATTAGGGAAAACATTCCTAAGACAAGCAAGAATTATTGTCTTGGGCTTCTCTGGTGGCGCAGTGGTTGAGAGCCCGCCTGCCGATGCAGGGGGACACGGGTTCATGCCCCGGTCTGGGAAGATCCCACGTGCTGCGGAGCGGCTGGGCCCGTGTGCTATGGCTGCTGAGCCTGAGCGTCTGGAGCCTGGGCTCCACAACAAGAGAGGCCACAACAGTGAGAGGCCCGCGTACCGCAAAAAAAAAAAGAAAAAAGAATTATTGTCTTAAATAGGCAGATCAAACAATATCACTTAGGTTTCGGTTGGCATTTCCAATTGCTTTATGTAAATTGATTAGTCCAAGGATTTGAAAAGTTTTCCTCTTTAATTTAAAAATATTCATTCTGTTAACAAGTAAGCAAAACAAACATGGCTCACACCCTTAGCTTCATCTGTAAAATGAAAAATAGCATTGAGATAGCATCTCAATAAATGTTGTTCCCTTCCCCATTACCTCTCTATCTCACATTAATGGAAAGTCACAGGCCATACAGAATGAATACCAGATAGATAAGATCGTTTAGGTTAAGTGACAACATGTGTCTTTTGCTTGGCTTTTGGAAAATGTTGATTGCCTCTAACAACAATATTGCCTGTAATCCTCATCATATAATAAGAAATGAAAATAAGATATTATTATATTTTTCTCTTTTGAAAAAAATGTCATTGAATTTTTAAGATAGATGTATCATATTCTTAGATGATAAAGTTTTTTTTTAGAAATGCTATACATTTCTGTTACATTAGAAACACTAAACATTACTAAGATGTACAAATTCAAGTATACTATATATGTTCATTTTAAGATTTATATCCATGCTGTAGATCACGAAAATAAATTGAATGTTCTATAATATTTGTCTTTTAAACCAAAACCCAGGGTGGAGAGAGATGGGAAATAATAACACGGATTTACTTTTTTAATACTTAGCCACGGCTGATCTCATATTTGTAAAGGAAAGTAAAATTATGATGTTAATATTGTAGAACTGACAACACACTTAAAAGAATGTAACTCTACACTGTTTTCTATTGCCTATGAAATCCTAAGAAAACAGAATTTTATCAACAGAATTATTGCTATGAAAATTATAGTAATAACTGGCAGTATTTTCATTATTTTTTCTATTTACTAGGAAAAAAGTAGAAAAAGGATGAAGCATGTGATGCCTTTACTTAATATCGCACTACCTCACCTTAGCATATGGCTACATAAGGATTGAAAAAATTGCATGGATTTTGTTTTGAATTTCATTTAAATTAGAATTTTCTCACATGTTCAATCTTATGAAATTTGCTAACATTTGATCTTCGCTTCAGTAATCAATCTTTTGTTTTCCTTTTTTGTTGTTCTTGTTATGACTTTTTTCCCACTTCTACTATAATCTTCCTGAAAAAATGTTATTAATATTTGGGCCTTTAAGAATAAACAGTGTCAATGAAAAAAAATCTAATATCCCTATATAATTTATACTATAACTTCTCATTACTCTCCACAGAAGGGTAAAAACATTTTCATGAAAAAAAAAGCTATTTTAGTGACCTTTTGTCCCTCCCTAAGAGGAAGAAGTCTGACAGGTAGATATATGGAGAGTTTGTTATTGTAAATTCCAGATCTTGTGATTATCTCTGACTCAGCTTCTGGGGTTTTATCTGGAATTCCTGTGAAGGGTCAACAAGTGTATTACTGCCTGTCTTCACCTTCTTGTGACCTTAATTTTAAAACTACACCTTATAGGACTCAGAAAGCAGATTATAGTGCTGTATTTCAGCAGATACTTTGGAATGGGACGCATCAGAAAATATTATCTCAAGCAACCAGAAATCTACAACTTTTTAATATATTTATGTATATCTACTTTTGTTTACCTTTAATTGTAGAGTTTAAGGAAAAAAATTTTAGGAACTTTTTGACTCCAATACTTTTTCAGAGCCAAACATCCCACTGCATTATTTCTTCTGGGGGAAAATTTTTTTATAGTATTTCTATAATTAAATGATATCTAATATAGATAGATGTAGATGTATTTACATAAATACATTTTAATAGATAAACCATGATGAATATTCATATTAAAATTTTGGAAAATAGACAAATGTAGATAAAGCAACACATTTTGATGACATAACTTGTCCACATATACTAGAAAACTGAAATGAGCAATTTCTGAGTAAATTTTAAGTATAAACTTAAGTTCACTGGTTCCAAGCCTCCAATTATTGCTCCAGAAACCTGGAGCAGTGGTTAAGAATAACAGAACTATTACTATTACGGGATGGTGAAAATAGGTTTACTAAAATGAACACATAACATAGGTAACAAATGGTGGAAACAAATGTACAAGAAGAAAGGAAATTAAAGATGAATATACAGAAAATCTCCTGGAAAGGAGATACTGCAGTGTAATGCTTAAAGACTATGGTTTTGACATTGCGTAATGGGTTTCAGACCACTTGCTAGATGTGAGATGTGTGATCTTAGGCAGGTCATTTAACCTCTCTAAACGCATTTTTCCATCAGTGAAAAGAATATAAAATTGTGCCTATCTTATAGGTCTGACATGAGGATAAAAAGTTACACATTTTGTACAATACCTGGCATATAAGCCTTTGTTGTTATGAAAATGTCCACTGTAAATTTAACAAAATAATTGGATGATAAACAAAACCATCCAAATATTATAGATGATCCAAAATGTTACTATAGTCTAAAATGTAAGGTCCCAATTAATCTCAAATGCAGTTATGGGATAAAATTAAATTCTTATTATTAGAAAAGGAAAAGAATTTCAATAAAGAACCAAGCTATGAATTTGGTTTATTGTCTGAAACAGAATAATACATGGAAATCATGAGCTATGGGTGCAACCGTCTTTTGTGTTATGCTTTATCCCTGTGACATTGTTAAAGACTTTCAACAAATCAAAAGTTGAGAACATTTGAATACTAAAAGCACAAAAAATACCCCTAAGAATAATGATTATGTGAGATTAAGAAATCTAGCACATTCATCTTTTCAACAGCAATTTTTCAGTTTCTTTTAATTTGATAAAAATTTCTGCCATCTTAAACATTTTTCCCTGCAATCATTTAAAGACAAACAAGACTCAGAAGTAAAAATCTATGAGACATTTCCACTTATTATCACATATAAAATGTGAGCTGGAGCTTTTCCTTTTGATCAACTTTGAATGGCAAATTTTGTCAAGCTACGTTTAAATATCCCATCATGATTCCAATTCTTTCTGCACACATACCTTTCCAGTCATTCTGTTTCAAATGATTGTTAATACCCTGAAGTCCTAAAAAAGTTCAGTCAGTATAGTCAAACTGGATATGTACTTAGAAATAATGACAGAGAGCTCATGGCAATGTGTATTTTACACACTGAACTTGTCTCCTGGTCAGTTATGCCGGGTCTGAAATTAAATATTCTTGACCTATTTCTGTGATCTCTCTTACATTGTTGTCCTAAACTATTTATTATCTAAACATTATAATTTTATATGTTTATTCCATTTCTCACATATTTATAGCCAAATCTTTTTTAGGTATCTTGATGAAGTAACCTCACCATCTACCTATATATTTACTAGATAAAATAACAGTAAAAATATTTTTTGAGATCTCTGATTCTCTTGGTACCACTGATAATTTAGCATATTGCCCTGTCAACAGACAATAGAATCCTGATTATCTATTAATTAAGGCATATTTTCTATGACAGCTAGGGCCTAACTAAGCCCAATATCTTTGTTTTGCCTTTTCAGTTCCTGCTTGATTGATTAGTTCATTTACGTACCCCAGTGTTCCAATAAGACATTATATATAGGCTTCAAAATATCAAATAGATCATGATTTCTACATTTCTTTTATTTTAATTGAATTTTATTATTAAATATTCATAAAGAGGAGCATATTTAACATATATGGCTAGCTCAAAGAATAGTAATAAAATGTATATCGGTTTTCCCATTAACCAATTTATGTAGTTGGGGCCTTGTATTTTCTAAAGCTTCATATTTTGTCATCTTTGCTTGCAATTCCCCCCATCAGAGATAACCAATAAATTTTGTATTATTCATTATCTCTTTTCTCTATGGACTTTGCCACATTTATCTATATACTTATACAACCTGTTCCTTTTGGCCCAAATTTGAACTAAACATGAAATCATATTGAAGAAACTCTGCTGTGACATGATTTGACACTCGACATTAAGTTTTGAGATATATATCAAATTTTATTTATGCACTGCTGACAAATTTTATTTATGCACTGCTGACAAATGTGTTGAGGGTTATGTTCTAGTCTGAGCCTCCTATCACATGTGATACAAGAGAGACTTGAGGAGACCTATTGCTGGGTCATAGGGTATATTTTAAACTTTACTTGGAAAAGGCAAATTGTTTTCTAGAACACACCAATTTATAACTCCCACAGCAGTGTGTTAGAGTTCCTATTGTTCCTCATGTCTGAAAATATGTGATCTTATCGGCTTTTAAATTTATGTCTGGTAGGTATATCATTGGACCTTTAATATTTTCCTGAGAACTACTAAACTTAAGCATCTTTTCATATATTTATTAAAATTTGTGTTTCCCTTCTAAGAAGTAACTGTTCATAACTTTTCACATCTTTTTCACTGGATTGTTGGTTTATGTATTACCTTTTGATTCATGGGAATATACATGGCATATATATGTTAATGTGTTTTTTACTTTTTATTTTTTCAATGAACATAAGTTCTTAATTTTAATGTAGATGAAAACTATCAATTTTTTGACATTGTTTTGAGCTTTTTTAATATTAAGAAAGTATCCTCTACTTCAAGTGCATAAAGATATTCTCTATCATTGATGCTAAGGTTTGAAGAGCTGGTTTTCAGAGTTAAGTTTTTGTCCATCTAGAATTGACTTTTGTGGATGCTGTGAGCTATAGATCTAATGTTCCTGAATTTAATAAGCCACCCTTTCCCAATGCCAACTTTCACCTGTATCAAATGTTAATATATACACCAGTTTATTTCTGGGTTCTCTGATTCGTCAATATAGTTTTCCATCTCTGCACAAATACCAAATTGTCTTACTACAGGTTTATTTTGTCTTGATATGTCCTAGAGCTTAGGTTTAACAAGCCAGATACATTGCTCAGAGACAGGAGGCAAAATGTTGTTACCCTCTTTATTTCCAGAGATGTTTGTACCTTACAATTTATTTCATCCTCTTTCAATACAACTATACACACTTTGTTTTGTACAGAATGTGCTTGGTATATCTTTCTTTGTACCTTTTACTTTGAACCTTTCTTTGTTTTTATATTTTACTTGTGTCTCTTATTTAGAACATATAGCCAGATTTTCTTTGTATTTCCATTTTGATAATCTTTTATTTTACTGAAGAATTTAGTCTATTTACATTTATTGTGTTGTCGACATGAAATATTTGGAATTATTTCTATCAACTTTTTTCTATGTTTCTTATTACATTTTCCTCTACTAGTTTCACAGCTCAGTCTTTAATTCCTATTCATTTAGTGGTTACCCCAGATATTTAATTTATGTTACTTATAAGGTTCTAAGGTTAATAGTATGACTAATTTGAACAATAATAGCATATAAGTTGGAAGGGAGCTAATTAGAATAAAGCAAGCCTAGGTCCTTGTATTATTTGAAGAGAAAGTTACATCTGGAGAACTTTATACCAGAAACACTTTATACTTAATTTTTTGCTTTTTTGTGGGACCACATAGGTAATATGGCTTGGGGCCTCAAACCAACAATAGGAAAGAATTCTTAGGGATTCTCATGGGAGACTTTCTCCATTCACCCAGAGCCGAAGTATCCTCACAATGCCACTCTGCAGAGCAGCTTTATATTGACATGGTTTATTTTTCATTATTTGCTTTTTGTTATTGTTACTGTGGTTTATCCACTGAACAGATCACCTTTGCAAGAATATCAGATATGATCTCCTAATTTTTGTAAACCCATCATTTTGTCTCCCACCTCTGAGCAGTGCATCGGCCTGTTAAACCTGAAGTTCTAGGCCAAAGCTTCTCAAATTACCTGAGGTGAAGAAGCATGTTCTATTGTTTTTGTTTTTTAATTTACAATGCTTTGCAAGCAAGCCCTAGATTCAGCCTCTTTTCAAAGGTTCATTTTATTGAAGAACGGGTTCCAGTGGAACTTAGAAACCAAGATCTGGACACTGGATAGCTTGTTCCTACTGGGGTATCACTGCTTCTAGACCATCCCAGCAAAGAGAGCTATGAAATATGTGTATATTAACCCATGTACATGAACATATCTGTAATTATTTATGTTCATATATTGATATATTAAGCTGAAGATAAGTTTGTACTGCCTCTGCTTGAATTCTATGACAGGGCATATATTTAAGCTTTAAAAATAGTATTTTCCTTATCCACAGAATAAAATTAATTTAAAAAATATCACCTGGAAACACTAGCTTTTAGAAGCTTTTTGCAAGACGTATATTGATATTTTAAAATAATAAAACTGAGGTCAAGGCTGGAGGTGCCTTCAAGATGGCAGAGGAGTAAGACGTGAGATCACCTTCCTCCCCACAAATACATCAAAACTACATCTACATGTGGAACAGCTCCTACAGAACACCTACTGAATGCTGGCAGAAGACCTCAGACTTCCCAAAGGACAAGAAAATCCACACATACCTGGGTAGGGCAAAAGAAAAAAGGAAAAACAGAGACAAAAGAATAGGGATGAAACCTGCACCTCTGGGAGGGTGCTGTGAAGGAAGAAAAGCTTCCACACACTAGGAAGCCCCTTCACTGAAGGAGAAGGGGGGTGGGCAGGGGGGGAAGCTTCAGAGCCACAGAGGAGAACGCAGCAAGAGGGATGCAGAGGGCAAAGCGGAGAGATTCCTGCATAGAGGATCGGTGCCGACCAGCACTCACCAGCCTGAGAGTGTTGTCTGCTCACCTGCTGGGGTGGGTTGGGGCTGGGAGCTGAGGCTCAGGCTTTGGAGGTCAGATCCCAGGGAGAGGACTGGGGTTGGCTGAGTGAACACAGCCTGAAGGGAGCTAGTGCACCACAACTAGCAGGGAGGGAGTCCGGGGAAAAGTCTGGAACTGCCTGAGAGGCAAAAGACCATTGTTTTGGGGTGCACAAGGAGAGGAGATTCAGAGCACCACCTAAATGAGCTCCAGAGACGGGCACGAGCCGCGGCTATCAGGCAGACACCAGAGACGGGCATGAGACTCTAAGGCTGCTACTGCAGTCACAAAGAATCCTGTGTGCAAGCACAGGTCACTATCCACACCACCCCTCCCAGGAGCCTGTGCACCCTGCCACTACCAGGGTCCCATGGTCCAGGGACAACTTCCCTGGGAGATCACACGGCACACCTCAGGCTGTTGCAACATCACACCAGACTCTGCTGCCACAGGCTCGCCCTGCATTCCATACCCCTCCCTCCCCATGGCCTGAGTGAGCCAGAGCCCCCTAATCAGCTGCTACTTTAACCCCATCCAGTCTGGGCGGGGAACAGATGCCATCAACCTACACACAGGGGCAGGGCCAAATCTAAAGCTGAACCCCAGGAGCTGTGCCAACAAAGAAGAGAAAGGGAAATCTCTCCTAGCAGCCTCAGGAACAGCAGATTAAATCGTCACAGTCAACTTGATGTACCCTGCATCTCTGGAATAGACTTTGGGAGCAACTGTAGATTTGGGGTTTGCTTTCTGCAACTAATTTTTCTGGTTTTATGTTTATGTTAGTTTAGTATTTAGAGTTTATTATCATTGGTAGATTTGTTTAATGATTTGGTTACTCTCTTCCTTTTTTATATATATATAGACATATATTTCTTTTTTTGTGAGTGTGTATGTGTATGCTTCTTTGTGTGATTTTGTCTGTATAGCTTTACTTTTGTCATTTGTCCTAGGGTTCTGTCTGTCCATTTTTTGTTTGTTTTTATAGTATAGTTTCTAGTGCTTCTTATCATTGGTGGATTTGGTTTTTGGTTTCGTTGCTCTCTTTCTTTCTTTCTTTTCTTTATTACCTTTTAATTTTTAATTTTTTTATTTTAATAACTTTATTTTATTTTATTTTTGTTTCTTTCTTTCATTTTTTCTACCTTTTCTTCTGAGCCGTGTGGCTGACAGGGTCTTGGTGCTCTGGCCAGGTGTCAGGCCTGATCCTCTGAGGTGGGAGACCTGAGATCAGGACATTGGTTCACCAGAGACCTCCCGGCTCCGCATAATATCAAACAGCGAAAGCTCTCACAGAGATCTCCATCTCAACACTAAGACTCAGCTCCACTCAACGACGAGCAGTCTACAGTGCTGGACACCCCATGTCAAACAACTAGAAAGACAGGAACATAACCTCACCCATTAGCAGATAGGAGCACCTAAAATCATAATAAAGTCACAGACACCCCAAAACACACCACTGGACGTGGTCCTCTCCACCAGAAAGACAAGGTCCAGCCTCATCCACCAAAACACAGGTACCAGTCCCCTCCGCCAGGAAGCCAACACAACCCACCAAAACAACCTTACCCACTGGAGGCAGACACCAAAAACAAAGGGAACTACAAACTGGCAGCATGCAAAAGGGAAACACCAAACACAGAGAGGTAAGCAAAATGAGAAGACAGAGAAATACATAACAGATGAAGGAGCAAGGTAAAAAACCATCAAACAAATGGTGGTAAAAAAGGAGCAAGGTAAAAAACCACCAAACAAAAACCAGACCAAACAAATGAAGAGGAAATAGGCAGTCTACCTGAAAAAGAATTCAGAGTAATGATAGTAAAGATGATTCAACTTCTTGGAAATAGAATGGAGAAAATACAAGAAACGTTTAACAAGGACCTAGAAGAACTAAAGAGCAAACAAACAATGATGAAAAACACAAAAATGAAATTAAAAATTCTCTAGAAGGAATCAATAGCAGAATAACTGAGGCAGAAAAACAGATAAGTGACCTGGAAGATAAAATAGTGGAAATAACTACCGCAGAGCAGAATAAAGAAAAAAGAATGAAAAGAATTGAGGACACTCTCAGAGACCTCTGGGACAACACTTAACACACCAATATTCGAATTATAGGGCTCCCAGGAGAAGAAGAGAAAAAGAAAGGGACTGAGAAAATATTTGAAGAGATTATAGTTGAAAACTTCCTTAATATGGGAAAGGAAATATCAATCAAATCCAGGAAGCACAGAGAGTCCCATACAGGATAAATCCAAGGAGAAATATGCCAAGATACATATTAATCAAGCTATCAAAAATTAAATACAAAGAAAAAATATTAAAAGCAGGAAGGGAAAAGCAAAAAATAACATACAAGGGAATGCCCATAAGGTTTAACAGCTGATCTTTCAGCAGAAACTCTGCAAGCCAGAGGGAGTGTCAGGACATATTTACAGTGATGAAAGGGAAAAACCTACAAGCAACATTACTCTACCAGCAAGCATCTCATTCAGATTTGACAGAGAAATTAAAATCTTTACAGACAAGCAAAAGCTAAGAGAATTCAGCACCACCAAACCAGCTTTACAACAAATGCTAAAGGAACCTGTCTAGGCAGGAAACACAAGAGAAGGAAAAGACCTTCAAAAAAAACCAAAAACAATTAAGAAAATGGTAATAGGAAAATAAATATTGATAACTACCTTCAATGTAAATGGATTAAATGCTCGAACCAAAACATACACTAGCTGAATGGATACAAAAACAAGACCAGTATATATGCTGTCTACAAGAGACCCACTTCAGACCTAAGGAAACATACAGACTGAAAGTGAGGGGATGAAAACAATATTCTACGCAAATGGAAATCAAAAGAAAGCTGGAGTAGCAATTCGCATACCAGATAAAATAGACTTTAAAATAAAGGCTGTTATAAGAGACGAAGAAGGACACTACATAATGATCAAGGGATCAATGCAAGAAGAAGATACAACCATTGTAAATATTTATGCACCCAACATAGGAGGGCCTCAATACATAAGGCAAATGCTAACAGGCATAAAAGGGGAAATTGACAGTAACAGAATCATAGTAGGGGACTTTAACACCCCACTTTCACCAAAGGACAGATCATCCAAAAGGAAAATAAATAAGGAAACATAAGCTTTAAATGACACATTAGACCAGATGGACTTAATTGATATTTATATGACATTCCATCGAAAAACAACACAATACACTTTCTTCTCAAGTGCTCATGAAACATTCTCCAGGATAAATCATATCTTAGGTCACAAATCAAGCCTCAGTAAATTTAAGAAAATTCAAATGGTATCAAGTATCTTTTCCAACCACAGTGCTATAAGACTAGATAACAATTACAGGAAAAAATCTGTAAAAAATACAAACACATGGAGAGTAAACAATACACTACTAAATAACCAAGAGATCACTGAAGAAATCAAAGAGGAAATTAAAAAAAACCAAGAAACAAATGACAATGAAAACACGTCAACCCAAAACCTATGGGAGGCAGCATAAGCAGTTCAAAGAGGGAAGTTTATAGCAATGCAAACTTACCTCAAGAAACAAGAAACATCTCAAATAAACAACCTAATCTTACACCTAAAGCAATTAGAGAAAGAAACACACAAAAAGCCCAAGTAGGCAGAAGGAAAGAAATCATAAAGATCAGATCAGAAATAAATGAAAAAGAAATGAATGAAACAATAGCAAAAGATCAATAAAACTAAAAGCTGGTTCTTTGAGAAGATAAAATTAATAAACCATTAGCCAGACTCATTAAGAAAGAAAGGGTGAAAACTCAAATCAACAGATTTAGAAATGAAAAGGAGAAGTAACAACTGATACAGCAGAAATACAAAGGATCATGAGAGATTACTACAAGCAACTATACAACAATAAAAAGGAAAACCTGGAAGAAATGGATAAATTCTTAGAAAAGCACAACCTTCCAAGACTGACCCAGGAAGAAATAGAAAATATGAAAGATCAATCACAAGCACTGAAATTGAAACTGTGATTAAAAATCTTCTAACAAACAAAAGCCCAGGACCAGACGGATTCACAGGCGAATTCTATCAAACATTTAGAGAAGGTCTAACACCTATCCTTCGCAAACTCATCCAAAATATAGCAGAGGGAGGAACACTCCCAAACTCATTTTACGAGGCCGCCTTCACCCTGATACCAAAACCAGAAAAAGATGTCACAAATAAAGAAAACTATAGGCCAACATCACTGATGAACATAGATGCAAAATTCCTCAACCAAATACTAGCAAACAGAATCCAACAGCACATTAAAAGGATCATACACCATGATCAAGTGGGGTTTATCCCAGGAATGCAAGGATTCTTCAATATATGCAAATCTATCAATGTGATAAACCATATGAAAAAAGTGAAGGAGAAAAACCATATGATCATCTCAATAGATGCAAAAAAAGCTTTCAACAAAATTCAACACCCATTTATGATAAAAAACCTCTAGAAAGTAGGCAGAGAAGGAACTTACCTCAACATAATAAAGGCCATATAGGACAAACCCACAGCCAGTATCGTTCTCAATGGTGAAAAATTGAAACCTGGGCTTCCTTGGTGGCGCAGTGGTTGAGGGTCCGCCTGCCGATGCAGGGGACACGGGTTTGTGCCTCGGTCCGGGAGGATCCCACATGCCACGGAGCGGCTGGGCCCGTGAGCCATGGCCACTGAGTCTGCACGTCCGGAGCCTGTGCTCTGCAACGGGAGAGGCCACAACAGTGAGAGGCCCGCGTACTGCAAAAAAAAAAAAAAAAAAAAAAAAAACGCCTGAAACCATTTCCTCTAAGATCAGGAACAAGACAAGGTTGTCCACTCTCACCACTATTATTCAACGTAGTTTTGGAAGTTTTAGCCACAGCAAACAGAAACGAAAAAGAAATAAAGGGAATCCAAATCAGAAAAGAAGTAAAGCTGTCACTCTTTGCAGATGACATGATACTATACATAGAGAATCATAAAGATGCTACCAGAAAACTACTAGAGCTAATCAATGAATTTGGTAAGTTGCAGGATACAAAATGAATGGACAGAAATCTCTTGCATTCCTACACACTAATGACGAAAAATCTGAAAGAGAAAATAAGGAAACACTCCCATTTACCACTGCAATAAAAAGAATAAAATACCTAGGAATAAACCTACCTAAGGAGACAAAAGTCCTGTATGCAGAAAACTATAAGACACTGATGAAAGAAGTTAAAGATGATACAAACAAATGGAGACATATACCATGTTCTTGGATTGGAATAATTAACACTGTAAAAATGACTATACTACCCAAAGCAATCTACACATTCAGTGCAATCCCTATGAAACTACCAGTGGCTTTTTTCACAGAACTAGAACAAAAAATTTCACAATTTGTATGGCAACACAAAATACCCTGAATAGCCAAAGCAATCTTGAGAAAGAAAAACAGAAGTAGAGGTATAAGGCCTCTGAACTTCAGACTATACTACAAAGCTACAGTAATCAAGACAATATGGTACTGGCACAAAAACAGAAATATACATCAATGGAACAGGATAGAAAGCCCAGAGATAAACCCACATACATATGGTCTCCTTATCTTTGATAAAGGAGGCAAGAATATACAATGGAGAAAAGACAGCCTCTACAATAAGTGGTTCTGGGAAAACTGGAGAGCTACATGTAAAAGAATGGAATTAGAACACTCCCTAACAGCATACACAAAAATAAACTCAAAATAGATTAAAGACCTAAATGTAAGGCCAGACACTATCAAACTCTTAGAGGAAAACACAGGCAGAACACTCTATGACATAAATTACAGCAATATCCTTTTTGACGCACCTCCTAGAGAAATGGAAATGAAAACAAAAATAAACTAATGGGACCTAATGAAACTTAAAAGCTTTTGCACAGCAAAGGAAACCATAAACAAGACCAAAAGACAACCCTCAGAATGGGAGAAAATATTTGCAAACGAATCAACTGACAAAGGATTAATCTCCAAAATATACAAGCAGCACTTGCAGCTCAATGTCAGAAAAACCAACAACCCAATCCAAAAATGGGCAGAAGACATAAATACACATTTCTCCAAAGAAGATATACAGATTGCCAACAATCACATGAAAGGATGCTCAGCATTACTAATCATTAGAGAAATGCAAATCAAAACTACAATGAGGTATCACCTCACAACAGTCAGAATGGCCATCATCAAAAAATCTACAAACAGTAAGTGCTGGAGAGTGTGTGGAGAAAAGGGAACCCTCTTGCACTGCTGGTGGGAACATAAACTGATACAGCCACTATGGAGAACAATGTGGAGGTTCCTTTAGAAACTAAAAATAGAACTACCCTAAGACCCAGCAATCCCACCACCTGGCATATACCCTGAGAAAACCATAATTCAAAAAGAATCATGTACCACAATGTTCATTGCAGCACTATTTACAATATCCAGGACATGGAAGCAACCTAAGTGTCCATCGACAGATGAATGGATAAAGAAGATGTGGCACATATATACGATGGAATATTACTCAGCCATAAAAATAAGTGAAATTGAGTTATTTGTAGTGAGGTGGATGGACCTAGAGACTGTCATACAGAGTGAAGTAAGCCAGAAAGAGAAAAACAAATACCATATGCTAACACATATATATGGAATCTAAAAAAAAAAAGGTTCTGAAGAACCTAGGGGCAGGACAGGAATAAAGACTCAGATGTAGAGAATGGACTTGAGGACACAGGGAGGGGCAAGGGTAAGCTGGGACGAAGTGAGAGAGTAACATTGACATATATACACTACCAAATGTAAAATAGATAGCTAGTGGGAAGCAGCCACATAGCACAGGGAGATCAGCTCAGTGCTTTGTGTCCACCCAGAGGGGTGGGAGGGAAATGCAAAAGGGAGGAGATATGGGGATATACGTATGCATATAGCTGATTCACTTTGTCATACAGCAGAAACTAACACACCATTGTAAAGCAATTATACTCCAATAAAGATGTTAAAAAAATAAATAAATAAAATAATAAAACTACATAGCCTTCAAAAAAAATTATATAAGTTTCTAAACACATAATCTCTTTCAAAGACACCATTCCAAACCACAAGATATTATATACAAATGAAATTTCTAAGCTTCCTGTGCTTCATAATGCCAAAAATGGGAGTCCCATATTTCTTTTTCTATTCTTGAAAAATTATTTTATATAACTCTACTATATTCTTAAGTTAACCTTAGAAACTACTTCTTTTCTGAAAATATTGTGCTGCTGACATCCAAACTTAATTAAACTCATTTCTATATTATTTTCATAATAAAATAACTAGTAACTCTAAAGTTTGCTATTTATAAAGATTAATATTTTCTTCATCAATGCACATGATAGAGGTGAAGCTTTTATCTTCAAGACAATATTTTTCCATATGATAGCTTTATATTCACATATACACATAGAATCAGATAAATTTAATTGTGTTGAAAAAGTATATTAACTACTTACCTGTACCTAAACTGCCTTAAATTTAACTTACACTATTTTATGTACTATTTGCTGTCAAGATTGTTTTCTACCTAATAATTAAACAGAAGGGGGCAAATATGGCATAGACATACAAGATTCGTGATAAATAAAAATAAAACCAGGCAGGATGAACCCTGCATTCTAACTTATATACACTCAATAACTGTTATATACCAAGTATGATTCCAGTATCATATATGAGAATTTACTATATTGGGCATGGTGCTACGAAACACAAATCCAAACAAGAAATAATTTTTTCTGACATTGCACTTCATTGAAGAAATTAAAGAGTTATTACGTCATGACTGCTGACAAAAGTTCAAAAATTAATAGAAAAATTAACCTGTGAAACATGGTATCTGACAGCTAATACTGAACCTGTACTGTGAAAGGTTAAAGATTTTTAAGATTATTGCTGATAATGGAAGAAAGCAAAACAAGCAGAGACCCTGAGTTACAGCTTTAAATATATAATGTGAAAATAAATCTCTGATTTGAAAGAATGATTTGCTAACCCATTACCATCCTGTGAAGAATATATAACCTTCTCAAACATTTTTAAACATATTTGTGTTTGTTATGCATTAATATTCTGGATATTTTGAAAATTATGCAATCATTATCTAACACAGGAATGAAAACAATAATAAGACCTTAGCCAAAGGAACTCATGGCTAATGCAAGTAGAGGTAGTGCACATTTTTCCTTCTAAATTTTATATTTAACCTAATGTTTTCAAAATCATTTGTAAGAATGATTGAAAAAAAATTACTTGCTAATGTTGTCCTTCCACTACCACCCCTTCATAAATGTCATAAATTACAATTTTTCATTAGACTAGAACAATAAATACATTTCTACCAAAACATGTTTATTTTCATTATATTCCCATAACCATTATAACAGAATTTTAAAGCATTTTAATAAATAAATGGGAATGAAAATTTATCAGTGCCTAAAACCTCAGATTTTTTTAAACTACTAAATGATCATGATATTTTAAATACACAATTCTACATTGTTAATATCTATTGAAATAGAATTTATAGATGAGTAATCAAGCCATAAAGCACCTGTACTTTCATCTAACAGGACATGGAAAACAGCATTGTAATATTTCCAAGAAAACTGATACTCTGTAAAAATCTTGTAATAATTAGCAAAGATACCTCAGCTCCTTTTGCTTTAATATTTTGATAACTATAGATGTTCCATTCAAAAATTATTCACATAAACTTCTAACAGGATATATTCAGTAACACAGGCTTAGTATAGATACCAATATTTTCTCATAAAACTTCATTTAACAACTGAATGTACAACTGCCATGTTTTCATTCTACATATACTTATGAAAGAAGCATTCCTCAGTGATACATCATGTTACAAAATATGCAAGAAATAGCAAATCATTCTTTCAAATCAGAGATTTATTTTCACATCATATATCGGTTAAAATTTTTTAATAATTCAAAGACTATAAGTTAAGGTAATAACTGAAAATATTATACTCAAGAATTATTAGGTACAATAGTTAAGAACCCCCTACTCAGTTATTTTATACTAAAATTTTTGTGTGTGTATTAATCCAGAATAGAACCTGTAGAAAATATCTAATATAAGTCATTTGTATTCTTTATACACAAATGGATTTAAGTTGTTCAGAATGTTGTCTCTGATTGAGCTGTACCTAAATTTTGAAAAAAGAAACTTTTAGAAAGTTGCTTTTAATAAAAATAGATAAATTATTAAAGTTGACTTTATCACTTTCAAATAACCTTGGAGTATGTATTTAAATAAAGCAATTATTATTGGACACTTTCTATGGGTTCAACAATTTAAATTCTATACTTCGTTTAGCACATCTTATTTCACCTCTTCTACTTCTGCAACCAGAATTATGTCTTCTCACTGGAAAAATATCCTGAGTATCATTCCCCAAAAGAGAATTATAGAATATAGTGAAACAGTATCTTTACCAAATGTGAATTAATTATTTTATATGGCTAACACTACATGAATTCTCTCTGTATAAAGCCTTTCATTTAGATCACTGTATTCATAATTGTAGCTCAATTTCAAAAAAAAGTCCTCTTTAAAAAGAGAAATAATGACAAACACCTGTTGAAGAGAAAAAATTGTATAAAAATAATTAGGCATGTTTTCATAGCTATTTTGGCTTTGCAGAAGGTAGCAAAATCTTTTTCATGCTACTGAAATCTCTTATTTTCTTACTATCTTCCAGTGTCACTACATATTATAGGATCCAAATTGTGACATCAGAAAAATTAAACTCAGGACATTTTTGCATTCTGCATTCAAGCATACACTAGCAATGTAGCGATTTGACCTTTGAAAGAGGACAATTCATGTGCGCATATCTCATGCCTGTCTGCCTTCCATATACTTAGCAAGATGATGATTGCTCCCAGCTATGTTGATATACTTCTATCCACTTGACTGGCTGTGGATAGAAGGCAAATGATCTATCTGTTAAGAGGTGATCTTCTTTGTAGATGTCTCACCTAATCAGAGTTGAATATTTGTAAACATAAGCAGGTCTGCTACTTCATCTAGTCCCACTACAACCTGCATAGGTTTCACTTGCCTTATATAAAAGGTCACTGCAAATACTACTGTGAAATGGCCCAGGGAATGAGTTCCTTCAACAAGCTACCTGTGGCAATGCACAGTAGGAAACCCTTTCTGAGAAATATATTGCACATCTTCAAAGAAAATCCAACTATAATGTTGGCTTAATTTTCCTCAGGGAAAGGAATACTTTCCATTACATACTAGATTAAACTATATAAAATTGCCAACATGCAAACATTTTTGATCGATGCGAATGCTGATTTCTTATGTTTCAACCTAATATATCTTATAATGTAATATAAAATTTAGGGGAGATTTGTCATCTCTATTTTTCTTTCAGATTTATGTATTATTAAAAACAGAAATTTCTCTTTGGTGGCCTATACCTCTGCCTTAATTTCCAGAAACGTTAAAAAACGACCAATGTAGCAGAACTCCTGTAGCATTTTCTGTCAGTACTGGTGGTTTTTCAAGGTATGATACATGACTCACTCAGGTAAGGAGAATTTTGTGGTACACTGATAAACATGAGAGCTACTAGAAAATTCATAGCTAGCATTTTAAACTAGCATGCTTTAATGAGTAGTACTTCTTAAAATCATTTAATTTATTTAAATCTTAAAAAGTGAGTCATTGAAAAAAATTAAGTAGACAAATAGTACTCATATGGATGACAAAAATGTGAAAAGCATTGACCTACACAACTACAATTTTCCATATATTACCACATATTATACTGCTGATATCCCAAGCTTCTCCAGAGAAGACAAAAGAACTTATATTTGAATGTACCATATGAATTATCATTTTTGTTGATAAAAAACAGACTAAGGGGCTTCCCTGGTGGCGCAGTGGTTGAGAGTCTGCCTGCCGATGCAGGCGACACGGGTTCGTGCCCCGGTCCGGGAAGATCCCACATGCCACAGAGGGGAAGATCCCACATGCCGCGGAGCGGCTGGGCCCGTGAGTCATGGCCGCTGAGCCTGCGTGTCCGGAGCCTGTGGCTCCGCAACGGGAGAGGCCACAACAGTGAGAGGCCCGCGTACCACAAAAAAACAAAAACAAAAACAAAAAAAAACCAGACTAATATTATCAATTTCATGTGGTTTGACCTAGGTGTAGCTCTTCCACCACACAGCATTCAATGACTATAAGGTATTAAGTAAAAATTAAATTTTGATTGAATGACTGAATTAACACAAAGACTTTGAGTTTTTCATGTCTCAATATGAATACAAAATATATCAACAAGTTTAAGAAAACTTGCCTGTAAACAAATGTCAACTGAAACATAAGGATAGAAGTCAACATGTTTAACTCGTGTAAATATTAGAGATGCATGGATTCTTTTTACACAACACTCTTCTCTGATAGCGACACAAAAATAAATGATTATGCCTCCTAAGAGCTCACACCTTTGTTGGTCTACATCCAAATTGGATCAAGATCAAGGATAAATTCATTTCTCCATTTCCTCCAAAGATACGGAGTCTAACAAATTAAGAAAAAAAGACAAACTCAGACAGCCTATATGTCCATCCCACTAGAATAACATATAATTAGAAGCAAACATTCAAAATCCAACAAACAACTCAAGAGGACTAAATCAAGCATATTTACCTCCCAAAATGTTCCTCTCTGGACACTGAGCACATAACAATGCAATGATGTAAAATATTTACTTTGGCAAACTAACTTTAAAAATTCGCTTTGTAGGGCTTCCCTGGTGGCGCAGTGGTTGAGAGTCCGCCTGCCGATGCAGGGGACATGGGTTCGTGCCCCGGTCCGGGAAGATCCCACATGCCGCGGAGCGGCTGGGCCCCTGAGTCATGGCCGCTGAGCCTGCGCGTCCGGAGCCTGTGCTCCTGTACAGTGAGAGGCCCGCGTACCGCAAAAAAAAAAAAAATTAGCTTTGTAAACATCATCAGAACCCAAATATCCCAACCTGCCTTAGCAGATCTCTCATTAGTTCTTTGAGAAAAGAATAGAAAGACTATGTATTAGTAATCTCCCCCAAAAGCAATTAGAAATCTATAATTCTTTGAACACTACTTGTATTGTTACCAGGAATAGGGATGCAGGCCAGAGGGAATGTCGAAGGATGACTAGAGTCAGCAACAGGTAAATAACCTTTAACACACTTTTCACTATTGTATGGTATCCACCCTTGTTTACTCCACTCAATCATACTCCTCTAGCATAGAATTTCTAGCTATGATAACAGTGACATAAAGAACTTAGGAAAAGGCACCCTTATTTAGAAATGTATGTAGGCCAACAATATAGAAACACGCTCTATAAATAGATGTAAATGTTCTTGTGAATTCTGTATACAAAAAGGGTGGCTTAGTTTAGAAAAACATTACAAGTTTGAATTAAACTGCAAAGGAAGAATACTTGCATTTTTATGCCTTTGAGGATATTTCATTTCAAATCTAATGTGTGAATTTATTAACCAATGCTAGTACAATAAAATCTAGGAAGCTTAAAATAATTAGGGTTACCAGGTAAAACACAGGATTCCCAGTTAAATTTGAATTTCACGTAAATAATAAATAATTTTTTAGCATAAGTAGGTCTCAAATATTCCACGGAAGCACTTATATTAAAATATTATTCATAGTTTATCTAAAATTTAAATGTAGCTGGGCACCCGGTACTTTTATTTCCTAAATCTGGCAACCCTAAAAATAATGGATATGGAAAAGAAAAACAAAAGAAAACAAGTCTTTTTATTGAACAATCTAAAGAACAAAAGAGCATTCCTGGGTTGGTGGAGGTGGTCAAAGGGTCAGAAGTTTTGATTGTTCCCAAAACTAATATCTCCAAAGCTTCTTCCAGTAGGTCTCCCCTGACTACACCATGTCTAGAAGTTGTTGGTTCTGTCATCTCTTCCCAGGTATTGTCTTTAGTATTGGCTATAGATTGCATTGGTTCCTTCTCAGAGGTAGAAAATCATCAAGAGTTTGCTTTTATCACTTAGATTTAAAATTATGTACAGATTTATATATTTACATGAAGCCAATGAAGACCATCATTAAAAAGTAATACAGCCAAACAAAGTAATTAATTATAAGGTTAGAAGATAATATACTTTTGCTAATTACTCACAGCTTGGTGCCTATTTTTTCACAGCAGCCAACAACTGCATGTTTTTAATCCCCATAATAACAATAACGGCATACATCATTAACCCTATTTTATTCTTTTTAAAAATTTTTTATAATACCAATAACAAAGATCATTAACCTCTATTCTGTTTAACATCTAATCAGCCATTTTAGTTAAATAAATATCATAGAAAACATTAAATATCACTTTACTAAGCTACACTGGCTCTCAGGAGGGGAATTCTTCCTAATGCATTATATTAACATCAGTGTACTTCACAAGTGTCAAACCATGAATGGTAACAAGGAAATAGATAAACAATAATTTATGACTTTAATCAAATTAGTTCAAACCTGTCTTTTTCAAAGTAGTTTTAAATCTTATTTGTATAATTGCATTGTGTTTATGAAGTTATTTTCTGAAGCTATTTATAGAATAGAGCTGTCCCATTACTGAGATACTGTAAGACAACAGCTCATGAGCATGCCAAGATAGTGAGACCCAATGTGTTTTGGAAGGGAATTTCTGAGAACAACTGCTCTCTGAAGTGTGGAAACCTGTACAGTATTGCTGGCCTTGGTAATAGTTACTCTGAATCAAGCCTCTTATTAAGGGCAATATACCTGCCTGCCATAACATTTCTATGGGTTTATGACCTAAGTAACAATTTCACACAATCAGTGACATCAAAAGAACCAAAATGGTAAACAAGACTCCTACATAAAATATTTAGCAAAGCCTTGTCCCAGATCCCAAATAAATGGTCATTTCTCTACATATGAGTCCTTATTAGCGCCTTATGAGAATAAGTACTTAGGCAGTCCCGCACTACTCAGTCGGCCTGCCCTATCAGGCTTGGTTTAGGAGACAGGTGAAAGAAAGATGGGTCAGAACTACAGATAAGGTATAATATACATAATTTTAACAGTGTTACCCCAACCCTTTTCTCCTTTATAATATTTAGAGAGAGAGAGAGAGAGAATCTTAGCAGAGGCTTTTAGGGGAAACTAGTACTTACTTGATAAATGGCAGTACTTGTAAAATACCTCTGTGCCTCTCCCTAATTTCTGGGCCCAAGATTACAGATTTGCCTATCTTTTGAAAAGCAAAAAAATGATATTATGCCACACTGATTTAACAGCTAGAAATCAAAATGTGCTATTCTTTCCCAACATACATTTTAGCATCCGATCTAATTTCCTATCATGCACACCCCAGAATACAATTTTGGTGGTTTTCTATCACATACACTACATTATATATTTCTCAAAAAACATTCAGTTCCATCCATGATGCTTTTGTCTAATATATCTCTCAATCAGACAGAGGACAGTAACTAAGAAAAGAAAGGAGCTTCTATTGGAGCAGGAAGAGAACGGTGTTAAGTGGACTCTTCCTAGCTGGCTCCGATATCTCATATGCACCATGGGATGTACATATAAACAGTAATATGGCTTTATCCACCCTCCATTGTTTGACTCAGCATTAGTTAATCCTCTTTCAAATAACTGTGTTTGGCTTCTGAATGCCATAGGCACAATATAGAAAACACAGGGGTCAGAAAACAGAAATTCAAAAATGGTTTGGACAAAAACATGGCTTAGGAGAAAAAGTTAGAAGAATTAGGGTTAGTTCTTCCCCAAAATAATAAGCTAAAAGAAAACCTAGCAATTACTTGATTTCTGTTCTTTTCCCTGAGTACATTGAAACCTTTGCTTTATTTTCTGAAGGAAAAGGAACATGACTTAATAATCAGAGAAGAGGCTCACTTCTCTTTGATTGACTTATTCTTTGACAAATTCACAGAGCCCATTCCACAGCCAGCATCAATGTCTCTGTTCCGCTCTTCCCTAGATGTATTAGAGAGGTGGCCTGGTGAATAGGATGCACACTGGATAGGACAGTAAGTGGGACACAGGATTTGGGAACACCAGGTTGTAGCAGACACTGCCACAGTTCTGCTCTCTCCTTTTTGGACATGTATTGCTTCCTTAATGCCAGTAACTAAATGGTGTTTATTTTTCCTGAACCTAACTTCTCCACTGAAAATTATAATCTGTATTATACTACTTCCATTCCTACTGTCCTATATTTATTTAGGAGTTCCTCTACTTTATGGACATTCTGGTAGAATACGGTAGAATGCTTTGAGCAATCTTTGATAAGGTACTCAATAAATGCAGGTATCTTATCTTAACTAGCCACAGACCTGGATACGTACAAAACTGAGTAGTGAGGGCAGAAACACTTTGAATTTTCTGTACAATGATGTCAGGAAAAAGAGAAAGCCTTTCTGCATTTTCCTATGCCTTATTTTGGCTAAAAATCCTGGTTGCCTAGCTCCCAGTGCAAAACACTTGATTTAAGACACTAAATGAGCTACACTGTCATGTAAGATTTGTTGACATCTCACAATGTCTTTCAAATAATTTATAACTAGTACACAGTTCAAGGAAACAAATAATGATTAAAATTTATATTCATCATAAATTAAAAAGTGATTCCTTTGGTTGTAGCACATTAGAATATCAGAACACAGTAACTATTTGTATTTTAAAATATGAAGCATCAATGCCAAGAAATATCTTTACATAACTCTTGAGTCTGATAGGATGGGCTTTGGTCTAAGAAGGAATACATTGTAAGTAAAAAATATCACTACATGGACATATATGATTAAATATTAGATACGTTTATCACAGTAAGTGTTTTGAATGGACAAACTTATAAATATATTCTTGCTTCTTATTCAAAGAAAAGTATTATTACTATACTGTTATTATCATGGTGAGTTCTAATACGACTGATCAGTAATAATAAAAATGAACAAGTTTAAGATTTGTACTAGTCACCCTGCCCCTGACGGCTAGTATTTTGATTTCCAAAAAAAATTGAATCAGTTTTCATCTCAAACAAAATGTTATGTACTGGAGTCAAAAACAGAGGTGATAACTGATGAATTCATCATAAATTTCTAGACCGTCTTGAATCTTCCATCATTAGTCAAGACTCATCCCATAAACCATACCTTCAAACTTTTCCAGAAACCTGCTCTAAGATGACTCTTCTTGTTAAAGTATGACCTAAATTCCGCCTTAGAGAAGGTAAATTTCTCCTTAATATTTTTTAAAAAGAACACAAATAGGCGCAGTGGTTAGGGATCCGCCTGCCAATGCAGGGGACACGGGTTCGAGCCCTGGTCCGGGAAGATCCCACATGCCGCGGAGCAATAAACCCGTGCACCACAACTACTGAGCCTGCGCTCTAGAGCCCTTGAGCCACAACTACTGAAGCCCATGGTCCTAGAGCCTGTGCTCCGCAACAAGAGACGCCACCGCAACGAGAAGCCCACACACCGCAACAAAGAGTAGCCCCCGCTCACCGCAACTAGAGAAAGCCTGCGTGCAGCAACGAAGACCCAATGCAGCCAAAAATAAATAAATAAACTTATTATAAAAAAGAACACAAATAGGCTTTACTCTCCTATCCATATCAGTAAAACCCATATGACATTTCTGCTTTTATAGGTTTAAAAAATGGTCAAATATTAACAATTTCATATAGTTCAGCATAATGTTTTCCAGACAGGTTCAATGTTCCTTATAAAAGTCATTTGTGAGACAAATATTTTGAAGTCAAATTTTCCTGGATTCCTTCATTAGGTTTAAAATAGAAAGTGCTACTGTTAGGCTATTTTCCAACTGTAGAAGTTGTATATTCCAGGCTATAAAATTTTCTGAGACATTATTTGATACCTAAACTCAACATTTCACTGAACATATTCTTCTGGTAGCAGTTGTAAGAATCTAAGGAGATTTGTAAAACTATAAAAACAATACCACTATTCTAAGTTCTTTTTTTGCTTTTGGAAAACATTATTTATTTTGGAATATATTGTTATTTGCTTTGGAAATGTTTTTATGTTAATTACCATGGGTTTGTTGTTATTTTTAAATGATTTAATGAATAAATGTTTTAACTTCTCAGCTGTAATATCTAATGTAGTAAATATCAATAGATATAACCTGCAAAAGTCAAAGCTCTGTGGAGTTTTCAATAATTTTTAAGAGTGTAAAATGTCACTGGGACAAAAAGTTTGAGAATCACTGGGTTAATTAAAGAGATAAATCAGAAAAAGAGAAGGGAAACAACAGACATAAGGCATTTTATAAATCAGACCATTCATTCAGTGCTAAGGGAACCTAGCCTAGACCTGCTTCCAATAAGGGAGTACCTGACTGACAAAATATCTGAGGGCCTCATCTCATTTCTCACTTGGGGTGGGGTTAGGAGGGGATTCAGGGCTGAGCGCAGAGATTTCCCTGGGCATATTTCTAAGCCTAATCCCATGCAATTTTTTACTGCTCACAGATGCTACAGAGAAACCTCTGGGCAAGAACAATCCTATCCATTAATACAGCACAGCAACAGGTATTTTCTTGCATGACTCATTGATTTTAGATATAATTTCAAGGGTCATCGGATTCTTTTTCCTTATCATAACAATCTTGAGAGATTAAGAAAAACAGAGGTGTTTTACTCTCACTTTACAGGTGGGGAAACAAAGCCGGTTTCAGCGTTTTACCCTAAGGCACACAGGCTGTGTTGGGGCATGTTGTGGAATTTAACGCACCTGCTTCTAAGCACAGAACTTTATCCACCTAGGTCCCTGTCTTTAAAACAGATTTTTAGCACCAGAAATTTTTTAAAGTGAAATCGTACTCAGGAGCCCCATAACAGAGCACAAGAAAAAGAACTGTCGCAGGTGCAGAAGGAGCTGGAGATCTAGATTCCCACCCATTTTGCTTCCCTTCAGCCAGTTTTCTTCCTTTGCTCTCTCCATCTCTTGCCCTCTCTCCTCTTGGGACACCAGTCTGTCCAAGACCTTCTCTTGGTTATTTTTCCCCTTTATACCAAGATCCTGCTTCTGTTACCCTGCCTTTCTAGGCTCCTATTAAGTATGCTTACTGTATTTCTTTAAATACACATATTCTTGTAAAATAGGTCCTGTTTTTTATGCGTATGTGTTTAAACTACACAAATGGCATTATGCTGTAAATCACATAAATCACGTTCTCCTTCTTATTTTTGTCCTATTAACATTCTTCTACTCAGATTTTTAATCTCTACATCTAGCTTATTTTTTATGCACATATGGTTCTATCACATGTATTAACATGCCATTTTTACTTATCCATTCTCCTACTGACAAATCCAACATTCCATCAAAGAAAACTGAAGATTTTTTGACATATCACCTCGGGGTCAAGGGGGGAGAGTTTCTCTGGGATAGTCACTGGGTTGTTAGGTGTACCCAGACACAATCTTACCAAATGCTACAAAACTGCCCTGCAGAATGGCCCTCCCACCACAGACCACGAGAGTTGCTCTCTACACATTAAAACTTGCTGCTTCCCTTTTCTAATATCCCATATGCTGTTGAGTATCAGGTGTCATCTCAGTTTTGTTCTAATTAACATTTCTCTGATAACAATTGATATTGAGCATTTCTTCAAACGTGTTAAATTTCTGAGTTTTCTTGTCTGTGAAATTGTGTACACCTTCTGTTCCTTTTGCTATGAATTTTATGTCTTTTTCTTGGGGATTTCCAGTTTTCTTTTCTATTGTAGGTATGAATTCCTTGCAGGTTTTAGATGTTTCAAACATCTTTGCCCAATATGTGAACTTCGTTTATTGTATCCTTCATTCAGCAGGAATCCTTCATTTTGATATTGTCACATTTCTCTCTCCCTATTTTTTTCTTTTTTAATTTTTGGCTTCTTATTTTTCAGTCTTATATGAAAAATTATTTTTGTTAATCCCTAAGTCACAAAGATATCCTCCAACATTTTATTCTTTGTTTTATGGCTTAACCTTCACATTTAGATCTTTAATTTATTTGGTGTCCACCTATGTATATAGTATTATTAGGAATCCAGCTTTAGTTTTCTGCATTTAATGAACTAATTTCCTGAACACCTGCTGTCTATCCTTTCCTTGTGATGCCTTTTTTTATCATATATCATATATTTTAATCCAATCACTGCTTCTATGTTTCATTAGTAAATTTTATCCATTTACTGTTATATTAGAATGTTTTTCTCCATTTCATATTTTTAGTCATTCTATATTTTTTTAATTTTTATTTCTTCTTTCTATTAGCAAGTACAAAATTTCTTCCAGCCTTAAAATCAGATATTCACTTTCTCTTCTTCTGTTCATTGCTCATTCATATTATGTTTATCTGTCTCTAATAATTTCTTAGACACTTCTATACTTCATCTCGCTCCCCTAAAATAGACACATTCTTGGTCTCCTCCTTCATTTCCATTCCAAAATAGCATGTCTAGATTTTTAATTCTGTATTGTTCAGATATTATTTTGTCTGCTTCATTTGTCATGCTTTTTTTTAAAAAAAGGTAAAACTAGCACTTAGTAAGATATTCACTCACCTTCTTACTTTCCACTTATTGCTACCTCCTGTATTTATTTCTCATTTGTATTAGGAGTACAACCTCTCTACTACATTCACAAAGAATGTCTTTGTGTGATACATTTTCTGATTGCTTGTACACATGAGAATATATTTATTATACCTTTACATTTAAATGAGAGTTTAACTGGATATTTTTCAAAATCCAGTTTTCAAATAATTTAACTTCAATATTTTAAAATAAGGGCCCTTTGCCTTTGTGTCCCTTTATTTAGCTTCTTCTATTTGTTGCCACTGAAGGCCTAATGAACCCATAGAGACACAGGAGGAAATAAAAGATGGGTAGGCTAGGGTGGAGGGGAGAGCACACAGAGTGTAAGGAATACAGACTTCAGAGTCACGGGGACATGGATTTGGTTTCAACATAGAGCATTACCAGGAGAGAACAACAACAACAAAAAATCCACAAGCTAGGGCAGTGACCAGGGTTTGTTAACTCAAGAAAAATAAATCCCCCAGTTTTTCAATGTTATCATAATCCATGAACTTCCTCATTATATTCAAGAGTTGTATCCAAGAACCCACCTGAATTTCAGGAGCCGATGGCCAGATGCAGGTGTTTCACATGGCTTATTATACCTAGGGATTTTGTGGCAAGAAGCTGAAAAAATGTACATACAAAAATTGAGGAAGGTTTCTCTGTAAGTTCATTATTTAGTAAATATAAATTTTGATGCTTTGCTGCACAGTACATAAATGTTGATACCAGATTTTCACTGAAGACTATACCTTTATCATTATAAGATACTATGTGTTTGACTCAATGTGGTCTGATATTATTATACCACCTCCTGGTTTGTTTTTGCTTTGCATTCGCCTCTTACATCTTTGCTTGTCCTTTTCCTTTCAACCTGTCTCAGTCATTTTGATATAGGTGTGTCTTTCATACATCTAATTATGTCAGAAAACAAGGAATCCTTGAATACAGTGATGAACACACTAAACAGATGCCCACCCTCATTGAGCCTATGTTCTCCAGGGAGAGCAGACACGAAGGCAAACACCTCCCACCCAGAAACTAGCACAGTGCCTGGCACATAAGAAGGCAGGAATAAATATATATTGATTGAACGAACTTATTTTTTTAAAAAATAATTACTAAGGAATTGAAATTTATGTCCACACAAAAACCTGCACATGGATATTTATGGCAACTTTATTCATAATTGCCAAAACTTGGAAGCAACCAAGATGTCCTTCAGAAGGTAAATAGAAAAATAAACTGTGGTACATTCAGACAATAGAATATTATTCAGCACTAAACAGAAATGAGCTATCAAGCCATGAAAAAACATGGAGCAAACTTAAATGCACATTAAGTAAAAGAAGTCAATCTGAAAAATCTACACAGTGTATGATTCCAAATATATGACATCCTGGAAATGACAGATCTATGGAGACAGTAAAAAGATTCGTGACTGCAGGTGGGGAGGGACGAACAGGCAGAGCACAGAGGATTTTTAAAGCAGTGTGAATACTCTGTATGATACTATAATGGTGGATACATGCCATATATACTTTTCCATAGAATGTACAACATGCAGAGTGAACCATAATATAAAGTATGAACTTTGGGGGATAATGATGCATCACTGTAATTTCCCTGATTGTAACAAATGTACCACCATGGTGCTAGATATTGATAGTGGGGTAGGCTGTGAATGTGTGTGGGCAGGAGTTTGTGAGAACTGTCTGCACCTTCTCCCCAGTTTTGCTGTGAACCTAAGACTGCTCTAAAAAAATTAAGTCTTAATTAAAAAAAAGGAATTACTTAATCAAAACACTGCTAAATTCTTTGAGGGAGAATTATACAGAGCTAAAGGAACATTTAAAATAAAGACTTAATCTAGGGACCAGAAAGCTCCCCTGCTAAGTGACTCTTTAGCTCAAGGATGCCAGACAATAAAGAAGGGGAAGAGTATTCTAGAAAGAGGGAGCAGAATTTTTTTTCTATTTTCATTCAGCCATATTTTCTAGTTTTGTATAGAGAATAACATTTATAAAGCCAGTAAACATATAAAGTGGAACAAGTGTTACAAATAAAATTTTCTAGCTACTATAAGGGCCTATGATAAACAAAACAAGGAAAGGGTAGGCAATCAGGAAAGGCTCCCCCAAAAGTGCCATTTAATGGATTGTTATGTAAATATAAAATGAATAAATAGAGCTTTATGAATAAATTAGAAGATCTTTTCATCTCTAAAATGAGATTTCCATTTTCAGAGTTGCTATGAAAATTAAAGAATAGTTAAATTAAGCTGCTTTAAATCTAGTTTCAAACAAGGCAATAAATAATCACATTAAAAAACAAGTAAGGCTCCTAGTACAATGCCTACTACACATTAGGAATTCAGTAACTTGTTGTTGTGGTTATTATTATTTTAAGTAGATAAGTAAAAATATACTTTTCTTTGGTAAAATGCCATAATACCTATCTTATGGGATTCTTTTGAGAAATTAAATTAGAAAATGTGTATAAAGCATATATATTACTGTTTAGAATTTCATAGGTATCAAAATTATCATGTTTCACAGATAAACATATATAAATGGCTGTTAGGTAGGTATATAGATAGTCACAGATACTGTTAGCATAAAGAAATTAAATATGATGGAGAAATGAGTCGACATGTACTTGGGAAGGCAAGGTGTCTCTGGCAAAGTTTCCAGAAGAAACCAGGATCCATAGAAAGGAGAAGAAATAGAATGAATAAGGAAAGAGGATCTATAGTGCTCACAGCAAGGACTCCCAGGGTACAGGGACACTGCCACTCAAACAAAGCCTCAGAACTTCTTACCACTCAAAAACTGAAAATCAAGAGATTTCATAATTCTGTAATGAAGTCAGGGAAGTAACAGAAATAAAGTAAATTTCAGTTACCTATCATTTTACTCCTGGACTGAGAGAAATCTCAAATTCATAAAGAAGAGCAAAACTGCCCATTTTATACAGCAACTGCAAACTCTGATAGCATCTCCCATCATGGTTCATGAAAGCAACTCTGGGTGTCTTGTATTAGACATTTTACACTGGAAAATTGAGGCAACATATCTATTCCTTCTTAGGTTAGCCATTAATAGCAAGAGGAATAGAATTCAAAATACAGTTCAAAAATTATGACTTTGAAGGTTGACAGTTGAAGTATGAGACATCAGACCTACTGAACGCTGGCAGAAGACCTCAGACCTCCCAAAAGGCAAGAAACTCCCCACGTACCTAGGTAGGGCAAAAGAAAAAACAGAGACAAAAGAATAGGGATGGGACCTGCACCAGTGGGAGGGAGCTGTGAAGGAGGAAGGTTTCCACACACTAGGAAGCCCCTTCGTGGGTGGAGACTGCGGGTGGTGGAGGGGGAAAGTTTCGGAGCCGCGGAGGAGAGCACAGCAACAGGGATGCGGAGGGCAAAGCGGAGAGATTCCCGCACACAGGGTCAGGGCCGACCGGCACTCACCAGTCCCAGAGGCTTGTCTGCTCACCCACCAGGGTGGGCGGGGCTGGGAGTTGAGGCTCAGGCTTCAGTCGGAGCGCCGGAAGAGGACTAGGGTTGGCAGCGTGAACACAGCCTGCAGGGGGTTAGTCCGCCACTGCCAGCCTGGAGGGAGTCCGGGGAAAACTCTGGACCTGCCGAAGAGGCAAGAGACTTTTTTTTCCCTCTTTGTTTCCTGGTGCGCGAGGAGAGGGGATTAAGAGCGCTGCTTAAAGGACCTCCAGAGACAGCCGCGAGCCGCAACTAAAAGCGCGGACACCAGAGACGGGCATGAGATGCTAAGGCTGCTGCTGCCGCCACCAAGAAGCCTGTGTGCGAGCACAGGTCACTATACACACACCCCTTCCGGGGAGCCTGTGCAGCCCGCCACTGCCAGGGTCCCGGAATCCAGGGACAACTTCCCCAGGAGAACGCACGGCACGCCTCAGGCTGGTACAATGTCACGCCAGCCTCTGCGGCCACAGGCTCACCCCGCACTCCGTAACCCTCCCTCCCCCCGGCCTGAGTGAGCCACAGCCCCCGAATCAGCGGCTCCTTTAACCCCGTCCAGTCTGAGCGAAGAACAGACGCCCTCCAGCGACCTACAGGCAGAGGCGGGGCCAAATCCAAAGCTGAGCCCCTGGGAGCTGTGAGAACAAAGAAGAGAAAGGGAAATCTCTCCCAGCAGCCTCAGAAGCAGGGGATTAAAGCTCCACAATCAACTTGATGTACCCTGCATCTGTGGAATACATGAATAGACAACGAATCATCCCGAATTAAGGAGGTAAACTTTCAGAGCAAGATTTATGATTTTTTCCCCTTTTCCTCTTTTTGCGAGTGTGTATGTGTATGCTTCTGTGTGAGATTTTGTCTGTGTAGCTTTGCTTCCACCGTTTGTCCTAGGGTTCTATCCATCCGTTTTTGTTTGTTTTCAATTTTTTTCTTTTTTTTCTCTTAATAATTTTTTTTATTTTAATAACTTTATTATATTTTATCTTACTTTATTTTATCTTACTCTATTTTATTTTCTTTCTTTTTTTCCTTCCTTCCCTCCTTCCTCCCTCCCTCCCTCCTTTCTTCCTTCCTTCCTTTCTTTCTTTCTTCTACTAATTCTTTCTTTCTACTTTTTCTCCCTTTTATTCTGAGCCGTGCAGATGAAAGGATCTTGGTGCTCCAGCCAGGAGTCAGTGCTGTGCCTCTGAGGTGGGAGAGCCAACTTCAGGACACTGGTCCACAAGAGGCCTCCCAGCTGCACATATCAAATGGCGAAAATCTCCCAGAGATCTCCATCTCAACACCAGTACCCAGCTTCACTCAATGACCAGCAAGCTACAATGCTGGACATCCTACGCCAAACAACTAGCAAGACAGGAACACACCCCACCCATTAGCAGAGTGGCTGCCTAAAGTCACCCGAAAAAACACCACCAGACGTGGACCTGCCCACCAGAAAGACAAGATCCAGCCTCATCCACCAGAACACAGGCACTACTCCCCTCCACCAGGAAGCCTACACAACCCACTGAACCAACCTTAGCCACTAGGGACAGACACCAAAAACAACAGGAACTGTGAACCTGCAGCCTGCAAAAAGGAGACCCCAAACACAGTAAGATAAGCAAAATGAGAAGACAGAAAAACACACAGCAGATGAAGGAGCAAGATAAAAACCCACCAGACCTAATAAATGAAGAGGAAATAGGCAGTCTACCTGAAAAAGAATTCAGAATAATGATAGAAAAGATGATACAAAATCTTGGAAATAGAATAGACAAAATGCAAGAAACATTTAACACGGACCTAGAAGAACTAAAGATGAAACAAACAACGATGAAAAACACAATAAATGAAATGAAAAATACTCTAGATGGGATCAATAGCAGAATAACTGAGGCAGAAGAACGGATAAGTGACCTGGAAGATAAAATAGTGGAAATAACTACTACAGAGCAGAATAAAAAAAAAGAATGAAAAGAACTGAGGACACTCTCAGAGACCTCTGGGACAACATTAAACGCAACAACATTCAAATTACAGGGGTTCCAGAAGAAGAAGAGAAAAAGAAAGGGACTGAGAAAATATTTGAAGAGATTATAGTTGAAAACTTCTCTAATATGCGAAAGGAAATAGTTAATCAAGTCCAGGCAGCACAGAGAGTCCCATACAGGATAAATCCAAGGAGAAATATGCCAAGACACATATTAATCAAACTGTCAAAAATTAAATACAAAGAAAACATATTAAAGGCAGCAAGGGAAAAACAACAAATAACACACAAGGGAATCCCCATAAGGTTAACAGCTGATCTTTCAGCAGAAACTCAGCAAGCAAGAAGGGACTGGCAGGACATATTTAAAGTGATGAAGGAGAAAAACCTGCAACCAAGATTACTCTACCCAGCAAGGATCTCATTCAGATTTGATGGAGAAATTAAAACCTTTACAGACAAGCAAAAGCTAAGAGAGTTCAGCACCATAAAACCAGCTTTACAATAACTGCTAAAAGAACTAGGCAAGAAACACAAGAGAAGGAAAAGACCTACAATAACGAACCCAAAACAATTAAGAAAATGGGAATAGGAACATAAATATCGATAATTACCTTAAATGTAAATGGACTAAATGCTCCCACCAAAAGACACAGATTGGTTGAATGGATACAAAAACAAGACCCATATATTTGCTGTCTACAAGAGACCCACTTCAGACCTAGAGACACATACAGACTGAAAGTAAGGGGATGGAAAAAGATATTTCATGCAAATGGAAACCAAAAGAAAGCTGGAGTCGCAATTCTCATATCAGACAAAATAGACTTTAAAATAAAGACTATTAGAAGAGACAAAGAAGGACACTACATAATGATCAAGGGATCGATCCAAGAAGAAGATATAACAATTGCAAATATTTATGCACCCAACATAGGAGCACCTCAATACATAAGGCAAATACTAACAGCCATAAAAGGGGAAATCGACAGTAACACATTCATAGTAGGGGACTTTAACACCCCACTTTCACCAATGGACAGAAAATCCAAAATGAAAATAAATAAGGAAACACAAGCTTTAAATGATACATTAAACAAGATGAACTTAATATTTATAGGACATTCCATCCAAAAACAAGAGAATACAGAATTTTTCTCAAGTGCTCATGGAACATTCTCCAGGATAGATCATATCTTGGGTCACAAATCAAGCCTTGGTAAATTTAAGAAAATTGAAATTGTATCAAGTATCTTTTCTGACCACAACGCTATGAGACTAGATATCAATTACAGGAAAAGATCTCTAAGGCTAAACAATACACTACTTAATAACGAAGTGATCACTGAAGAAATCAAAGAGGAAATCAAAAAATACCTAGAAACAAATGACAATGGAGACACGACGCCCCAAAACCTATGGGATGCAGCAAAAGCAGTTCTAAGAGAGAAGTTTATAGCAATACAAGCCCACCTTAAGAAACAGGAAACATCTCGAATAAACAACCTAACCTTGTACCTAAAGCAATTAGAGAGAGAAGAACAAAAAACCCCCAAACTTAGCAAAAGGAAAGAAATCATAAAAATCAGATCAGAAATAAATAAAAAAGAAATGAAGGAAACGATAGCAAAGATCAATAAAACTAAAAGCTGGTTCTTTGAGAAGATAAACAAAATTGATAAACCATTAGCCAGACTCATCAAGAAAAAAAGGAATAATACTCAAATCAATAGAATTAGAAATGAAAAAGAAGAAGTAAAACTGACACTGCAGAAATACAAAAGATCATGAGAGAGTACTACAAGCAACCCTATGCCAATAAAATGGACAACCTAGAAGAAATGGAGAAATTCTTAGAAATGCACAACCTGACAAGACTGAATCAGGAAGAAAAAGAAAATATGAACAGCCCAATCACAAGCACTGAAATTGAAACTGTGATTAAAACTCTTCCAACAAACAAAAGCCCAGGACCAGATGGCTTCACAGGTGAATTCTATCAAACATTTAGAGAAGAGCTAACACCTATCCTTCTCAAAGTCTTCCAAAATATAGCAGAGGGAGGAACACTCCCAAACTCATTCTATGAGGCCACCATCACCCTGATACCAAAACCAGACAAGGATGTCACAAAGAAAGAAAACTGCAGGCCAATATCACTGATGAACATAGATGCAAAAATCTTCAACAAAATACCAGCAAACAGAATCAAACAGCACATTAAACGGATCATACACCATGATCAAGTGAGCTTTATTCCAGGAATGCAAGGATTCTTTAATATACATAAATCAATCAATGTGATATACCATATTAACAAATTGAATGAGAAAAACCATATGATCATCTCAGTAGATGCAGAGAAAGCATTCGACAAAATTCAACACCCATTTATGATAAAAATCCTGCAGAGAGTAGGCATAGAGGGAACTTTCAACAACATAATAAAGGCCATATATGACAAACCCACAGCCAACATCGTTCTCAATGGTGAAAAACTGAAAGCATTTCCACTAAGATCAGGAACAAGACAAGGTTGCCCACTCTCACCACTCTTATTCAACATAGTTTCGGAAGTTTTAGCCACAGCAATCAGAGAAGAAAAGGAAATAAAAGGAATCCAAAGCGGAAAAGAAGTAAAGCTGTCACTGTTTGCAGATGACATGATACTATACATAGAGAATCCTAAAGATGCTACCAGAAAACTACTAGAGCTAATCAATGAATTTGGTAAAGTAGCAGGATACAAAATTAATGCACAGAAATCTCTGGCATTCCTATACACTAAGGATGAAAACTCTGAAAGTGAAATCAAGAAAACACTCCAATTTACCATTGCAACAAAAAGAATAAAATATCTAGGAATAAACCTACCTAAGGAGACAAAAGACCTGTATGCAGAAAATTATAAGACACTAATGAAAGAAATTAAAGATGATACAAATAGATGAAAGATATACCATGTCCTTGGATTGGAAGAATCAACATTGTGAAAATGACTCTACAACCCAAAGCAATCTACAGATTCAATGCAATCCCTATCAAACTACCACTGGCAGTTTTCACAGAACTAGAACAAAAAATTTCACAATTTGCATGGAAACACAAAAGACCCCGAATAGCCAAAGCAATCTTGAGAACGAAAACGGAGCTGGAGGAATCAGGCTCCCTGACTTCAGACTATACTACAAAGCTACAGTAATCAAGACAGTATGGTACTGGCACAAAACAGAAAGATAGATCAATGGAACTGGATAGAAGGCCCAGAGATAAACCCATGCACATAATGGTCACCTTATCTTTAATAAAGGAGGCAGGAATGTACAGTGGAGAAAGGACAGCCTCTTCAATAAGTGGTGCTGGGAAAACTGGACAGGTACATGTAAAAGTATGAGATTAGATCACTCCCTAACACCATACACAAAAATAAGCTCAAAATGGATTAAAGACCTAAATGTAAGGCCAGAAACTATCAAACTCTTAGAGAAAAACATAGGCAGAACACTCTATGACATAAATCACAGCAAGATCCTTTTTGACCCACCTCCTAGAGAAATGGAAATAAAAACAAAAAATAAACTAATGAGACCTAATGAAACTTCAAAGCTTTTGCACAGCAAAGGAAACCATAAACAAGACCAAAAGACAAACCTCAGAATGGGAGAAAATATTTGCAAATGAAGCAACTGACAAAGGATTAATCTCCAAAATTTATAAGCAGCTCATGCAGCTCAATAACAGAAAAACAAACAACCCAATCCAAAAATGGGCAGAAGACCTAAATAGACATTTCTCCAAAGAAGATATACAGACTGGCAACAAACACATGAAAGAATGCTCAACATCATTAATCATTAGAGAAATGCAAATCAAAACTACAATGAGATATCATCTCACACCAGTCAGAATGGCCATCATCAAAAAATCTAGAAAAAATAAATGCTGGAGAGGGTGTGGAGAAAAGGGAACCCTCTTGAACTGTTGGTGAGAATGTAAATTGATACAGCCACTGTGGAGAACAGTATGGAGGTTCCTTAAAAACTACAAATAGAACTACCATATGACCCAGCAATCCCACTACTGGGCATATACCCTGAGAAAACCATAATTCAAAAAGAGTCATGTACCAAAATGTTCATTGCAGCTCTATTTACAATAGCCCGGAGATGGAAACAACCTAAGTGTCCATCATCGGATGAATAGATAAAGAAGATGTGGCACATATGTACAATGGAATATTACTCAGCCATAAAAAGAAACGAAATTGAGCTATTTGTAATGAGGTGGATAGACCTAGAGTCTGTCATACAGAGTGAAGTAAGTCAGAAAGAGAAAGGCAAATACCATGTGCTAAAACATATGTATGGAATTTAAGTAAAAAAGTGTCATGAAGAACCTAGGCGTAAGACAGGAATAAAGACACAGACGTACTAGAGAATGGACTTGAGGATATGGGGAGGGAGAAGGGAAAGCTGTGACAAAGCGAGAGAGAGGCATGGATATATATACACTACCAAACCTAAAATAGACAGCTAGTGGGAAGCAGCCGCATAGCACAGGGAGATCAGCTCGGTGTTTTGTGACCGCCTGGAGGGGTGGGATAGGGAGGGTGGGAGGGAGGGAGATGCAAGAGGGAAGAGATATGGGAACATATGTATATGTATAACTGATTCACTTTGTTATAAAGCAGAAACTAACACACCATTGTAAAGCAATTATACTCCAATAAAGATGTAAAAAAAAAAAAATTTTGAGACATCAAAGAGAACAATGAAAAAATAATTAAGCTACTGGCCTTAAAGTCTTCTTAGTATTTCTTATGAAGATAAAGAGAATAGAGAAAAAACATAGAGAATAGTCTGTAATGCAAGCCCCTTGATAGATTTACTGGTGGGCTGGGGAAAGGGTGAGCCTAGAAAAAAGAAATAAATGGCATATCTCAATAGAAGAGGTGGTGAGCATCTAAGCTAAATGTTCCTCTAATCGTTTCTTTTTGAAAAGGTAGATCAGATGGGTTTACAGAAGTTAGCAATTAATACACTCAAATGCACAAACATCATGGAATAATGAATAAACATCTGAGTAGGAGTGTCTATTTTTATTGCAATGTCTCTATGGGAGAATGCCAGAGATAAAGTGAAACGGGTCAGACACCATAAGCCTCTTAAAATGATCACTTAGGGTTTGCTGCACACATATACTGTGGAAATAAAATGCTTCTTGGATTTTATTGGTTCAATCTATCTAGGATCATAAGTATGTAATCAGGTATGTTTCAGGATATTACATTTTAAAATAGCATTCTTATTTTATTTGCCTAATCTTATTGCCCTTCAAATCAGTGATTTGTGCCCTTGACTTGGGCAATACATAATCTCATGTTTTCCTCCTGGATTCTGTAAACAACATAACAAAGGAAACAGTTTGGTACCATCAACTAAATATTAACTGAACATTTCAAAAGTAAAGAGTTTTCTTCAATGCTATACTGATTACCTGACACACTCCTTCCCTGGATGTAGCATATATTCTAAAAGCAAGAGCACATCCAAATTCAAAATAAGTTCTGTTAGAATAGACTGCTAAGGCAATTATCAAGATGATTCAGGATAAATTCCACTTTCACCCAAGCCTGAACATTATGCTCAGATGTAAAGACATTCTTATCCTAAACCAGGTACAATATTGTCCCAGTTCTCCATTTTACCAAAGCACCAGAAACATGGTAAAAAATGAAACAGAAAAGTGAATAAAAGTATATGCATATATTTTATATGACGTAAAAAGTGTTGCTTGAATGTGATTACAGGATCCAGTTAAAGAGAAAAAATTGTCATAAATCCTCAGTGTTTGCTTATATTGCATTTTATGATAATATTACTTACATTTTCATGATACAAAAAATTTCACACATGGAACAAATATTTGGGAGGTGCCTACTTTATGCTAGGGCCCGAAATCGTAACATTATATATACCAAAAAAAAAGTAAAATTCAGTTTTTATCCTTGACAAATGTTATCACTGAGAAGTTGCATCCAGCTCCTAATAACAGAGGTGTACCTAAATTGGGTGAGTAGCCCAGGGATTGTATGGTGGCTTCTGAAGTCACCAGGTTCTTGGGCTTCTTGGATCTTTTCCCTTCACTATCTTTTTCCCTCAGAGTCACAATCTGGCTGCTAAAGCTCCAGCAATAAGACACTGGCAAAAAGACCACCCCCCTCCCCATTTAAGGAACTTTCCTCTCTGCCCCCTACAACAACTACAGCTTACATCTCATTGGAGAGAACTTAGAAACATGGCCACACGCAGCTTCAAGGAAACCTAAGAATCTTTTTATTAAGAAGAGGAGGATGGATATTGAGTAGGCAATGAAAAGTCTCTTTCATAATTAACAAAAACATAATTAATAATACAACGTGAGGAATATGTTAGTACTAGCTTTTTAGTATAAATTTTATGAGTGGTTGGCTGAGTACAAAGACCCTAGGTAGAATAATTAACATATGTCTGAAGTAATCAAGGAGCCAGTTACATCTGGGGTATGGAAAGAAAATTAGTGTGGGTGAAGAGTAGAACGCTTGGGGAAAGTGATAGGTGAGGCTAAGGCTGGGCATCCTGTTACTGACAGTATAGCACAGAGGTTAAAGCTCAACTCTGGTGTCAAATTGCCTGGATGACCTTCAGAAAGTTAGTTAACCACTTTTTGTCTCATCTATGAAATGAGAATAATAACTGTATCTACCTTATATGAGTATTAAAAGAGATAAAAGTGGAGAAACCCTCAGAAAACATACTAAAATACAGTAATTGTTCAATAAATAGGATCTATTGCTAGTAGAGTGTGAATGGTCTTGCATTCTTTGCATAAGGAATGATAGTCGCACTAATTAGGGATTTTGACCCACCAAGAGACCTGGCATAATCAGATTTGTTTCTTAGGAAGAAAATTTTGTCTGGTGTAGTAAGATTTTAACTGTTGTCAAGGAGGTTAAGAGGACATTTCAACTGACATGAGATTCTGAAGTAAGTCAAGGAGATGGGCTATATTTTAGACTCTTGATAATATTGCCTAATTGCTTGTTAGAATACTAGCAATTTCGACTACCACCAAGATATGAGATATACCTCACAGAAAGTTAACAAATGTGTTCATCTTTTCCTTTAAATTTTTACCAATTTATTAAGTGAAACGGCATGTTTTATTATTTCTTTAATGTGAAATTCTTTTTTAAGGTTGAATATTTTTCATAAGAATATTAGCATTGTATTTCCTATGTATTTATTTATATCCTTTTCTACCTATATATTAAAAGCAATGGCCCTTCTACTGTTTCTGTAACTTCTTTATATATGAATGTTTTTAACCATTTACATACCCTACTAGTTTACAAGATTTTAAAGGGAAGGGTCAAAGGAAGACCTCTCCTGCTTTAATTGATATACCAAAAAAGAGACAGAAGAGTGCAGACATCCCAAGGGGTATGGTTTTGTGGAAAAAGTCATCTAAACCCTCCTCCCAAAAATCAATGATATTTTTCGTAAATTCTACTGAGTTCAAAAATATTTTGAAGAGTATATTTCCTATGGAGAGTATATGAACAATCACTGAGTCCTCCTCTGAAGTCAGTGAGGAGTAAAATCAGAATTTTCTCAAGGGGAAAACCAACCATAGGTTACCCTTATTAAGGTTATTCTCGTGTATTTCATATAATTGATGTCATTATGAATTGAAATATTTTTCCATTATGGTTTCTAAGTGGTTGTTTCTGGCATGTAGGAAGGCAGTTTTATACAATTTTAATGGATTCTTAGAAATCCTGAGTTTTTCAGTTGATTGTCTTGAGTGCTAATGATGATTTTAGTGATTATAATTTTTGATTACACTAAATCAATATTGTTTAGAATATTGGAATACTGTTTAGATATATAAAGATCAAGGAAAGAATAGTATTTTACCAAGATATTCATAAATTATTATACCAGACATTTAATTCTGTTATTCTCCTTGAAATAATAATGTCATGTCAACTTAGAGTTAAAACGAGGCTTTGGAGAGCTGTAGTTATTACTCTGGTCACATATCTTCATAACATTTACTCACAAATTTTATTAAATATGTTAACTATATAAAATATATGCAGATTATGTAATTTTAAAAAACTCCTGCAAACAAAAGTCCAGGACCAGGTGGCTTCACTGAGGAATTCTACCAATCATACAAAGAAGAACTATACTGATCCTTCTCAAACTATTCCAAAACTTGAAGAGGAGGGAACACAACCACTGTCATTCTATGAAGCCACCATCAACGTTATACCAAAACCAGACAAAGACACTACCAAAAAATAAAATTACAGGCTAATATCTTTGATGAATATAGATGCAAAAATCCTCAACAAAATATTAGCAAACTGAATTCAACAACACACAAAAAGAAACATACACCATGATCAGACTGGATTCACCCCAGGATAATAAGGATGTTTCAACATACACAAATCAATCAACGTGATACACCACATCAACAAAAGAAAAGACAAAAACCTCATAATCATCTCAATAGATGCAGAAAAGGCATTTGATAAAATCCAACATTCATTCATGATTAAAATTCATACCAAAGTGGGTACAGAAGGAACATATCTCAGCATAATAAAAGCTATTTATGACAAACCCATAGCCAACATAATACTCAATGGTGAAAAGCTAAAAGCCTTCCCGCTAAATTCTAGAACAAGACAAGGATGCCCACTTTCAACACTTCTATTCAAAATGTATTGGAAGTCCTAGCCACAGCAATCAGACAAGGAAAAGAAATGAAAGGTATCCAAATTGGGAGGGAAGTGGTAAAATTGTTATTATATGCAGATGGCACAATACTATATATAGAAAACCCTAAAGACTCCACACAATAACCACTAGAACTGATAAATGAATTCAGCAATTTAGCAGAATATGAAAAAACATACAGAAATATGTTGCATTTCTTTACACTAACAATGAACTATCAGAAAGGGAAAGTAAAAAAAAAAAAAAAAATATATATATATATATATATATATATATATATATATATATATATATGCCCTTCAAAATCACATCTAAAATAAAGTAAAATACTTAGGAATAAACTTGACCAAGGAAGTGAAAGACTTATATGCTAAGAACTATAAAACATTGATAATGGAAGTTAAAGATAATTCAAAGAAATGGAAAGATATCCCATGCCCTTGGATTTGAAGAATTAATACTGTTAAAATGGCCATACTACCCAAAGCAATTTACAGATTTAATGCAATCCCTATCAAATTACCCATGACATTTTTCACAGAACTAGAACAAATAATCCTAAAATTTATATGCAACCACAAAAGACCAAGAATTGCCAAAGCAATCCTGAGGAAAAAGAACAAAGCAGGGGAGGCATAACCCTTCCAGGCTTCAGACAATACTACAAAGCTACAGTAATCAAAACAGTGTGGTACTGGCACAAAAACAGACATATGGATCAATGGAACAGAATAGAGAGCCCAGAAATAAACCCACACACCTACGGTCAATTAATCTTCGATAAAGGAAGTCAGAATATACAATGGAGAAAAAGTCTCTTCAGCAGGTGGTGTTGGAAAAGCTGGACAGCTGCATGTAAATCAATGAAGTTAGAACACTCTCTCTCTCACACCATACACAAAATTAAACTCAAAATGACCTAAAGACTTAAAGGTAAGACATGACACCATAAAACTCCTAGAAGAGAACATAGTCAAAACATTCTCTGACATAAATCATAGCAATATTTTCTTAGGTCACTCTCCCAAGGCAATAGAAATAAAGCAAAGATAAATAAATAGGACCTAATCAAACTTATATGTTTTTGCACAGCAAAGGAAACCATAGACAAAATGAAAAGACAACATATGGACTGGGAGAAAATGTTTGCAAATGATGCAACCAACAAGGGTTTAATTTCCAAAATATACAAACAGCTCATATAACTCAATAACAAAAAAACAAACAACCGAATCAAAAATGGACAGAAGACCTAAATAGACATTTCTCCAAATAAGACATACAGATGGCCAACAGGCACATGAAAAATGCTCAACATCACGAATTATTAAAGAAATGCAAGTCAAAACTACAATGAAGTATCACCTCACACCAGTCAGAATGGCCATCACCAAAAAGTCTACACATAATAAATGCTGGAGAGGGTGAGGAGAAAAGGGAACTGTTGGTGGGAATGTAAATTGGTGCAGCCACTATGGAAAACAATACGGAGGTTCCTTAAAAAACTGAAAATAGAGTTACCATATGATTCAGCAATCCCACTCCTGGGCCTATAGCCAGTGAAAACTATAATTCAAAAAGATACATGCTCCCTAATGTTCACAGCAGCACTATTTACAATAGCCAAAATATGGAAGCAATCTAAATGTCCACTGACAGATGAATGGATAAAAAACATGTGGTAGATATACACAACAGAATATTATTCAGCCATAAAAAAGAATGAAATAGTACCATTTGCAGCAACATAGATGGACCTAGAGATTATCATACTAAGTGAAGTAAGTTGATCAAAGACAAATATCATATGATATCACTTACATGTAGAATCTAAAAAAATGGTACCAATGAACTTATTTACAAAACGGAGACAGACTCACAGACAAAGAAACTTATGGCTACCAAAGGGGAAACAGGGGAGGGATCAATCAGGAGTTTGGGATTAGCAGATACAAACTACTATATATAAAATAGATAAACAACAAGGACCTACTGTTATGCACAGGAAAATATATTCAATATCTTGAAGTAAACTATAATGGAAAAGAATATGAAAAGAATATACATAGATACGTATATACAACTGAATCACTTTGCCATACACTTGAAACTAACACAACATTGTAAATCAACTATAGTTCAATTTTTTAAAAAGAGTAAAATGTATGCAGATTTAAAAAGTTGTTTGGTGAGGCTAAGATACCAAACTCAGGAATTAAAGGAAAAACAACTTTCCCTACTCACAACACTTCTGATGTCAAATGTGTAAGGGTTTTTTTCCCTTATATTAAACAATTCTGATACTAACTGCACAGAGTTAGCATAGGCTCAGTTTACAAGACTTTCCCCCACTTCAGATGATAAACACAATCCCAGGTTATCACATGTACTTCTGACTGACCAGCTCTAAACTTGGAGATCTCCTGAGCTCCTCCTTGGGTTTGATAATTTGATAGAATGGCTCAGAGAACTCAGGAAAGCACTTGACTTACTATTACTCACTTATTATAAAGAATATAACACAGGGAGAGTCAAATGGAAGAGATGCATAGGGCAAGGTGTATGGGAAGGGAATGGAGTTTCCATACCTTCTCTGGGCACAGAACCTTCTGGCATCTCTATATGTTCACAAACTCAGAGCTCTCTGAACCTCTTCAGTTATGGTTTTTATGGCATCTTCATTACATAGGCATAATTAATTAAATCTCTGGATACTAGTAATTAACCCAACCTCCAGCCCCTCTCTCCTCTCTGGAGGTGGGGCTGGGGGTTGAAAGTTTCAACCCTCTAATCACATGGTTTGTTCCCCCCTGGCAACCAGCATCATCCTTAGAGCTGTTCCAAAAGTTACCTCATTAACATACACACAGGTGCAGTTGAAAGGGGCTTGATATGAATAACAGAAGCAGCTCCTTTCAGTTTTAGGCTCCAAAGGCAGTTTCAGGAGCCAGGGACAAAAACTAAATATTATAAGGAAAGATGCTCCTATTGCTCTTATCACTTAGGAAATTACAAAGATTTTAAGAGCTCTGGCTGAGAGCCCAGGATCAAGACCAAATATATATTTCTTAACATATCACAATATTACAGGAATGAAATGTAAAGATAAGTTGAGCCTTAAGCAATATGCATTGTTCTGACCCAACAGAATTCCCACCCCTAGAAAGAGGGAAATAAAAACAGGAAAAGAGCAAAATTTATCAGAAATATGATTTGGCCAAAAAGAATAAGAATATGTAGACATTGACACGTTGTGATTAAAAATACTTAAATTATTTGAAAGAACTGTCTCTATTCATTATTTTGTTTGTTTTAAAGGACTTTTCTTAATAAGGAAAAAAGACAGAAAACTAAGCAATATGTGCAATTCTAAGCATGTGTTTATATGTTAACAGAGGTTATCTCTAGATTAGAGATTCACAGGTAATGGGCTTTCTTTTCTTTTGTTCATTTAACTTTTTCAAACTTTTGACAATAAATATCTACAGCTTTTGACATCAGAAAAATAAACTGAAAGTGTTAAAAAGCAAAATTCAACTGAGTAAATTTGAAGACTGTATTGGTTTTATTGGGCAAGAGATTCATGAATTGGGCAGCATCCTATCCAGCAACTACGAGGGTGCTCTGAGGGGTTATACAGACGGAAGGTTCTTAGAGGAAGAAGGGTAGGGCAAGGGAGCGCTTAGCAAAACAGGACATCCTTTAGGGGGGAAGGAAATGCAACAGTTTTATTAAACAGATTGCTTCTTCTTCCTCTAGGGGATTGAGAGGACCCACATGACAGATTACTTTTCTGGTACTTGATCAGAAAATTCCAGACCATTCCACTGTGATTACATTTCTGGGAGAGGTTAAAACTGCAGTTAGGTCAGGTATTAAATCTGGGTTTGGTATCGTGGGCTTTTAGCACAAGTAACACTATTTTCTTTTTAACAAAAGGAAACCAACCATGATGCCCCATTTCACTTTCTATAAATCCATATTACAGAAAGAATTTTGGATAGATTTAATGTGTGTTAGACCATCTAGGTGAGAATTTCTTATCAGAGAAGCGCCACACATTTTGATAAAACATGAACATCATTATTACAATTGCATAAATACTTTTAAATGAGACAAAAAGGCCATCATCAAAAAATCTAGAAACAATAAATGCTGGAGAGGGTGTGGAGAAAAGGGAACCCTCTTGAACTGTTGGTGGGAATGTAAATTGATACAGCCACTGTGGAGAACAGTATGGAGGTTCCTTAAAAAACTACAAATAGAACTACCATATGACCCAGCAATCCCACTACTGGGCATATACCCTGAGAAAACCATAATTCAAAAAGAGTCATGTACCAAAATGTTCATTGCAGCTCTATTTACAATAGCCAGGACATGGAAGCAACCTAAGTGTCCATTGACAGATGAATGGATAAAGAAGATGTGGCACATATATACAATGGAATATTACTCAGCCATAAAAAGAAACGAAATTGAGCTATTTGTAATGAGGTGGATAGACCCAGAGTCTGTCATACAGAGCAAAGTAAGTCAGAAAGAGAAAGGCAAATACCGTATGCTAACACATATATATGGAATTTAAGAAAAAAAAATGTCATGAAGAACCTAGGGGTAAGACAGGAATAAAGACACAGACCTACTAGAGAATGGACTTGAGGATATGGGGAGGGTGAAGGGTAGGCTGTGACAAAGCGAGAGAGAGGCACGGACATATACACACTACCAAACGTAAGGTAGATAGCTAGTGGGAAGCAGCCGCATAGCACAGGGAGATCAGCTCGGTGCTTTGTGACCGCCTGGAGGGGTGGGATAGGGAGGATGGGAGGGAGGGAGACGCAAGAGGGAAGAGATATGGGAACATATGTATAATTGATTCACTTTGTTATAAAGCAGAAACTAACACACCATTGTAAAGCAATTATACTCCAACAAAAAAATAAAAAATTTTTAAAAATTAAAAAAATAAATAAATGAGTCAAAAAACTTGAGAAAATGGGATTCCTCATGAGAAAATCTTCGTGTTCTTTATTGCCCTGGCTCAGACAAAATGTTCACCAGAGTTGCTTTTCTTGCAGTTTTCTGGACAATTTATTGACAGTTCAAGATGGGACCAAGAAGAATGGAGTTAAATGAAGAGAATAACAGACATTATGTGTGTGTGTGTCTGTGTGTCTGTGTGTTCAGGTGTGGGTCATCTTTTGCTTCATTTCAAATCTGTTTCTTATCTAAATTAAATTCCTTCTTAGGATTTTATTTAATAATATCTCCAATATTCTGGCTCTGTGCCTGTATTTTTGTATACAGCTTAAAGATTTGTTTGAGTGTCTCCATTTTCCTAGCAGGAAAGTGGTACATGACTTCAAAGTAAATATAAAACTTTACTTATTGATACTCAGTTATCCAAGTATTTTTTTAAAATAACTTTTCTCTCTTTATCCATCATTTCATGAACCTGAGATACAACTTCTAGAACATTCTCATTCTAGTCTCTTTGTTTTAAAATATAGAATTTCAAATTATATGGGTTAATCAAACAAAAGACAAAAAATCAAATAAAGGAGGAAACCTCATTAATTCCATTACTACTTTGTTTATCTGCCCCTAACTTTGGTAACATCCTGGATTCAGACATAGAAAGTCAATGCCTTCTGGCATCTATTTTAGAAGGTTGGTTTGCTTGTGCAGGGGATATTTGTATGTTCAATTGTGGTGGTAAGTTATTTTCATATACAGTCACTGCATTGAACTGAAAGGGACTGAGCATTGAACTCAAATTTTGTGGAAAACAAGACCGTAGTGTAATTTGAAAATAAACATTAGGAGATTGGTTCAAGATGGCGGAGTAGAAGGATGTGTGCTCGCTCCCTCTTGCAAGACCACTAGAATCAAAACTGCTGAAAAGTCATTGGCAGGAAGACACTGGAACTCACCAAAAAAAGATACCCCACATCCAAAGACAAAGGAGAAGCTGCAATGACATGGTAGGAGGGGTGCAATCACAATAAAATCAAATACCATAATCGCTGTGTGGGTGACTCACAAACTGAAGAACAATTATACCACAGAACTCCACTCACTGGAGTGAAGGCTCTGAGCCCCATGTCAGGCTTCCCAACCTGGGGGTCCAGCAATGAGAGGAGGACTTCCCAGAAAAATCAGACTTTGAAGGCTAGTGGGATTTGATTGCAGGACTTCAACAGGATTGGGGGAAATAGAGACTCCACTCTTGGAGGGCACACACAAAATAGTGTGCACATCAGGACCCAGGGGGAAGGAGCAGTGACCCCATAGGAGACTGAACCCGACCTACCTGCTAGTGTTGGAGGGTCTCCTGCAGAGGCAGGGGGTGGCTGTGGCTCACTGTGGAGACAGAGACACTGGCTGCAAAAGTTCTGGGAAGTACTCCTTGGCATGAGCCCTCCCAGAGTCCGTCCACTATTAGCCCCACAAAAGAGCCTGCAGCTTCCAGTGCTGGGTCACCTCAGGCTAAACAACCAACAGGGAGGGAATTCAACGCCACCCATTAGCAGGCAAGCAAATTGAACTTTTACTGAGCTCTGCCCACCACAGCAAAACCCAGCTCTATCCACCACCAGTCCCTCCCACCAGAAAGCTTGCACAAGCCCCTTAGATAGCCTCATCCACCAGAGGGCAGACAGCAGAAGCAAGAAGTACAATCCTGCAGGCTTCAGAATGAAAACCACAATCATAGAAAGTCAGACAAAATAAAAAGAAAGAGGATTATGTCCCAGACAAAGGAACAGGGTAAAACCCCAGAAAAACAATCAAATGAAGTGGAGACAGGCAACCTTTCAGAAAAAGAATTCACAATAATGATAGTGAAAATGATCCAGGACCTCGGAAAAAGAAGGGAAGCAAAGATCGACAAGATGCAAGAAATGTTTAACAAAGACCTAGAAGAATTAAAGAACAAACAAACAGAGATGAACAATACAATAACTGAAATGAAAATTACACCAGAAGGAATCAAGAGCAGAATAACTGAGGCAGAAGAATGGATAAGTGATTTGGAAGACAGAATGGTGGAATGCACTGCCATGAAACAGAATAAAGAAAAAAGAATGAAAAGAAATGAAGACAGTCTAAGAGACCTCTGGGACAATATTAAACGCACCAACATTTGCATTATAGGGGTCCCAGAAGGGGAAGAGAGAGAGAAAGAACCCGAGAAAATATTTGAAGAGATTATAGCTGAAAACTTCCCTAACATGGGAAAGGAAATAGCCACCCAAGTCCAGGAAGCTCAGAGAGTCGCACATAGGGTTAACCTAAGGAGAAACACAATGATACACATAGTAATCAAATTGACAAAAATTAAAGACAAAGAAAAATTAAAAGCAACAAGGGAAAAACAACAAAAAATATACAAGGGAACTCCCATAAGGTTAACAGCTGATTTTTCAGCAGAAACTCTACAAGCCAGAAGGGAGTCACATGATATATTTAAAGTGATGAAAGGGAAGAAGCTACAACCCAGATTACTCTACCCAGCAAGGATTTCATTCAGATTTGACGGAGAAATGAAAAGCTTTACAGACAAGCAAAAGCTAAGAGGATTCAGCACCACCAAACCAGCCCTCCAACAAAGGCTAAAGGAACTTCTCTAAGTGGGAAACACAAGAGAAAAAAGGACCCACAAAAACAAACCCAAAACAATTAAGAAAATGGTAATAAGAACATACATATCGATAATTACCTTAAATGTGAATGGATTAAATGCTCCAACCAAAAGACACAAACTCACTGGATGGATACAAAAACAAGATCCATAAATATGCTGTCTACAAGAGACCCACTTCAGACCTAGGGACACATACAGACTGAAAGTGAGGGGATGGAAAGAGATATTCCATGCAAATGGAAATCAAAAGAAATCTGGAGTAGCAATACTCATATGAGATAAAATAGACGTTAAAATAAAGAATGCTACAAGAGACAAGGAAGGACACTACATAATGATCAAGGGATCAACCCAAGAAGAAGATATAACAATTATAAATATATATGCACCCAACACAGGATCACCTCAATACATAAGGCAAATTCTTAAGAGCTAAAAAAGAGGAAATCAACAGTAACAAAAGTTGTGGGGGACTTTAATACCACACTTACACCAGTGGACAGATCAACCAGAGAGAAAATTAATAAGGACACAAAAGCTTTAAATGACAAAATAGACCAGATATATTTATTTAATATTTTTAGGACATTCCATCTGAAAACAGCAGATTACGTTTTCTTCTCAAGTGCACACAGAACATTCTCCAGGATAGATCACATCTTGGGTCACAAATCAAGCCTTGGTAAAAAGTAAGAAATTTGAAATCGTATCAAGCATCTTTTCCGACCACAATGCTATGAGATTAGAAATAAATTACAGGGAAAAAAACATAGAAAACACAAACAAATGGAGGCTAAACAATACATTACTAAATAACCAAGAGATCACTGAAGAAATCAAAGAGGAAATCAAAAAATACCTAGAGAAAAATGACTATGAAAACACGATGATCCAAAACCTATGGGATGCAGCAAAAGCAGTTCTAAGATGGAAGTTTATAGCAATAGAATCCTACCTCAAAAAACAAGAAAAATCTCAAATAAACAATCTAACCTTACACCTAAAGGAACTAGAAAAAGAAGAACAAACAAAACCCAAAGTTAGTAGAAGGAAAGAAATCATAAAGATCAGAGCAGATATAAATGAAATAGAAACCAAAAAAAAAAAATAGTAAAGATCAATAAAACTAAAAGCTGGTTCTTTGAGAAGAAAAACAAAATTGATAAACCTTTAGCCAGACTCATCAAGAAAAAGAGTGAGAGAACTCAAATCAATAAAATTAGAAATGAAAAAGGAGAAGTTACAACAGACAATGCAGAAATACAAAGCATCCTAAGAGACCACTACAAGCAACTCTATGCCAATAAAATGGACAACCTGGAAGAAATGGACAAATCCTTAGAAAGGCACAGTCTCCCAAGACTGAACCAGGAAGAAACAGAAAATATGAACAGACAAATCACAAGTAATGTAATTGAAACTGTGATTTAAAATCTTCCAGAAAACAAAAGTTCAGGACCAGACAGCTTCACAGGTAAATTCTATCAATCATTTAGAGAAGAGCTAACACCCATCCTTCTCAAACTCTTCCAAAAAATTGCAGAGGAAGGAACATTCCCAAACTCATTCTATGAGGCCAACATCACACTGATACCAAAACCAGACAAAGATACTACAAAAAAAGAAAATTTTCTTATGATGAATTTTTATGCTGATGAATATAGATGCAAAAATCCTCAACAAAATACTAGAAAACAGAATCTAACAACACATTGAAAGGGTCATACACCATGATCAAGTGGGATTTATCCCAGGGATGCAAGGATTCTTCAGTATATGCAAATCAATCAATGTGATACACCACATTAACAAATTGAAGAATAAAAACCAAAATGCAATCTCAATAGATGCAGAAAAAGCTTTTGAAAAAATTCAACACCCATTTATGATAAAAACTCTCCAGAACGTGGGTATAGAAGGAACCTACCTCAACATAATAAAGGCCATATTTGACAAACCCACAGCAAACATCATTCTCAATGGTGAAAAACTGAAGCATTTCCTCTAAGACCAGGAACAAGACAAGCACGTCCACTCTCACCACTATTATTCAAAATAGTTTTGGAAGTCATAGCTGCAGCAATCAAAGAAGAAAAGGAAATAAAAGGAATACAAATTAGAAAAGAAGTAAAACTGTCACTGTTTGCAGATGACATGATACTATACATAGATAATCCTAAAGCTGCCACCAGAAAACTATTAGAGTAATCAATGAATTTTCTAAAGTTGCAGGATACAAAATTAATGCACAGAAATCTCTTGCATTCCTATACACTAACAACAAAAGATCAGAAAGAAATTAAGGAAACAATCCCATTCACCTTTGCAACAAAAAGAATAAAATACCTAGGAATAAATCTACATAAGGAGGTAAAAGACCTGTACTCGGAAAACAATAAGACACTGATTAAAGAAATCAAAGATGACACAAACAGATGAAGAGATATACAATGTTCCTGGATTGGAAGAATGAATACTGTGAAAATGACTATACTACCCAAAGCAATCTACAGATTCAATGCAATCCCTATCAAATTACCAATGGCATTTTTTACAGAACTAGAACAAAAAAATCTTTAAATTTGTATGGAAACACAAAAGACCCTGAATAGCCAAAGCAATATTGAGAAAGAAAAATGGAGCTGGAGGAATCAGGCTCCCTGACTTCTGACTATACTACAAAGCTACAGTAATCAAGACTGTATGTACTTGCACAAAAACAAATATATAGATCAATGGAACTAGATAGAAACCCCAGAGGTAAACCCCCCTCACCTATGGTCAACTAATCTATGACAAAGGAGTAAAACACATACAATGGAGGAAAGACAGTCTCTTCAATAAGGGGTGCTGGGAAAACTGGACAGCTACATGTAAAAGAATGAAATTAGAACACTCCTTAACACCATACACAAACATAAACTCAAAATAGATTAAAGACTTAAATGTAAGACCAGACACTATAAAACTCTTAGAGGAAAACATAGGAAGAACACTCTTTGACATAAATCACAGCAAGATCTTTTTTGACCCACCTCCTAGAGTAATGGAAATAAAAACAAAAATAAACAAATGTTACCTAATGAAACGTAAAAGCTTTTGTACAGAAAAGGAAACTATAAACAAGATGAAAAGACAGCCCTCAGAATGGGAGAAAATATTTGCAAATGAATCAGCCGACAAAGGATTAATTTCCAAAATATATAAACAGCTCATGCAGCTCAATATTAAAAGAAGAAACAACCCTATCAAAAAATGGGCAGAAGACCTAAATAGACATTTCTCCAAAGAAGACATACAGATGGCCAAGAAACACATGAAAAGCTGCTCAACATCTCTAACTATTAGAGAAATGCAAATCAAAACTACAGTGAGGTATCACCTCACACTGGTTAGAATGGGCATCATCAGAAAATCTACAAACAACAAATGCTGGAGAGGGTATGGAGAAAAGGGAACCCTCTTGCACTGTTGGTGGGAATGTAAATTGATACAGACACTATGGAGAACACTATGGTGGTTCCTTAAAAAACTAAAAATAGAATTACCATATGACCCAGCAATCCCACTGCTGGGCATATACCCAGAGAAAACCATAATTCAAATAGACACCTGCACCCCATTGTTCATTGCAGCACTATTTACAATAGCCAGGTCATGGAAGCAACCTAAATGCCCATTGACAGATGAATGGATAAAGAATATGTGGTACATATATACGAGGAATATTTCTCAGCCATAAAAAGGAACGAAATTGGGTCATTTTTAGAGACATGGATGGATTTAGAGACTGTCATACAGAGTGAAGTGAGTCAGAAAGAGAAAAATAAATATCGTATAGTAACACATATAGTGGAATCCAGAAAAATGGTACAGATGAACTGGTTCGCAAGGCAAAAACAGAGACACAGATGCCAAGAACAAACGTATGGACACCAAGGGGGGAAAGAGGGGGCGTGGGGAGTTGGTGGTGGTGGTGGGATGAATTGGGAGATTGGGATTGACATATATACACTAATATGTATAAAATAGATAACTAATAAGAACATGCTGTATAAAAAAATTAAAATTAAGAAAAAGAAACATTAGCCTTACACGTGTTAAATTAATTAAACAAGGCGGTCATTAGACTGCGGTGGTTCTAATACCTTAGCAGTCTGCTTAAGCAAACCAAAACCTAAGCCTAAATTCCTCACGGCTAAAAAATCAAAACCTAAGGGTAACCAATCACAAAAGCCAACTCAGCTTTTTCATATAAGGCAAATGATTAAGTCACAGCCATCAAATAATTTCCACACTTTGCTTCCACCTTTTCCAGCAGCGGCACACTCCTAAACACTTGAGTTTGGTGCTGGCACTTGGAATCAATTTTTGCTTAAACTCTTAATTTTTAAAATATGCCTCAGTTTATCATTTAACACAGGTGAAAGTCAACTTTAAACATTCATATTGACTACAACATGAATTAATATGGAATTTTTTGGAAGGATGAACACAATCAAATCTTTATTTTTATAACTGTATAAATGTGATTCAAATGTGTCCACCAATAGTTTTTCAAAAATAAACCACTATAAATAAGCAAACTATATCTGCTCATTGATATGGAGATGGATACCCTAGGTCTCTCATTGGGCTTAATTAAGGGCCACTCACATTTTTAGTATAAAGTGTAGCATGATGTTAAGCCGTTTTATCTTTCACACATACATGTTGTACTTCTGGCTGACAATGCCAAAAAAAGTGAAATGCGTCACCAATTTGCATGTCATCTTATCTTAGGGTCATACTAATTTGTGTATCAGTCCAAATTTAGTATATGTGTTGCCAAAGCAAGCTCAATATTGGCACTTTTAATAAAAGTGAACTTTGAAATACTTTAAAATAATGCTACTTTATTATTTTGAGTGACTCAGTGGTTAAAGTTTCCTTTCTCCAGAGCACATTTTGCATATTTCCTCTCTTTTCTCCACATAAACACTCAATTATCTGGAACACTTTGAGTAGTTAAATTGCTGGGGAGTCGGTTTTTGCCCCTCCACCCGATAAGCACTGCATATCAAAGGTCTGGAGCTGAAATTTCTGAACCACAGATATGAAATGGCCATATTGACAATTATTCAATCCTTAGAGAGACAAAGACCCAGTGTTCTATCCTTATTGGGCAAAATTACTGTCCATGTTCAGCTGATGGGAATTCATTTGTCCCAAAGCCAAAAGGTCTCTGAACTCATTCAGGACATAAAAACAAATTATAATAGTTTTAAGGCAGTGGAATTTCGAGTTAGGATAAAGTAATGTTTTGAGTTTTTCTGCATCTTAGAATGTACACATCCTGGTTTAAGATTCAGACCAATAATTATGGTTGACCAGTAGGCTTTTTAGCTGACAAATGACTGGCTGACTTGGAAATCCATTCTGAAAGCCTCCAGAGAGCAACATGCTCATATCCCTGAGCTTCCAGCTCCTGGATTTTTCACATAGTTTTTACAAAAGGTGTATCAAAGCTTTGTGTAATGAAATCTTTCAGAGCAGCCAAAAAAATATAACTTCCCCACCTGGATTCAGTTGTGAGTGAGAGCACATTTAATTTCAAGTCAATAGATTCCCTGCACATCAGCCCTTAAGGGATTAAAAGACAATTCTAGTTTTGTTGCCCTAAATGTACTGTTATTGTTATCAATTCATACAGCCTTGAAATAAGTTTTCAATAAATCTAAGATTAACTATTATTTTCTCACCTATAAATAAAATATAATCATCTTAAAAATCAATGAAGGGAAAACCATCATATCCATTAACCTGGCTCAGAATCCCTCTAGGCCCTTGCTATGAATCACAGTGCTGTGGATTTTTCATTTTATTGAGCTGTATCTCTTTATATGGCAACCAGCAGGCAAAAGAAAAAATATCATATCTAAAAATCAAAGACTACAGTTTTTTGTTCTGGAAACCACTGAGGCAGGGGCTGAATATTCTTTTCTGCCTGCGGTTAATTTTTTTTCCACTTTAATTTGCAATTAGATGCAATAAAAGAAAAAAATAAAATAAAATAAGGACATTGCCTCAAGCAGCTAGTGGCTTTATTACCATCTCTACTGCCAGTCTCCACTTTTTATCACTTCCAAATCCTTTGTTTTTAAAGTCACCTGCACAACCCTGCAATGTTATAAACACCTTTAGTTGTCTTCACCAACTGTCATTTCATACCATCTGCTGTTACAATCTCAAAAGCAGTAATGCATGGGGGTCAAGGCCACTTTCTCTCAGGAAACTAAAAAAAACAGAGCCAAGTCATTTAGTGTTTTTTTTTTTTTTCCCCTGTCAGCTTTACTACACCCTGGAGTGGACATTTTCCTTGCCTTTCAGCTGTGAATGTTCCTCAAAATACGTGAACTTCACAATAAGGTAACTATACAAAAACAAGGTTTTATAGACAACCCATTATCAACTAGCAGAAGGGGGTGATTAGTCATCTGCTCCACTTGAAATAGATCCAAAAACTTAAAGCCAGTACTGCAAAGAGAAATGCATTCATCTCAAGAATCTAGAACTAGAGCAATGTGAGGGTCATCTGCAGCAACCTTTTGAAAGGCTGTTAGTAATCTCAAAAGCTGAGCAACGAGGAGTTGACCAGCTCTCCCACTGCCCAAGATACAGTATTTTCCCCACCCCCATAGCACCTCACCTTAGATGATCCACAGTTTTGACCTATCTTTGGAATAGAGTCATAAAGACCACCTTTTGTTTCTGCTTTTGCTGGCTACTAAAAATGATCTATTCAATTAATCTACTTCAACCACTTTGTCCAGTTAGATTCTCTAAAGTCATAACCCTTTCTTAAAATGAAAGGAGTATTTATCAGCATGTTCCCCTCTCTTTATTTCAAGTCATTACAAATTCACGTAAGATTTTTCAACATGTGAGAGGCCTAGTTTGCCCTCAAGACAGTTCACATGCAACTCCAAGTTTTCCCCACATAAATAAAATATAATCACCTTAAAAATCAATATAAGAAAACAATCAGAACCATTAACCTATCTCAAAATCCCTTCAGCCACTTGTATGAACCACACAGTGCTGAGTCTTTCATTTTACTGAACTGTATAATTCTTTGTATGGCAACCAGCAAGGGAAGAAAAATCAAAGACTCGAGTGCTGTGTTCTGGAAATCGAAGAGAAGTGAGAATGTGAAAATAGATTTTGACCTTTTTTGATTGTATAAAAAAAATAAATTTTGGAGACCCGGGAAACAATGGTTTTGAGCTACTGGAAAGACATTAGCTTGGTTTGGATTCTGACTTTGACAATGCTTCATCATGAGCAAGTTATAAACCTGGGCATCAGTTTTGAAAATTGTCAGAAACTTTTCTTTAAGATTTAAAAAAAAAAAAAAGGAAGAGAAAGAAAAGACTGGTTTTAAAAGTGGAAGTGTGTGTCAAATGCAATGAAAAGACAAGACTGATTCAGGCTCAGACCTGTAAAAGATGAGCTGAAATGTAAATACTCATATGAACTTGGTCACTGTCACTGCTTATTGGTTACCTATTCTCTCCTTTCTCACTGAAATTTCTTTGTAAGGTTCAATAATGAGGAGAAATCAGAAACTGTAACTGGACTTTAAACATTTAATTTTATCAATGTTTGTAGAATCTCATAATACATTATAATATATCTCATTGAGACTTTAAGAAAATATTCCTTCTTCCTTAACAATCCCCCATCCCTTTGAAAAACTGAAATTCCTCTTCAATTAATGCAAGGATAAAGTAAATAATTTTCTAGTAGTGTATCTAACAAGCCATGAACATGTTAAAAATATAAATAAGGACATTATTATGAAAACCAAATAATAGGGCTTCCCTGGCGGTGCAGTGGTTGAGAGTCCGCCTGCCGATGCAGGGGACACAGGTTCGTGCCCCAGTCCGGGAAGATCCCACATGCCGTGGAGCGGCTGGGCCCGTGAGCCATGGCCGCTGAGCCTGCGCGTCCAGAGCCTATGCTCCACAACGGGAGAGGCCACAACAGTGAGAGGCCCGCGTACCACCAAAAAAAAAAAAAAAAACCACATAATAACTCTGTATAGGATGGGAAAAGGTATAACTGGGTAGTCAGTCATTATGAAAACTGACTAAAAAGCCAGTTTTTGGTAGAACTTTGAGAAAACAATCTCGTATTTTTAATGTTTGAGCAAAACAGAATTTAAATTATCGTTTTGCTCAATATCCCTAAACCCAACATAATAGCTAAACATTTATAGAAAGAAAACTATACCTGATTTCCTCAGGAAAAATGCAATAAGAAAATAATAGAATCTAAAATATAAATGCTATTTTCATAACTAAATGCATAAAAATCAAATTAATTTTGAAGTTTTAAATTACATCTTATGCCAGAAAATTAAAAGTATTACACAAAAGAGAGTAGAAGACATAGCATTCTTTACCAGCACCTAACATATGGCCAAGTACCCAGCCCATTTGATTTACTGAGATGGCTGGCTTTATTCCTTTAATCTTATTTTCTTTTTAGTGTTTATCTTAATTTAATATTGTTTCTTCTGTTTCCCTTTCTTACATTTTACTGGCTTGTCCACATTTCTCTTCATTCTCCCTCTCACCCTCCCTCCCAGGTATTTTGGAAATAAAATTCTGTTCATTGATATCTCTAGTGATTATAGTCCCATCACAAATAAAGATAATTTATAATATATATGCTATTAATGTATCAACATTAAATAATATTTGTGCTTCCCACCAATAGGCTTGCTTAATCACTGCTTCCTCTCCTCTTTTCCCTGCCATCGAAAGAGATTATCAGGATCTCTTATTCCCCAATTTTCCACCTTTCCCCCATTCTCAGGGACCATTCGAATGTTTCTCCCTGCCACAGAATTTTACTTAGTCTATAATTTTTAATTTCAAGCTATGATTATGTTATCCTTTTCAGTGTTTCTCTTTTGTTTAACTAATCCTCACTTTATATAATAAATTCTCACTTAATTTTTAATCACCTACTGAGGCTTAATTATTGTAAGATTTCTTATCACTCTTTCCTCCCCTCCTTATCTCCCACTGTCTTGAGACAGATGATCTGACCTCTGGCAAAATACTGGAATCCTTCCTCAAGGATTTTCTTCAAATAGGTGCCTGAGTGGTATATTCTCAAATGCTTTAACTTTGTCTTGCCCTGCCAGATAAATGATCTTGGATAGGTAAAGAGTCTCCGGTTAGCAGTTCTTTTTTCTGTTTTCTTTAAAAAAACAAAAACAAAAACAACAAAAACCTGCCTTTTCTTTATAAAGAATGATAAGATGTTTATTCTAGACTGATTCTCATTTTTTTCCTTTATAATTTATTCTTAAAAATTCACCAGGATTAAAAAAAAAATTCACCAGGATATATTTAGTTGTAAATTTGTTTGTTTTCCTTAATTCTCTTTGGGACTGAATGAGCCCTTTCAATCTAAAGATTCAGGTCTTTTTTTAGCTCAAGGACATTTTCTTCAATTATGTGTTGAATTGTGTTGTATTTTTGTCATATTTTTACTGTGATTATGCTGCCTAACCTATAACCCCAAAAGTGTACTGAGTTACAACAAGCCTGCTCCCAGGTCCGTAGTTTGGCTACAGGTCAGCTGGTCTTGACTGGGCTCAGCTGGGCTGGTTAGTCCAGACCCTCAACCTTGTGTAGGGCTCAGATCAATTCCACATGTCTTTGCCCAGGACAGTATCTTAAGGAACCAGAGCTCTAGGGCATGTACTTCTCATGGTGGAGAAAAGTAGACACTTCAGAGAGCTGGCAGAAATTTGGCTGACTTCTGCTGCCATGGGGATGGAGGCTCTGTTCTGGTCAATCTCCTCTAGGAGGTTTAGGGATAGATATTTTAATTTTCACATTCAGTGACTCAGAGTCACAACTGAATTTTGACATTACCCAACCTATTAACTTAGGTACCACCAGCATAAGGGAATAAAGAGGCAAGGGATGTCAGAGCAGCTTCTTCTCAATGGCCTTGTCTTTTTTTTTTTTTTAACATCTTTATTGGAGTATAATTACTTTACAATGGTGTGTTAGTTTCTGCTTTATAACAAACTGAATCAGCTATACATACACATATATCCCCATATCTCCTCCCTCTTGCATCTTCCTCCCACCCTCCCTATCCCACCCCTCTAGGTGGTTACAAAGCACCGAGCTGATTTCCCTGTGCTATGTGGCTGCTTCTCACTAGCTATCTATTTTACTTTTGGTAGTGTATATATGTCCATGCCCCTCTCTTTGTCACAGCTTACCCTTCCCACTCCCTGTGTCCTCAAGTCTATTCTCTACATCTGTGTCTTTATTCCTGTCCTGCCCCGAGGTTCTTCAGAACCATTTTTGTTTTGTTTTGTTTTTAGATTCCATATATATGTATTGGCATATGGTATTTGTTTTTCTCTTTCTGACTGACTTCACTCTGTATGACAGACTCTAGGTCCATCCACCTCACTACAAATATCTCAATTTTGTTTCTTTTTATGGCTGAGTAATATTCCTCAATGGCCTTGTCTTAAAAGAATAAACCTCATTTTTGTCCATGAACTTTATTCTTCAAATTATTTATGATTTTTATTTTCTCAAATGGACATTTCACCTTGAAAAACAAGAGTAATCCCTAGGAAAATGATGTAAATTGAGAAATTCAGCTTTCAAAATATTTCTAATTAAGATATCTGAAAGATTTTCAACATTCAAACACATTTGAAGTGTTAATAACAAATTTCTTTAAACATTCAGAATATCCAGTCTTCATTTGCACAGACTTTTGAAGGCATTTAACATATCTGAGATTTATATTATGAAATCTATATCCAGTTGTGGTTACAAATGTACTCCTAATAACTGGAATGTTTGACTAGTTCATACCAGACCAGAGAATTCCTAAATTTTAGAAGATTGAACAATGGGCATTACATTGTATGGCCTTAAATCATCAATAGAGAAAAATAAAATAACCAGAGTCAGTTGGTTTTAATTTTGTTTCTAATCACTTGAGTCTTCCAAATTTATTGAGCCATTAGTGTTTATATAGTTCAATCATCTGTAAGCTTTTATTCATGGCATAGCATGCAAAACCCACAACCACACTTACAGGTTAAGCACACAGACTTAACAGAGGATGTTTAAGCAAAAGATATTGGTCATCATATCTCCCTATCACAGCCTTCTTTTGCCAGCACTCAAGCACTTGGTGATGTTTTCAAGCTATGGGAGTCTCTTCCCCTCTCGTCCTGCAAGGTTCTTTCTCAGCCTTACCTCTCCTGAAAGGACGTTGTCCCCTAAAACTTGATCCTTCTTACTATCCCTCAAAAAGTTTGCTACCTCTTTGCCCCAAAACCCACGTCTATTGTCTAGGTTAATACGATGGGGTAATGTCAAAATATAAATGTGACTCTGAGTCACTGGCTGTGAAAATTAAAATATCTGTGACTTATATGACACATTCTATAGACAAGAACTGCAATTTGAGGCAACTTCATGTATTATTTCATATCATTGTCAAGACTTAGCTTAGTCATCAACTAAAATTTTAAGGACTTTCTGTTTAACAAAAATTTTTAATAAGAACTGTGAGAAAAATAAAAATTATAAGCTACAATCAACTCAAGAAAAATTTACTTGGGCAAATTTAAAATAATAAGAACTTTGAACTTCTAAGCACATTGTTAAACACACTCTTTTACTCAGATATTTAGCAGACTCTAAAATCCTAAACTACAGGTTTATCAGAGATTTCTTAATATTTCTTATCTATTTATTATTTATTTTAGAAATTTATTAGAACTTACTTTAACTTACAACCCAGTAATAGAGAGAAGGCTTAAGCTTTGCCTCATAAGCTAACAAGGTTATGACATCCAGCAACATCTACCATATTTCTCTTTGATCCCCAATTTCCATACTGACCTATTAACTAGCCCTACAGTACTAAAATCCAAGTTCTGGTATTGCTAAGATATTATTTTTCTGTAGGGGGAAATGTGACGAAGCTTTCAGCATCCGTCTCCTACAACTAGACATTCTATTTTACCACATGCTCCAATTATGGGTTCAAATCCTAGCTCTGCAATTTTCCAGCTGTGTGGCATCGGCCAAGTTACTTAAGAACTCTCTGAGCTTCAGTTTTCTCATCTTCATAGCAGAGATAATCCCTGTTATAGATTGCTGTGAGAATTAAATGAGTGTGTGAATCATGTAGAACACTGCCTGCCAACAAAATATGTATGCAATTAAAGTTAGTTAATGAACTGGTTCTCAATGTTGGATGCACATTCAAAGTTACAAGGGAGCTATTTAAAAACACTGATGCCTGCACCCCTACCCAGACCAATGAAATTAGATTTTGGGAGTAGGGCCCAAGGTTTTGTATTTGGTAGGGCTCTAAAGCCAGAACATCCTTTAAAATAATAAGAATGAGAATAGTTATTCTTTGAGTGCTAATTATGTGTCAGGCTCTTCCTTAATCACTTTACTTACACACAGGAAATGGGGTGATGCATGTGATGTAGTTCTATAAGTAGCCATAAATGTGACCTTCTTCATGAATAAGCCCAATCAAGATTAAGCTGGTGAGGTGCGCTATTTCACAAGGTGTTCTCAGGAATTTGGTCCATTAAAGCTTGGAGCCAGGAGTTCCAAGAGGAGAAAGTAAAACTCACAATCCACATTTCATACGTGGGCCTGAGAGTCTAGTCTCCTTTGTGGAGCTTTCCTAGCTATCACAGTTCGTGGCTGAAAAGTTTAAACTGGGGGCATGGGAGAAGAGAGGAAGAGACTGTTCACTGAATGAAGAACCAGCCTACTCCTTGACTTTATTTCCCAAACTGCCCACACTTGCCCCTTTTCCATACTGGATGGATTTGTAACATAAATTATATACATTATATATTAAGGGTACTACAAAGTAGACATAAAAGCCCAACAGTTACCCCCTGCTATTGGTTCTTGCATAGATATTAGTGTGGATATTTTAAGAAGAAATATTAATTTAAAAATTAACTTACAAACACAACTAAAAAATTAATTTCTTGTAAAAAATTAATATATGCTATGATATAGTAGAAAATGTATTCTAATATTTATGATATGTTATAAGTGAAAAAAGCAAGATATAAAATAATATGAACATTATGATCCTGTTTCTGCAAAAATTATTATTTTCTATTAATATTGTATACAGATATAGTCATGTATATTCATACCAAAATATTATCAGCCAAGCATACATATTACAACTATACCATTAACATCATTTTTAATAATAATTCAAGAATAATTTTAAGTTCTTTAAATAAAGTATGATACTGAAATGACCTTTCCATGATATAAAATGACCAAAAACAAGTCTATCATAATTTTTCCAAAAGACTTCAGGACAAAAATGTTCATCATATTTTGAAAGCTTCTTTATCTGCATAAAAGCTTGCTATGTCATATTTCGACATTCTATTGAACTTCTATTAAAAATATATGTAATCCAGATGTTCCTTGATTTCAAAAAACAATTTTTCTTAAATCTGAACTTATTTCCATTAAAAGAGGCTCTTCTTTTTAACAAAAAAAAAAGAGAAATGTTCTTTTAAAACACGAATTCCTGTGTAAATTTACTTTATTAAAATTATGTTTCAACTCATCAGATGTTCTGATAATATAAATTATATTAGGTGTCCATATTATTTGCTTGTAAAATATAGTGACTAGATTTATGTACAATAATTTGGGAGGAGGTCATTTCCCCAATGCCCTAAGAGTGAAAGTCCACCTGTGCTTTTTCTACTGATGGAGGAAAAGGAATGTTATTCAAGGCAATGCCTCCTCCATCATCCCTCAGATCTCAAAAGTTGTAATATCTTATGCAGAATTTTTAGATGGCAACTTTAACTGTGGATCCAACTTCTAAATATCTCTTTCCTAATGAATTAATGTAGTTTTAATTCTTTCAAACTTTTTTTACTAAATATGAAAAATGTTAAAATGGAAAATTAAAAGAAATAACATTTTTTCTTAATATTTGCAATGAATTTTAGAAAGCTCACTCCAGTAGACTTGATGTTGGTGACATAGGCAATAGGGAGATAATTCAGGAGTCTGTTAAAATAGCTCATGCCAGACATGATAAAATCCTGAACTCCAGCAAGAGCTGAGAAACTGAGGGGAGGTAGGAGAAGATGGAGAATATGACAGACACCCAATAGCTACTTTCTTACATTCCTTCCTTCCTGCCTCAGCCCACTTCTAACTGCAGAGGCCCAGAGGGCCAGATAGACAAAGAGCCTGGGTGCTGTAACCCAATTCTGCCCAAGGGACCTGAGGGAGAGCTAATGGTGGATGTGTGTGTGTACGTATGTATGTATTGGGTGGCGGGTAGAGGGAAACTCCTAGGAAAGATTTTTCCACCCCGATAAAGATATTGAGGATTTCAAGAAATAACTTTATCCTTTTGGCCTCTGGATAATATTATGTGGAAGAGTGATGCTTACTGCTGCCCTACTATATGCAGCCCAGAGAGGAAGGCCAAAGACATTGCAGAAAAGATATGCTAGGGCTCTGATAGCTCTAGACTACCTAGACTGCTGAACTAGAGCTGGAGATAGCTTAACTCCAGTATCTTTGTCATGTGAAATTCCAAAGTCCTTGATGTTTAAACAACTTTTAGTCAGGTTGCTGTTATTATAAACACAACAGAGTGTATGGATTAAACACAATATTCAGTAGGTGGGATCTACAGTACTTGATCAATGACAGATTATAGATGATGAGGAAAAGAAAGAAGTTATAGGATGACTCCCAGGAAATCTAGGTTGAAGGGCTTAGGGTAATATGATTTACAAAATAGAGGAATGGAAATACAGAAAAAGTAAAGATGGCAGGAGAGTGGGGACGAATTAATAAAATGTGGGACATGTTGGGACACGTTAACATTTGTGTTTCTCTGGGACATTCAGTTGACTGCATAGTATGTGGTGGGTTATAGTCCTAGAGCTCAAACATTAAACGAATGGAAGAAATAGAGTAGATAATATTTGATATTTGTTGGGCTCTAAGCTATTTATCTAAATTTCTAGCATGCATTTCTTGCTTAATTCTGCCTCATATATCTAAATGCCTAAAGTAAGTCACTTAAGGAATTTCATAGCTACCTTAAATTAAACTCAACATGACCCCACCTGAACATCTAATATCCCCCTCTTCCCCTGCTCTCTTTCCATTCTTGTATGTAATATATAAGATTATGACAAGAACGCATATTCTCTGAAAAGGCCAATGGGTCAAGAAACACAGTGGTTTTAAAAGCAGTCAGAGGAAGAAGTTCTCATGAAGAAACCAAGCAAGAAGAGCAAGAAAGATTGGAACTGACTCAGAAATATTTAGTAGGAGCAAAAGAATACAGTTTTATAGAGGACATGGTCAATAGTGTAAAATGCCACCCACAATGAAATACGGGCTTATAAACCAATGTCCAAAAAGGGTCAGCCACTTGCCCATAACAGAGACATTCAGTCATCAAAAGCCATTAACATAAGGATATTATTCATAGAAAACTACTTTCTAATATTAACACTACAAATACACTGTATAATTGCACATTTAGTGTTTTAGATACATTAACTGGAAAGGTTAGAGATGATTTTTAAGTAAAAGTGTGAAATTAGAACTCAGAATCTCTTTTCCTAAGTATCCAAAAAAGTTACAAATTGTAGTTTAAAGGTGTGTGGGGGCATTGACCAGCAGCAGCAACTAAATATAAAAGGGGTACAGTTATAAAATCACTAAAAGGAGACCTTCAAGATGGCAGAAGAGTAAGACATGGAGATCACCTTACTCCCCAAAAACACATCAGAAATACATCTACACATGGAACAACACCTACTGAACGCTGGCAGAAGACCTCAGACCTCCCCAAAGGCAAGAAACTCCCCCACGTAACTGGGTAGAGCAAAAGAAAAAAGAAAAAACAGAGACAAAAGAATAGGGACAGGACCTGAACCACTGGGAGGGAGCTGTGAAGGAGGAAAAGTTTCCACACACTAGGAAAGCCCTTCACTGGCGGAGATGGCGGGTGGCTGGGAGGAAGCTTCAGAGCCACAGAGGAGAGTGCAGCAACAGGGGTGCAGAGGGCAAAGAGGAGAGATTCCCGCACAGAGGATTGGTACCGACCAGCAATCACTAGCCCAAGAGGCTTCTCTGCTCACCCACAGGGGCGGGTTGCAGCTGGGAACTGAGGCTCCAGGCTTCGAAGGTCAGATCCCAAGGAGAGGACTGGTGTTGGCTGCATGAACACAGCCTGAAGGGGGCTAGTGCACCACAGCTAGCTGGGAGGGAGTTGGGGAAATAGTCTGGAACTGCCTGAGAGGCAAGAGACCACTGTTTCGCGGTGCGCGAGGAGAAGGAATTCAGAGCACCACCTAAATGAGCTCCAGAGACGGGCATGAGCTGCAGCTATCAGTGCAGACACCAGAAACAGGCATGAAACGCTAAGGCTGCTGCTGCAGCCACCAAGAAGCCTGTGTGCAAGCACAGGTCACTATCCACACCTCCCCTCCCGGAAGCCTATGCAGCCCACCTTTGCCAGGGTCCCGTGATCCGTGGACAACTTCCCCAGGAGAATGCACGCTGGCCTCTGCCGCCGCAGGCTCGCCTCACATTACGTACCGTTTCCTGCCCCCCACCTGAGTGAGCCAGAGCCCCCAGAGCAGCTGCTCCTTTAACCCCGTCCTGTCTGAGCGAAGAACAGATGCCGTCCACCAACCTACACACAGAGGCAGGGCCAAATCCAAAGCTGAGCCCCGGGAGCTGTGTGAACAAAGAAGAGAAAGGGAAATCTCTCCCAGCAGCCTCAGGAGCAGACGTTTAAATCTCCACAATCAACTTGATGTTTCGGGCATCTGTGGATTACCGGAATACACAACGAATCATCCCAAATTAAGGGGGTGGATATTGGGAGCAACGATATACATATTTTTTTCCTTTTTCTCTTTTTGTGAGTTTGTATGTGTATGCTTCCGTGTGTGATTTTGTCTGTGTAGCTTTGCTTTTAACATTTCTCCTAGGGTTCTGTCTGTCCGTTTTCTTGTTTGTTTGTTTAGTGTAGTTTTTAGCGCTTGTCATCAGTGGTAGATGTGTTTCTTGGTTTGGTTGCTCTCCTCTTTCTTTTTTTTTCTTACTTTTAAATTTTTTTTATTCTTAATAATTATTTTTTATTTTAATAACTTTATTTTATTATATTTATTTACATTTTTTCTTTCTTTATTTCTCCCTTTTATTCTGAGCCGTGTGGACAACAGGGTCTTGGTGCCCCAGCCAGGTGTCAGGCCTGTGCCTCTGAGGTGGGAGAGCCGAGTTCAGGACATTGGTCCACCGGAGACCTCCCAGCTCCACGTAATAACAAATGGCGAAAATCTCCCAGATATCTCCATCTCAATGCCAAGACCCAGCTCCACTCAACGACCAGCAAGCTACAGTGCTGGACAGCCTATGCCAAACAACTAGCAAGACAGGAACACAAACCCACCCATTAGCAGAAAGGCTACCTAAAATCATACGAAGGTCACAGACACCCCACAACACACCACAGGAGGAGGACCTGCTCACCAGAAAGACAAGATCCAGCCTCATCCACCGTAACACAGGCACTAGTCTCCTCCAACAGGAAGCAGACAAAACCCACTGAACCAACCTTAGCCACTAGAGGCAGACACCAAAAACAACGAGAACTACGAACATGCAGCCAGCAAAAAGTAGACTCCAAACACAGAAAGGTAAGCAAAATGAGAAGACAAAGAAACATACAGCAGATGAAGGAGCAAGGTAAAAACCCACTGGACCAAACAAATGAAGAGGAAATAGGCAGTCTACTTGAAAAAGAACTCAGAGTAATAATAGTAAACATGATTGAAAATCTTGGAAATAGAATGGAGAAAAGACAAGAAACGTTTATCAAGGAACTAGAAGAACTAAAGAGCAAACAAACAGTGATGAACAACACAATAAATGAAATAAAAAATTCTCTAGAAGGAAACAATAGTAGAATAACTGAGGCACAAGAATGGATAAGTGACCTGGAAGATAAAATAATGGAAATAACTACTGCAGAGCAGAATAAAGATAAAAGAATGAAAAGAATTGAGGACCACCTCAGAGACCTCCGGGACAACATTAAACACAACAACATTCGAACTATAGGGGTCCCAGAAGAAGAAGAGAAAAAGAAAGGGGCTGAGAAAATATTTGAAGAGATTATAATTGAAAATTTCCCTAATATGGGAAAGGAAAAAGTTACTCAAGGAAGCATAGAGAGTCCCATACAGGATAAATCCAAGGAGAAACACCCCAAGACACATATTAATCAAGCTATCAAAAATTAAATACAAAGAAAAAATATTAAAAGCAGCAAGGGAAGAGCAAAAACTAACATACAAGGGAATCCCCAGAAGGATAAAGGCTGATCTTTCAGCAGAAAATCTGCAAGCCAGAAGGGAGGGGCAGAACATATTTAAAGTGATGAAAGGGAAAAACCTACAACCAAGATTACCATACCCAGCAAGGATCTCATTCAGATTTGACAGAGAAATTAAAACCTTTACAGACAAGCAAAAGCTAAGAGAATTCAGCACCACCAAACCAGCTTTACAACAAATGCTAACGGAACTTCTCTAGGCAGGATAAACAAGAGAAGGAAAAAATCTACAATAACAATTGAGAAAATGGTAATAGGAACATACATATCTATAACTACGTTAAATGTAAATGGATTAAATGCTCCAACCCAAAGATATAGACTGGCTGAATGGATACAAAAACAAGACCTGTATATATGTTGTCTACAAGGGACCCACTTCAGACATAGGGACACACACAGACTGAAAGTGAGGGGAAGGAAAAAGATATTCCAGGTAAATGGAAATCAAAAGAAAGCTGGAGTAGCAATTCCCATATCAGACAAAATAGACTTTAAAAAAAAGACTATTACAAGAAACAAAGAAGGACACTACATAATGATCAAGGGATCAATGCAAGAAGAAGATATAACAATTGTAAATATTTATGCACCCAACATGGGAGCACTTTAATACATAAGGCAAATGCTAACAGCCATAAAAGGGGGAAATCGACAGTAATACAATCATAGTAGGGGACTTCAACACCCCACTTTCACCAATAGACTGATCATCCAAAATGAAAATAAATAAGGAAAAACAAGCTTTAAATGACACATTAGACAAGATGGACTTAACTGATATTTATAGGACATTCCATCCACAAAATAATATAATAAACGTTCTTCTCAAGTGCTCATGCAACATTCTCCAGGATAGATCATATTTTGGTCACAAATCAAGCCTTGAGAAATTTAGGAAAATTGAAATCGTACCACGTATCTTTTCCCACCACAGCGCTATGAGACTAGATTATCAATTACAGGAAAAAATGTGTAAAACATACAAACACGTGGAAGCTAAACAATACACTACTTAATAACCAAGAGATCACTAAAGAAATCAAAGAGGAAATGAAAAAATACCTAGAAACAAATGACAATGAAAACACAATGACCCAAAACCTATGGGATGCAGCAGAAGCAGTTCTAAGAGGGAAGTTTATGGCAATAGAGTCATACCTTAAGAAACAAGAAACATCTCAAATAAACAACCTAACCCTATACCTAGAGCAATTAGAGAAAGAAGAACAAAAAACCCACAAAGTTGGGGCTTCCCTGGTGACACAGTGGTTGAGAATCCACCTGCCGATGCAGGGACATGGGTTTGTGCCCCGGTCCTGGAGGATTCCACATGCCACGGAGCGGCTGGGCCCGTGAGCCATGGCTGCGGAGACTGCAAGTCCGGAGCCTGTGCTCCACAACGGGAGAGGCCACAGCTGTGAGAGGCCCATGTACCACAAAACAACAACAAAAAAACCCCCCACAAAGTTAGCAGAAGGAAAGAAATCATAAGGATCAGATGAGAAATAAATGAAAAAGAAATGAAGGAAACAATAACAAAGATCAATAAAACTACAAGCTGGTTCTTTGAGAAGATAAACAATATTGATAAACCATTAGCCAGACTCATCAAGAAAAAAAGGGTGAAGACTCAAATCAATAGAATTAGAAATGAAAAAGAAGTAACAACTGACACTGCAGACATACAAAGGATCATGAGAGATTACTACTACAAGCAACTATATGCCAATAAAATGGACAACCTGGAAGAAATGGACAAATTCTTAGAAAAGCACAACCTTCTGAGACTGAACCAGGAAGGAATAGAAATATAAACAGACCAATCACAAGCACTGAAATTGAAATTGTTATTAAAAATCTTCCAACAACAAAAAAAACCCAGAACCAGATGGCTTCACAGGCGAATTCCATTGAACATTTAGAGAAGAGCTAACACCTATACTTCTCAAACTCTTCCAAAATATAGCAGAGGGAGGAACACTCCCAAACTCATTCTACGAGGACACCATCACCCTGACACCAAAACCAGACAAAGATGTCACAAGAAAGAAAACTACAGGCCAGTATCACTGATGAACACAAATGCAAAAATCCTCAACAAAATACAAGCAAACAGAATCCAACAGCAAATTAAAAGGATCATACACCATGATCAAGTGGGGTTTATTCCACGAATGCAAGGATTCTTCAATATACGCAACTCAATCAATGTGATACACCATATTAACAAACTGAAGAATAAAAACCATATGATCATCTCAATAATGCACAAAAACCTTTTGACAAAATTCAACAACCATTTATGATAAAAACCCTCCAGAAAGGAGGTATAGAGGAAACGTACCTAAACCTAATAAAGGCCGTATATGACAAACCCACAGCCAACATCATCCTCAATGGTGAAAAACTGAAACCATTTCCACTAAGATCAGGAAGAAGACAAGGTGGCCCACTCTCACCACTATTATTCAACATTGTTTTGGAAGTTTTAGCCACAGCAATCAGAGAAGAAAAAGAAATAAAAGGAATCCAAACCAGAAAAGAAGTAAAGCTGCCACTGTTTTCAGATGACATGATACTATACATAGACAATCCTAAAGATGCTACTAGAAAATTACTAGACCTAATCAATGAATTTGGTAAAGTAGCAGGATACAAACTTAATACACAGAAGTCTCTTGCATTCCTATATACTAATGATGAAAAATCTAAAAGAGAAATTAAGGAAACACTCCCATTTACCATTGCAACAAAAAGAATAAAATACCTAGGAATAAACCTACCTAAGGAGACAAAAGACCTCTATACAGAAAACTATAAGACACTAATGAAAGATATTAAAGATGATACCAACAGATGGAGAGATATACCATGTTCTGGGATTGGAAGAATCAACATTGTGAAAATGACTGTATTACCTAAAGCAATCTACAGATCAATGCAATCCCTATCAAACTACCACTGGCATTTTTCACAGAACTAGAACAAAAAATTTCACAATTTGTATAGAAACACAAAAGACCTCGAATAGCCAAAGCAATCTTGAGAAAGAAAAACAGAGTTGGAAGAATCAGGCTCCATGACTTCAGACTATACTACAAAGCTACAGTAATCAAGACAGTATGGTACTGGCACAAAAACAGAAAATATATATCAATGGAACAGGATAGAAAGCCCAGAGATAAACCCACTCACATATGGTCACCTTATTTTTGATAAAGGAAGCAAGAATATACAATGGAGAAAAGACAGCCTCTACAATAAGTGGTGCTGGGAAAACTGGACAGCTATATGTAAAAGAATGAAATTAGAACACTCCTAACACCATACACAAAAACAAACTCAAAATGGATTAAAGACCTAAAATGTAAGGCCAGACACTATAAAACACTTAGAGGAAAACATAGACAGAACATTCTATGACATAAATCACAGCAAGATCGTTTTTGACCCTCCTCGTAGAGAAATGGAAATAAAAACAAAAATAAACTAATGGCACCTAATGAAACTCAAAAGCTTTTGCACAGCAAAGGAAACCAGAAACAAGACTAAAAGACAACCCTCAGAATGGGTGAAAATATCTGCAAATGAAGCAACTGACAAAGAATTACTCTCCAAAATCTACAAGCAGCTCAATATCAAAAAAACCAACAACCCAATTAAAAAATGGGCAGAAGACCTAAATAGACATTTCTCTAAAGAAGATATACAGATTGCCAACAAACATATGAAAGAATGCTCAACATCCTTAATCATTAGAGAAATACAAATCAAAACTACAATGAGTTATCACCTCACACCAGTCAGAATGTCCATCATCAAAAAATCTACAAACAATAAGTGCTGGAGAGGGTATGGAGAAAAGGGAACACTCTTGCACTGCTGGTGGGAATGTAAATTGATACAGCCACTATGGAGAACAGTATGGAGGTTCCTTATAAAACTAAAAATAGTACTACCATACAACCCAGCAGTCCCATTCTTGGGCATATACCCTGCAAAAACAATAATTCAAAAAGAGTCATGTACCACAATGATTATTGCAGCTCTATTTACAATAACCAGGACGTGGAAGCAACCTAAGTGTCCATTGACAGATGAATGGATAAAGACGTGGCACATATATACAATGGAATCATACTCATCCATATAAAGAAATGAAATTGAGTAATCTGTAGTGAAGTGGATGGAACTAGAGTCTGCATACAGAGTGAAGTAAGTCAGAAAGAGAAAAACAAATACTGTATGCTAGCACATATATATGGCATCTAAAAAAAAAAAAAGGTCATAAAACCTAGGGGTAGGACGGGAATAAAGACACAGACCTACTAGAGAATGGACCTGAGGACATGGGGAGGGGGAACGTGAGAGACTGGCATGGACATATATACACTACCAAATGTAGAGTTCATAGCTAGTGGGAAGCAGCCGCATAGCACAGGGAGATCAGCTCGATGCTTTGTGACCACTTAGAGGGGTGGGATATGGAGGGTGGGAGGGAGGGAGATGCAAGAGGGAAGAGATATGGGGATATATGTGTATGTGTAGCTGATTCACTTTGTTATAAAGCAGAAACTAACACAACATTGTAAAGCAATTATACTCCAATAAAGATGTTAAAAAAAAAAAATCACTAAAAATCTTTTCAGTGGGGTTGCTGCCATTCCCAACCCAAATGCCCATCCTGGAGGTAATACCAGAAAAAGAAGGTGAGTCAACAAAACCTCACTAATAGCCCCGATTGGTTCTAGATGGTGGAGTAGAATGACATGCGCTCACCTCTTCTTGCACGAGCACTGAAATCACAACTAACTGCTGAACAGCCATCAACAGGAAGATGCTAAAACCCACCAGAAAGCACACCCCATATCCAAAGACAAAGGAAAAGCCACAACGAGACACAAGAGGGGCACAAGCACGATAAAATCAAATCCCATAACTGCCGGGTGGGCTACTCACAAGCTAGAGAACAATTATACCACAGAAGTTCTCCCAGTGGAGTGAAGGTTCTGAGCCCCACATCAGGCTTCCCAGTCTGGGGGTCCAGCAATGGGAGTAGGAATCCCCAGAGAATCAGACTTTGAAGCCTAGTGGGATTTGACTGCAGGACTTTGACAGGACTGGGGGAAACAGAGACTCCACTCTTGGAGGGACACACAAAGTCTTGTGTTCATCAGGACCCAGGGGAAGGAGCAGTGACCCCATAGAAGACTGAACCAGACCTACCTGCTAGTGTTGGAGGGTTTCCTACAAAGGTGTGGAGTGGCTGTGTCTCAGCACAGGGACAAGGGCACTGGTAGCAGCAGTTCTGGGAAGTACTCATTAGCATGAACCCTCCCAGAGGCCACCATTAGCCCTACCAAACAACCTGTAGGCTCCAGTGCTGGGTTTCCTCAGGCCAACAGGTAGGGAACACAGCCCCACCCATCAGCAGACAAGCAGATTAAAGTTTTACTGAACACAGTCCTGCCCACAAGAGCAAGACCCAGTTTTACCCACCACCAGTCCCTCCCATCAAGAAGCTTGCACAACCCTCTTAGATAGCCTCATCCACCAGAGGGCAGACAGCAGAAGCAAGAAGAACTACAATTCTGCAGCCTGCAGAATGAAAACCACATTCAAAGAAAGACAGACAAAATGAAAAGGCAGAGAATTGTGTTCCAGATGAAGGAACAGGATAAAACCCCAGAGATACAACTAAATGAAGTGGAGATAGGCAACCTTTCAGAAAAAGGACTCAGAATAATGATAATGATATGATCCAGGATCTCAGGAAAAGAATGGAGGCAAAGATCAAGAGGGTGCAGTAAATTTTTAACAAAGACCTAGAAGAACTAAAGAACAAACAAACAGAGATGAACAACATAATAACTAAAATGAAAAATAGACTAGAAGGAATCAATAGCAGAATAACTGAGGCAGAAGAATGGATAAGTGACCTGGAAGACACAATTGTGGAAATCACTGCCATGGAACAGAATAAAGAATACAGAACAAAGAATGAAAAGAAATGAAGACAGCCTAAGAGACTTCTGGGACAACATTAAATGCACCAACCTTTGAATTATATGGGTCCCAGAAGGAGAAGAGAGAGAGAAAGTACCTGAGAATATATTTGAAGGGATAGTAGCTGAAAACTTGGCTAACGTGGGAAAGGAAATAGTCAACCAAGTCCAAGAAGCACAGGGAGTCCCAGGCAGGATAAACCCAAGGAGGAACACACCAAGACACATAGTAATCAAATTGACAAAAATTAAAGACAAAGAAAAAAATATTAAAAGCAACAAGGGAAAAATGACAAATAACATACAAGGGAACTCCCATAAGGTTATCAGCTGATTTCTCAGTAGAAACTTTGCAAGCCAGAATGGAGTGGTACGATATATTTAAAATTATAAAAGGAAAGAACCTACAACCAAGAATACTCTACCCACCAAGGCTCTCCTTCAGATTTGATGGAGAAATCAAATGCTTTACACACAAGCAAAAGCCAAGAGAATTCAGCACCACCAGACCAGCTTTGCAACAAAAACTAGAGGAAATCCTCTAGGCGGGAAGGAGACTAGCAACTTAATAAAAACCTTGTATATATACAGACTGCTATATCAAAACCTCATGGAAACAGCAAACCCAAAAACTACAATAGATACACACACACAAAAGAAAAGGAAACCCAAACACAACATTAAAGATGGTCATCAAACCACAAGAGAAGAGAACAAAAGAGGAAGGGAAGAAAAAAGACCTACAAAAACAAACCCAAAACAATTAAGAAAATGGCAATAGGAATACACAAATTGATAATTACCTTCAAAATAAATGGATTAAATGTGCCAACCAAAAGACATAGCCTGGCTGAATGGATATAAAAACAAGACCCGTACATATGTTTTCTACAAGAGACCACCTCAGAACTAGGGACACATACAGACTGAGAGTGAGGGGATGGAAAAAGGTATTCCATGAAAATGGAACTCAGAAGAAAGCTGGAGTAGCAATACTCATATCAGATAAAATAGACTTTAAAATAAGGACTGTTATAAGAGAAAATGACACCACATAATGATCAAGGGATCAATCCAAGAAGAAGATCTAACAATGGAAAATATATATGCACCCAACATAGGAGCACCTCAATATATAAGGCAAATACTAACAGCCATAATGGGAGAAATCAACAGTAACACAATAATAGTGGGGGACTTTAACACCCCACTTTCATCAATGGACATATCATCCAGATAGAAAATCAATAAGGAACCATAGGCCTTAAATGACACATTATACTAGATGGACTTAATTGATATCTAGAGAACATTCCATCCAAAAGCAGCAGAATACACATTCTTCTCAAGTGCACACAGAACATTCTCCACGACTGACAACATGCTGGTCCACAAGGAGAGCCTAGGTGAATTTAAGAAAACTGAAATCATAGCAAGCATCTTTTCCAACCACAACACTATGAGATTAGAAATCAATTACAAGAAAAATAACTATAAAAACACAAATATGGGTGGGCTTCCCTGGTGGCACAGTGGTTGGGAGTCCACCTGCCGATGCAGGGGACACAGGGGTTTGTGCCCCAGTTCGGGAGGATTCCGCATGCCGCGGAGCGGCTGGGCCCGTGAGCCACGGCTGCTGGGCCTGAGTGTCCGGAGCCTGTGCTCTGCAGCGGGAGAGGCCGTGGCAGTGAGAGGCCCGCGTACGGCAAAAAAAAAAAAAAAAAATATGGGGAGGCTAAACAATATGCTACTAAACAACCAATGGGTCACTGAAGAAATCTAAGAGGAAATCAGAAAATACCTAGAGACAAATGATAATGAAAGCACAATGATCCAAAATCTATGGGATGCAAAAAAGCAGTTCTAAGAGGGAAGTTTATAGCAATACAATCTTACCTCAGAGAATAAGAAAAATCTCAAATAAACAACCTAACCTTACACCTAAAGCAACTAGGGAAAGAAGAACAAATAAAACCTAAAGTTACTAGAAGGAAAGAAATCATAAAGATCAGAGCTGGTTCTTTGAAAAGATAAACAAAATTGATAAATCTTTAGCCAGACTCATCAAGAAAAAAAGGGAGAGGACTCAAATCAATAAAATTACAAATGAAGAGGGAGAAGTTACAACTAACACCACAGAAATACAAAGGATCATAAGAGAATACTACAAGCAACTGTATGCCAATAAAATGGACAACCTGGAAGAAATGGACAAATTCTTAGAAAGGTACAGTCTCCCAAGACTGAACCAGGAAGAAATAGAAAATATGAACAGGCCAATCACAAGCACTGAAATTGAAACTGTGATTTAAAAACTCCCAAAATGTTCATTGCAGCTCTATTTACAATAGCCCGGAGATGGAAACAACCTAAGTGTCTATCATGGGATGAATAGATAAAGAAGATGTGGTATATATATACAATGGAATATTACTCAGCCATAAAAAGAAATGAAATTGAGCTCCTTGTAATGAGATGGATAGACCTAGAGTCTGTCATACAGAGTGAAGTAAGTCAGAAAGAGAGAGACAAATACCATATGCTAAAACATATATATGGAATTTAAGGGAAAAAAAATGTCATGAAGAACCTAGGGGTAAGACAGGAATAAAGACACAGACCTACTAGAGAATGGACTTGAGGCTATGGGGAGTGGGAAGGGTAAGCTGTGACAAAGCGAGAGAGAGAGGCATGGACATATATACACTACCAAACGTAAGGTAGATAGCTAGTGGGAAGCAGCCGCATAGCACAGGGAGATCAGCTCGGTGCTTTGTGACCGCCTGGAGGGGTGGGATAGGGAGGGTGGGAGGGAGGGAGATGCAAGAGAGAAGAGATATGGGAACATATGTATATGTATAACTGATTCACTTTGTTATGAAGCAGAAACTAACACACCATTGTAAAGCAATTATACTCCAATAAAGATGTAAAAAAAAAAAGAGAAAACTCCCAACAAACAAAAGTCCAGGACCTGATGGCTTCACAGTTGAATTCTATCAAACCTTTAGAGAAGAGCTATCACCTATCCTTCTGAAACTGTTCCAAGAAATTTCAGAGGAAGGAAAACTCCCTAACTCATTCTATGAGGCCATCATCACCCTGATACCAAAACCAGACAAAGGTACCACAATAAAAAGAAAATTATAGGCCAATATCACTGATGAACATAGACACAAAAATCCTCAACAAAATACTAGCACTCCAAATCCCACAATACATTAAAAGGATCATACATCATGATCAAGTTGGCTTTATCCCAGGGATGCAAGGATTTTTCAATATTCACAGATCAATCAGTGTGATACATCATATCAACAAATTGAAGAATAAAAAATATACGATCATCTCAATAGATGCAGAAAAAGCTTTTGACAAAATTCAACACACATTTATGATAAAAAGTCTCCAGAAAGTGGGCATAGAGGGAACATACCGCAACATAATAAAGGCCATATACAGCAAAGCTATGGCTAACATCATACTCAATGGTGAAATGCTGAAAGCATTTCTTCTAAGATCAAGAACAAGACAAAGATGTCCGCTCTCACCAATTTTATTCAACTTACTTTTGGAAGTTTAAGCCACAGCAATCAGAGAAGAAAAAGATATAAAAGGAATCCAAACTGGAAAAGAAGAAGTTAAACTCACATTGTTTGCAGATGACATGATACTATACATAGAAACTTCTAAAGACAACACCAGAAAACTAGTAGAGCTCATCAATGAAACTGGTAAAGTTGCAGGATACAAAATTAATACACAGAAATCTGTTGCATTTCTATACACTAACAACAAAAGATCAGAAAGAGAAATTCAAGATACAATCCCATTTACCACTGCATCAGAAAGAATAAAATACCTATGAAGAAACATACCTCTACTCCAAAAACTACAAGATGCCAATGAAAGAAATCGAAGAAGATACAAAAAGATGGAAAGATATACCAGGTTCATGGATTGGAACAATCAATATTGTCAAATGACTATACTACCCAAGGCAATCTACAGATTCAGTGCAATCCCAATCAAATTACCAATGGCATTTTTCACAGAACTAGAATAAGAAAATCTTAAAATTTGTATGGAGACTCAAAAGACCCCAAATAGCCAAAGGAATCTTGAGAAAGAAAAATGGAGCTGAAGGAATCAGGCTTCCTGAATTCAGACAAAGCTATAGTCATCAAAACAGTATGGTACTGGCACAAAAACAGAAATATAGATCAACGGAACAGGATAGAAAGCCCAGAAATAAAACCACGCACCTATGGTCAATTAATCTACAACAAAGAAGGCAAGACTACACAATGGTGGAGAGACAGTCTCTTCAACAAATAGTGCTGGTAAAACTGGACAGCTACATGTAAAAAAAATGAAATTAGATCATTCCTTAACACCATACACAAAAATAAGCTCAAAATGGATTAAAGACCTAAATGTGAGACCAGACACTATAAAACTCCCAGAGGAAAACATAGGCAGAACACTCTCTGACATAAATCGCAGCAATATCTTTTTCAACCTGTCTTCCAGAATAATGGAATGAAAACAAAAATAAACAAATGGGGCCTAGATAAACTCAAAAGCTTTTGCACAGCAAAGGAAACCATAAACAAAATGAAAAGGCAACCCACAGATTGGGAGAAAATATTTGCAAATGATGTGCCCAACAAGGGATTAGTCTCCAAAATTTACAAACAGCTCATGAGGTGTAATATTATTAAAATAAACAAACCAATCAAAAAACGGGCAGAAGACCTAAATAGACATTTCTCCAAAGAAGACATACAGATAGCCAAGAGACACATGAAAAGATGTTCAACACCGCTAATTATTAGAGAAATGCAAATCAAAACTACAATCAGATATCATCTCACACCAGTCAGAATGCCATCATCAAAAACTCTACAAACAATAAATGTCAGAGAAGGTGTGGAGAAAAGGGAACCCTCCTACACTGTGGTGGGAAGGTAAACTGGTACAGCCACTATGGAGAACAGTATGGAGGTTCCTTAAAAAACTAAAAATAGAGCTGCCATATGACCCTGCAATCCCACTCCTGGGCATATATCTGGACAAAAACATGGTCCGAAAGAATACTTGCACCCCAGTGTTCACTGAAGCACTGTTTACAATAGCCAAGACATGGAAGCAACCTAAATGTCCATCAGCAGAGGAATGGATAAAGAATTGTACATATATACAATGGAATATTACTCAGCCATTAAGAAGAATGAAATAATGCCATTTGCAGCAACCTGGATGGACTTAGAGGTTGTCATACTGAGTGAAGTAAGTCAGACAGAGAAAGAGAAATAACTTATGATATCCCTTATATGTGGAATCTAAAAAGAAATGATACAAATGAACTTACTTACAAAACAACTCTGCTCAATGTTATGTGGCAGCCTGGATGGGAGAGGAGTTTGGGGGAGAATGGATACATGTATATGTATGGCTGAGTCGCTTTGCTATGCACCTGAAACTATCATAACATTGTTAATCGGCGATACTACAATATAAAATTAAAAGTTTTTGAAAAAACCTTAATAATAACCCTAAATTTTAGAAACGTATATATAGCAAAAGAATAAGTAGGCAACTCAGAAAAGTTTCAAGAATAGGAGCCCCCTCCTAAGACTCCAGGATGACAGGAGAAATAGTTACCAGGGTGTTAGCATTTTTGGTCTCTATTTTGGTCTTTCTAGGAAGGAATCAGTAGAACAGGAAAGTAAAGTGACTGCAAACAGTCAAAGCTATTTACCCTTAGCAGTTAAACAAGGATTTAGAGAACTGAACCCAAAAGAGGAGATAAATAGACAAGATCCTGTGGGGCATCATAAGATTTTAACAAAACTTCAGTGCTGACTTTGCAACTGTTTCATTTCCTATTAAATGTATGGAATTTATAATTTGTCCAGCTTACCTGGAAACAATATTGCCCTCAGTCATTTGGTAATTGGGTAGATATTTATTGTAACATCTCATACTCTCCATGTAAACAATTGATATTACTAGCTACTCATAACTGCAGCTTGGTGTGTTCATGAAATTAAACAAAGTAATTAATTTAGTTTCAGGCATAAAACAAGGAAATATGCAGGGCTACTGAAGCAGCATACACATATGAAAACTCATAGAATTATTGTAATAACAAAAATGTGTAGCCTGCAGTAATAAAGTGATTTTTAAATTATTTTGTCAAAGAAATACATTAATTTATCATTAGTAGCCTTAAAGATACAAATTTTAATATTTCTCCCTTACATTATCAGACTACTTTCCATATATATTGACTATAATTATTGTTAGATCCCAAATTAAACTACTGCACGTGAGACATATCATTTCTTATGTCTGAAAATCTCCTTATTTCACTAAGGCAAAACATCAACAAGATAATATCATTCAAAACAACCTGTTATCTAGAGTGAACATCTTGGGAGGAAAACAATCATGAATATAATCAAAGTTAAGGTGACAGGAGAAAAGGAAAAAAAAAATCTTCTCTGTTCTCAAAATGTCACCTAGTTTAGGCATCTGACTTGGTATCCTGGTTAATCCATCAGCAACAAGAGAATGCAAAGTGCTTCAAAATACCTATATAAAAATACTACCTGACATGGATGGAGAATGAAGCATTCTAGTCAACTTTCACGTAGTCATTATATATGCCACACCTGGATTTCCACTTCTCAAATGATTGCAATATAACAAAAAAATTATAACACTATAACCCACACTGGATAGAAGTTATTCTTTCAGAATTCCTAACTTTATGCATAATCTTGCCATATCAGTATGATCATAAATTATACTGAAGCTACATAAGAATCCCAGCTAAAGTGTGCATATTGGTAAAAGGCTGGGTAGCAGAGCATTTAATATATTTCAAAACTAAAATGTGATTAAAATTATACATTAAGAAACAATTCTCCATTGAAAAGGTGAACAAATTAAAGGCAAATGACCAACTTAAGACTTACATATCAACTGTTGAAATGTTATTTATTAATAAAGCATTGATTTATGCCTTGCATGCTTTGTACATTTAATAAACATTTTGGGATAATAAGACAGAAAGAAGGAAGAGTGAAAAGAAAGAAGGAAGGAAAAAAGAGGGGGAGGGAGGAAAGGAAAGAGAAAAGCAGGCAAACCAGGGGTGAAGTGAATTACAGGGACCACCTTTTTGTAACATAATTTTTTTCTCATACGTTCAAAACATCATTTTTCATCATATTAAATAAGAGAGGAAAAATACCCCTCCACAACCTACAAGTTGTAATTCAGGAACATCAAAAGGGCCAGTCATTTTAAATGCCAAAATTAGTAAAGGTGAGAAGAGAGCCTTGCTAAATACAGTAATTGAAAGGAAGAAAGAAAAAGCTATGTGAGAATTAACATGGCTTTGGCTTTAGAAATCTCCCACTGGTGGTTACCACTTTTCTGTCTCTGTCTCTGTCTCTCTCTCTCCCCAACACCAAAGAAGGTTAATATTTTCCCCTTTATTTTGCCAAACCTGACAAAGTGTTTTGTTTGTTCATTTAAAACTCAGAAATCATTGAGGGTTGGTGATGCTCTTTCCATGCGAAAGACTTTAAGAATTATGGTGCCCCACTGTCATAGTGAGCAGTGGCTAAGAGTTGTCCAAAGTTATTAACAGGATGCTGCTCCTCACTCAGCCTTCTGTCTTCACAACTATGCTTAGCTTTCTTCTCTCATTTCTGCTGAACTGAAGCTGCCAGATGGGGCAGAAAAATCCTTTTTATATTTTTCTTTGACCCTATCAACAATGAACGTGAGGTTTTGGAGGACCCAACAGCTCAAAAGTTTTTTATCACTACCATTTCTAAACATGCACACACACAACTAGCTTTTCAAATGAACAAATAGATGCCAATGACAAACCTTAGTAGTTTTTCTAGCTTTGTAAAATTATCCTAGCGTTTCAAAGTTTGAAATTTCAGTTTGTTTCCAATGACAGTCAAAAGCCTATCTTTTTTTTTTTTTGGAGTATGTTGTTGTGGCTATTGTTATAATTTGCTTGGTTTAGTTTGATTTTTACTCTTGACTTTCCACTGAGAATTAAAAGCAAAATTCACCAACACCATTTCTCTTCTACTATTGTATTCTGCTTTATTAACCTGACTGGGTTATTTGGTTATGCCATCAGGATATTTTCTGTGTAAATCAAGTGCCAAAATACCTGTAAATGTGGTGAGGGACACATTACCAAACCAAAGCAGGTTGGGATCTACCAGTAGGGTCCAAGCCTGCTCAACGTATGTTTCATTTGCAAAGCACTGCTAACAAATCTCATTCTCTGAAGTTCTCCAAGTTTCCAAAAGTAAGAGAATAAGCATTCCCACTATAACTGAGACTCATACAAATGTCTTCCTCACTTCACGTTTTATTAATATCACCTCCAAATTTGGGGACTTAACTGCCAACACTACATCCAACCACTTCAGTCATAATAGAAAGATGACCACTGAAAAATTAAAACTAGCTTCATCTTACAAAATTGTTGATAAATCTTCACCAAGAAAATCATTCTTGTTCTGTATTTACCTACAACAGATAATGGTTTTCAATTAACAGATTTATCAGAGAAAGGAGACTTGATTCTGATACATAAGATACTGGCTTATGGGAACCACTAAAATACTGAATTAGCCAAAATAATTTATTTCTTTTGACTCACAAATTAAGCATATCATTTAACTTATTTCTGCCTCCATTCCCCATATTATAAAGTGGTTAGAAAAACTAGTGGTCTTCACCATGCTACAGAAGACTAAAAAAAAAATTAGATAACAAGCAAGGAATCTTTATAAAATGTGACAGTAAATCAGTCAAGCTAATAACTTTCTATATCAATTAATTTCTAAAGATAGGTTTTGAGGAATTTTAATTGAAGATATCTATTTCTCTAGTCTTTTCCTATACTTAATGTGCATTTTGTGATTATGATCTTGCAAAGAGTTCTGAGTACATTCATCTCTTTAGACTCTCAATTACAAACCAGATTTATTGCATATTTTTATTTTGTTATATTCTACATCTTGACCACAGCTGGGCACTGGGTTGGGAATAAAAGGAAATTGAGAGAAGCAAAGGAATGGGGATGGGTTTTATAGGACATTAAAGGGATATCCAGGATGAATTCATTTCCTTACAGGGAATGTGTGTAAATAAACTGAAATGACACCATTTCACAGAATTAAAAGTAAAACTTGATTTACTGAAAAAGAGTAAGAATATAAACAATATGGGGTATTATATAACATAAGCCTGTTACATGAGTAACTTATTACCCATATATTGTATTCATAAGATTGCACATTTCATAGGATAATCAGAAGCAGCTCTTGAATAAGGAAGTGTCCTCTTTCTCTCATTTAAAATGAGGGTATAATCTTCAGGCACCCTGCAACATTATCAGAATATTCTGTCTGACCATTTCCTAGGCTCTCCCTCTCTAACTGATTAGAGCCCATGTCTTTAATGCAGTAAAGCTATCTACCAAGTTCTTAACTGGAAACGACACAAAAACCCTTTCTGATGGGAAACCCTGGTTCCAGTTTGTACATAGCCTGCCTTATGTAGCTTGTCTGTTTGAATGGTGGTGTCTTCCCTTAACTGCAAGGAAACAAATAAGGTTCATGCACAGGTTTCATCTGGCACAGAGCTCCCACTTAGTCCCTTGTGCTTGTTTATTGCACATCTGCAGCTGTTACTCTTTTTCCTCCCCTGTCTGCTGCTTTCCTCCACAACCTGTGGGCTGTTACTCCTCTTGGTTTTCCCCTTCAGTGTGTGTGCCCCATTTTCACTGATGACCTTATCCTTGCTCTGCAGAGTAACTGAAAAATATTTTCTTCATAATATATTTTTGAATAACATGTTCGAAGAGAGTATCTGAGATTTCTTTTTAATGAATGAAAGAAAAACCAAATCAAATGCCAGTATGTCTCGTGTTGCAAAGTTAATGAGATATTTTTACTTAACTTTTTCTCCTTTAGTTCTTTTTTTTGCTATGGCCCAAGACTCCCAACAAAATACTAAATGTTGACTAATTCTCATAATGGTCTCTCTGGAAGAACAGCAATGAGCTTCTAAATTCTGGGGTGTCAGATTGCTCAAACTGTACAAACTAAGAAGATTTAGGAACAAAATCTTTAAAACACTTCATCAGGTCTCAGCAGAGTCTCTTGGGATAGCAGGCAAATCAAATGGTACCATTCTTTCTTAATTCTGGAATTCTCAAATGATCATCTGTGATTTTTCCACTCCAACAATGATTCTTCCCATCTTCCTTCAAACTCCAATTCGATTGTTCTTGATTTTATTCCTGAAATCTCACTCCCTTATGTATTCATCAATTCATTTATTCATTCCACAGTTATTTGATAGATATTTAGTGGGACCCTGGGGCCAGACTCAGAACTTCAAAGGAAAAAGAGTGGGGACTGGGGAGAAAAGAGCACTGGATCTAGACTTAGAAGATCAGAGTTCACAGAGAAGCAGGTACCAGGTTACCTGACCATCCTCACACCACTCTGTAGATCATCCTGGCATGCATAATAAGAACAAATATACGTTCATTACCTCGGGCTATCTGACCATGTAAAGAAACAGATTCCATAAATGGCACAACAGGTAAGCATGTGTCCAGAGTACCTGGGTTCAAGTCTCAATTTTGCAGCTTTTAGCCATATGACCTCAAAAACACTCCATGACTCTTTGCCCATAAAATGAGATAATAATAGTAACTACCTCATAAGTTCTCATTAAATGAATCAATTGTTGTAAAGTACTTAGAACAGTGCCTGGTACAGAGTAACTGCTATATATAATACTTATAAATGTTTACATAAATTTATATTTATATAAAGTTTCTTATACTTGGTTTTATTTATATAAATAAATAAAAACAAATTATGTAAGTTATGAACATTAAACAAGTTAGTACATATGTAAAATGCTCAGATCTGTGCCGCATGTTCTAACTAAACGTTAGCTATAAATACAACAATCCCCTTCTGGGAAGCCCAGGCCCCTTCTTCGGGAATTCCTACATACATCTCACCATGATACCTGCCATCCAGTCATGACTGGCTTGACTACAGAGAAAGCACCTGGCCAAAGGCTGATGATCCACTATGAGTAACTGGACCAATCTGATTGACCCTCTCTGGAATTTCCATTGAGGATATAGGAGAGAGTCAGTGAGTTGGTAGTAAGAGCTAGAGTGAAAATTCACACAGAGAAATAGCAGGGATTGGGAAAGTAGCTGAGTCGTATTCACAGCACAAAATGAGAAGGGATCCCTGGACCCCTGCTGATCACTCGGCTACACAGCTTAACCCTGAATCACCTTCCTATCTGTGAACTTCAACCCAGTCACCCGAGCAACCAAGCATGCTCTCTGTCCCATACTGCCTACTGCCCAGCTGTCGTTGGTTTCCCTGAGCCACAACCAAGTGTCATGATTCCTCTTTCTTATTTCCACTTATATCTTAACAGTAAACCACCATAATGTATGGAAATTTCTTGCAACTTAAATAGCCTCCTCACTAAATCATAAGGAGCTATTGGGTAAAGAGCAAGTTCAAAAGGAAGTTTTCAATCCTGTCTGGACATCAGAATCACCAGGAATGATTTTTTGAATGCATGGCCTGAGCCTTACCAACCAGATGCTAACTTTATAGTCTGGAGAAAAACTTAGACATTAATATATTTCTAAAGTTTCATAGAAGATTATCAATGTACACCTCAGACTGAGAATTACATAAAGAATGACATAGGCCAGGACCAGGAAAAGGGAGAAAATAAAATTAAGATTGTGATCTCATCACTGATCATGTACCAATGGACACTTTTCCAACCCACTGTAATAGGGTGTAGGATAATCTTTCCAGAATACGTAAAACTCTTTCAAAACCTTCACGGACTCCCTACTGGGTGTAAAATAAAGCCCAAATCTGTAGCCCAGCATTCAGGCCCTCCTTGAAGGACTCCAAGTACTTCTTTCCACACCTTTTATTCCAGTCACACCAGTGTTCTGGTCATTTCCCGAACACTCTGTGTCATTATACTTCCATGCCTTTAATTCATGCTTGTCTCTCAGCCTAAATGGCCCTCCCATCCTTTCTGTCCACCTCAAAGTAGTAATTGTAAGAGAAATAACAATTTTCAGATCACATTATGCTTTCCTCAAACACTGTTACATTTCTTCCTCACAGCAGCAACCATGAAAAATAGGCTTTTCATCTCAACTTTCTGATCCAGAGACTGAGGCTCACACAGGGTAAATGACATACCCAGTGTTTCACATATAGGAGAAAGTCAATAAAAATTGACCAGAAATAGGAGACTGAACCAAGTATCTTAACAAAGTCCAACTTTTTTATATTTTTCACTTTATTTTAATTAACTATACCGCACTACTTCCCAAGGTTGAAATCTTAATTTTTCAAAAATCAGATCCAATGACACGCCATTAAATCTTACATAATATCCCTAATCATAGTACTTATAATGATTAATAATGATAGCCACCATTTTGAATACTCTATATATGCCCGGCATTATGATAAGGGCTGCAGATATATTACAGCATAGCAGCTTAGGGGCTGCTTTACCAAGGTGGAGATAGGTGTAGAGAGCTGAAAAAACTTGCAGCTAGTAAGTGGAAGAGCCAGGCCATTGATTACAGAGCTCATGTGCTCAACCCTTATGCAATCCTCCCTCTCTACCTGGCTATTACTTTGTTTTGCTTGCTTTAAGGTTAATTATTAACATACCTTTCTTCTCCCCACTCTCAAACTCTTTGGGTTTAGGAAACTTCTCTCATCACATCCCACCACCATGGTGCTTCAAACATTTAATAACTATCTAGAAAACTTGTTAATGTGAGTCTGCCAAAGATGAGACGAGAATTTTTGAGAACCAAATACTCAGAAGAGATTCAATTTAACTTCATTCGATCTCTAGTTACCTTTATTTTCATGGTGGCTCAAAAATTCACCTTGGACGAAACACTTCATGAAAACATTTTGCTGGTAAACCTTCTTTCACCATGCCTGCCAAATGAGGGTAAAATGAGGTAAGGTTTGGGAATTCCTAGGCAAGTATGAAACAGCTGACAAATCTGTGCACCCCGAACCCCTGCAACATGTCATGCTCCAACAAGAGTCAAGTATCTGTTCCAAGATGCTCTTCACCTCAAAAGTTGGGTACTCTCTTTCTCAATACCGTACAGATTTCCTGAAGCTGTGGAGTCTCCTGACCACTTAATGCCCAGCTTAATTAGTGTAATATGAACAGTGAATGAATCCAGGAATCCCAATCTTCCAGACTGCCATGCAGTGACTCATAATCTCATCCCTTGGAAACACACTCCTGCCATGCTTCTGACGAAGTCACACCTGTTTCTGCATTCTTTGTTCTTATGTTTTCATCACCATGTGACTCACTGTTATTTTACCCATCTTATTTACATTATTTTGACCTGGATCCCTGATGATTTTCACCACTCCCAAACCTGTCTGGCTTACAGGTGGTTCTCATTGCAACCCGTTTAAGTGCATCAACTGTGGTTTAGCAACAGGGACGCTGTTCTCCCGAACAGCTTGTGACAGTTCCACGTGCAGATTTTTATCTCTTTACATAAAACTCCAGCAATGTTGCAGGCTCAGACACAGAACTTTAAAACCATATGTTTCTGATATTTGAGGTTTTCCCCCCTTAGGCTTTGTGAGTGGAAGAGAGATATGACATCCTTCTTGTTCTTTCACTGACAAAGGGTTCATTCACACAACCTAAAGGCGTTTGAGAATGAGTCTTCATGACGCCTTATTTTCAAGTATTGTTATCAATTCTGTCAAATTTATAAAGATTGCAATCCATGCTCACGTAAGAGGAACACTCAGTGAATCACTCTTGTCCCAGAATAGTCAGTATTTTATATTTGTCCACTTTTAATAATAACGTTTCAGCTTCCACTCTTAGAAAGCATTTAAAATGTCTCCCCGCTGCAATGTTTTCACAGGTGATGAAAATAAGAATGAATCCAAGTTATTTTTTTTAACCCAATGTGCTACCACTAGGGTGTTTCAGTTATATGAAGCCATCTCTGATTTTCTGGACTGCATGTTTACCATGATCATATCAGCTTCCATGTATTAGCTTCTCTTGTGACTAATTATCGAAACTGTATCGTGCACGTGCTAAGTGCCAGGACCTCTCTGCTAAGCAGATTCCCCCACAGAATCTCATTTGTAGGAGAGGTTTACCATTATTGAATTCATTTTACAGGAGAAGAAATTGAACATAAAGAGATTTAGTAAATTTTTCAGGCACCCAGCTAGTAACTGTGGAGCTAGGATTTGAACCTAGGTGTGTCTGCCTCCAAAGCCCAAGCTTTTAACCACATGAACTAATTACAAAGATGTTGACTCAATATATAAGATGAGCATTCTGTCCCAGTCAGGGTTCAGTGGGCAGTACTGACTGGTTTTTCCTTGTGCACAATCCATGTAATAGTCACACCAACTACACTGGCCATTTAGCAACAGCTGTGTCTGACCTTCTTGCTCCTCAGGCCTTCCATTGTAATTGGAAAGAAACGGAGATCAGTGATGTTCTCCTCCAAATTGTATTGAAAGGGATTTTCCAGAACCTATTCTCTGTTGCCATCAGTTCAGTCTCTCTACTGCCTTTCTTCAAATTATTTTAGCCAGTATGTGGGTTATGCAGTAAAAACTGCCCAGGTTTTAGTATGCTTAAAAATAAATTTCCTGGACTTCCCTGGTGGTGCAGTGGTTAAGAATCCCCCTGCCAATGCAGGGGATACGGGTTCAATCCCTGATCCGGGAAGGTCCCACTTGCCACAGAGACACTAAGTCTGTGCACCACAACTACTGAGCCTGCGCCCTAGAACCCACGTGCCACAACTACTGAGCCCACGTGTCACAACTACTGAAGCCCGTGGACCTAGAGCCCGTGCACTGCAACGGAGACCCAACGAAGCCAAAAATAAAAAATAAAGTAAATAAATTTTAAAAAAAATAAATTTCCATGTCAATTTTTACCCCCTCTTTCCTCTACCCAACATAAAAAACCTCCCAAATTCCTCATTTCCCTGGCCAGAGGAATAGGGAATTGCATAACAATTTGCAATATATCTTCCCAAGTACCCTTTCAGGGGTCTCTGACATTATGTGGAGTGACTATGTAAGAGCAAAATCAAGTCTCTGGAACCATTCTCTGCTACAGAGTGACAGGTTATTTAAGATTTTAAAAAACTTTTACCCTAGATAATACTTGAAAATCCAGCCACATATAAAGAGTTGCTTTCTCTTCTTTAAATCTGTTCCAGGGCCTCAATTCCTTGTTTCCCAGCCTACATATGCCATCATATATAATGTCTGTGGAAACATATTGATTTAAAGATCAAGTCAGCAGTGGAACTGGGCTCTTTGCAAGTTACCTTGGTTTAACTACTGAAAACCTCTGTAACTGCCTCTGAGACTTGAGTCACTGGAACTTTAATTCACTTGAACTTTAATTCACTTGTGCTCTCACATGGAAGAACATAACCGCTCACTCTGGGCTTCTGCTCCTCCTAAGTACCTCTGGAAGGGAATGACAAACCAAGCAAACTGCCTATTTGTGGGCATGAGGGGCAACTCCAGTAAAACCTTAGCCACAAATAGCATTCTGGATATTACCCATCTGTAAGACTGGTTATTTGCCACAGCTGTCTTGGGAATCATACATCCTATGACAGTCATGAATTTTAAAAAGTACCCATTGACTTCTGACCTGTTGATTTTGAGAAGGTGAGTAAGCAAACAGTAGAGACTGTGACTCAAAGTTAAACATATTTCAAGGGAAACCTGAAGGAGAGGTCAGAGCAGTGAAACTAGAAAGCAGAGCAATGGCTTCTCCAGAAGGAACTTTCAGTTTCCCAGTGGGGCACACACTTTCCATGTCTCCTATGAAACCATGTAAATTACATACTTAATATTTGTGCGAACATTTCCTTGAATTTAAAGGGTACTTTTCCATAAAAGTCCAAAGCATTTTCTTGTTTCAAGATATACTGAGGCACTAAAAAATTATGTGTAGGATACCTCTAGAATTAATTTATTGGATTCTCCCCTTTCTCAATCAACTGTATTTTGTATATACATGCATAAATGTGTGTATAAGATGTTAACATTGTTTAAGGCCACGTGGTAATGAGCTTTTTAATGTTTTCATATGTATGTACGTATGTTTCTTGTCGAGACAGTTAAGTGAGTTATCTCTGTCAGTTCATCAGTAAGAAACAATATTGAAAATAATTTCCTTTTCCTATTATTTGCATTGAAAACTAAAAGTCATTGTGTAGAAAGATAAAAGAAATACCAGTCACTCCTGATTTTTTCATACTAATGTACTTTTTTTTTCTCAATTTAAACCTCATGAATTAATCAGCATTCTTCAGAGAAACAGAACCAACAGGATGTACATATATAGAAAGAGATTTATTATAAGGAATTGGCTCATGTGATTATGGAAGCTGAGAAGTTCCAGGATCTGCATTTGAAAGCTGAAGAGCCAGGGTGGCCAATGGTATAGTTCCAGTCTGAGTTCAAAGGCCTGAGAACCAGGAGAGGTGATAGTATAAGAGTCAATGTTTCAGTTTGAGTCTGAAGTCAGAAAAAGACCAAAATCCCATATCAAGCAGTCAGGCAGGAGGAGTTCTCTCTTACTTAGGGGAGGGTCAGACTTCTTGTTCCATTCAGGCCTTCGACGGATTAGATGAGGCCCACCCATATTAGGAAGAGAAATCTGCTTTACTCAGTCTACTGATTCAAATGTTAATCTCATCCAAAAACAACCTTACAAACACACCCAGAATAATGTTTGAAAAATCTGGGCACCCTGTGGCCCCATCAAGTTGACATCTAAAATTAACTGTCACACCCCATACTATAACCTTTCTAGTTCACTACTTGGATCAGACCTAATTTTACTCTACTTGACATCTTACTGAGGTTTAGTAAGTTAGTCAAAGATATTCACTAAGTTTAATAGCAATATTTTTTAAATATTTAAGAGGTAAAAGTGCTTTGAGAGTTAATATACTATGAAGTAGGCAAAACACTTTATTTCCCAAGCCATTTATTTATCTTTCTCTATAGTAATGCATATAAAACAAAATAGGAATGATCCTCTTGCTGAATGGATCTTAATGTTAACAAAGGAAGGTTTCAATAAAATATGATGTGTTATTCTGTATAGTGTGGTCAGGTCAATAGGTCTGAGATTTTCTGTATCAGGAAGGTGGCTGCTTCCAACTTACCCACAAACACTTCAGCCTCAGAAGCTTGGTGGTGGAAAACAAAGCTAGAAAGTTTCTAAAACTACCGTGGACCTTCTTAAATGAAATTCCAAAATGGCAGAGCCAATATTCACAAGTTCCCTAGCTTAGCAAGCAGACAAGCAAATGTTTCAGAGTTCCTGTTTTCCATAAATACAGAAATCTTGTAATTATCTCAAGAACCATACATTATTTATCTAGTTTCATGCCTTAATGAAGGAAGACTCAGGGTTTATCACATTAAAATGAGAGGGTGGGGTGATAAATGTGGCTGGGGAGGAGAAAAGCATGGTTCTTTTCTTAATGAATCTCGCCTTATGTTTCTTCAATTTTTTTATCAGCAATTTTATGCTCTGCAGGTAGTAAACAAAAATGGTGACAGCCAAACATGCATTTTGCATCATAACAAACCTGTTGGATCTGCAAACAGTTGTTTAAGGTGCACCTTTTCCATCAGGAAAAACAATAGCATTTATTAGCAGTATTTCACTCCACTCCCATGATTTGTGTGTTCTTCGCTCTCAAAGTGTCAGCTGTCAAATGAAATGATGGGGACTGACAGTTCAGAATTTTAAAAGTTCAGCTCCTTTCAAATGCACTAAATGAATAAGAGCTGCCTAATTTGGGCTGAAGAAAAAGCAACAAAAATCCCCTGTAAGTATGCAAGGTTTTATTCTACTTTTGCATGCTTAGTATGCACAGAGAATGTTAAACACTTTTCAGCTGGAGCTGGATACACTGTTAATTCTATGAGTGAGAAAGATTTCATTAGGTGAGCTTCAGGCAAGAGTGAGCTACAAATGGAATTCCCTTTTATTTTCTGAAATTCACAGTATATGACCCATATCCAATGATAAATGGTCTATAAACTCTCTTGCTGTATTTAATTGCATAAACTTCCATTATATTCTACTATTAACAGGGGAACACTTTGACACAAGATGTCAGAAGGGAGAGAAAAACGAGTAAAGGAAAAAAAAACTTTCACTCTTAACAAAACCAACATAACCTTAGTATCCCTCAGAATCACATTCAACATGTAAGTTCCAAGCACACTATTTTAAATATTTTTTCAACCAATTAGTTACTTTTAATTTTGGTAGCACAAAAATCTATTAATCACTATTTAATTATCTGGAGTTCTTGCTTGCCTAATTAGTGCTTTCCGTATTGCATCTTCAACTAAACTGGGGACCCTATCAACTCATTTATCTGATACCTATTTGGTGCACTGGTGACTTAATTAATGAAAAAAGAAAAAAAACTCATTTAAATGGTCATTCAAAAAAAAAACCTTATTAAATACTTTGAACATTAAATAAGCTGACCGATTTTATTGGGTTTTCATTGCCCTAAAAAGCATTATAGAGATGCAAAATCCCATGTGACATTTCTGGGTAAATATACATTATAGAAGGAATCAGAAGCTGCAGTCATCAGCTGAGTAACAATCCCTCCTAAGTACACTGCCTGAGGTAGCGGGCTTTTGAAATCTTTTATACAAAAATGGGGACAATAATTAGACATAGGATTTTATTTGGAATTTTCTGGTGTTAGGAACACTAAGCATGATTGTAAATGAAATTATGTTGTTATATTCCAGGGAATATACTGTAAAATGGTCTATAACTATGCTTATACTACGGAAGAAAACAAAGAGTAATTTCCAGAATGCAACTCATCCCTTCACCACATCTCCATTTGACTCTGCCTTGCCAAGGTCTGTGAGCTTGTCTGCCAGCATTCTAGCTCACACAACACCCCGAGACAGCTTTCCTCTGGCACCCCAGTCTAGGTTAGAGGCCTCCCTGGATGCTCTCACAGCACCTGGGCATAAACCTTCGTCTTCTCACTTACTGTGAGGAAGCAGCATGGTACAGAACATGGCTTTGGCCTGAGAAGGTCTAGATTCAGCCACCAACTAGGTTGTTAGGATCAAATGAAATGGTCTAAGTAAAGCATCTGGTGCAGTGCCTGACACATCGTAAATGTATCATAACCATTAGATATTTTTTTAAATCATACTGTACTATACTTGTCTCTTCAGAAGTTTCTCCTACTAGATCCTGAGCTCCTTGTGTAAAGAGACACATGATCCATCTTTGTAGCTCCAAAGCCCGGCACAGTGTCTGACAGACAGTAAGCATTATATATGCTTGTGTAATAGATGGACAGAGGAACAAATCTTCAGTAAAAGAATCTAAGGGATTTAAGAGTAAAATAAGCAAACAGAAGTCAAATTACCCCTCCTTCTTACAGAGGGCAGTAAGAATTCTGAGGCACAAATCCATACATGCTAAGTGCTTATATCATAGTTCACATTTTTAAAAAATATTAGTTACCTAGCTGTTATTAACACCTACATTGTTTTCTCTGGATCTCCAATAACTTGTGAAATAGACACAGGTATCTAATTCCTAATCTGACTATTCATTTTGTGAGTCTCAACAGTTAAAATATTATCCACTGGAAATCAAAAGTTGTCATTACATGAAAATTATCAGCAGTGAACTGACGACTTTTAAGATTAAGTCAAACTCCCTCTGCATTTAACATCCCACCTATTCTAATCCATAGAATCAACATCTTGATCCTGCTGAAAATATGATGTCTACAATTTCCTATGCAAATAGAATAAAAATTTTAAAGTTAAACTGAATATCTTTTCAAAATGCAGGATTTCATAAAGTTTATTAAAGTGATATTGGAGACGTGCTCAAGTCACAGGCAAAGACTGTGGACATATCAAGGTCAAACTGAAAAAAGGAAAATAAAGCAGATGAGATTCAAAAAAGACCAATTTGAAAACCAAATGATTTCGGAAAACCCACTTGAAACTTAATAAAGCCATAGCATATTTTTGCAAAATTGATCCTTTTTTGTGGGAAAAGATTATTCAAAGATCTAAGACTTGGTTAATTCTTCATTTGTTCTAAAGATTACAGAATAGTTTTTATACAACCTAAATTTTGTTTTTAAAATATTTTCATTATTTTTAATTTTATATATCTAGATAAAGTCCTAACCAAACCTTTCCCACCACTGCCTATAAAATATTGGTTTCAATTTTAAGTAAATTCACAAGTTGTCTTTTCTGGTACCATCTAGACACTGGTTTGAGAGAGAGAATTGTTCTTTGATGTTGCAACCAGCAGTACTCTTGTTTCCGCATCCCACCATCTTCTAATAACTTCCAGGGGAGCCTAGGATGCTAATGTGGGGCATTCTTCAATTCAAGTTCACAGACAATGCACTTTTTAAAGGGAAAACAAATGGAGTTCTGCAGAGATCTTATGAGGCAACTCTCACCTCAAGAAAAGTCCCTTTTCACGGAGTAGTGCCCATTTTGCAGAAACTCTTTGTTCCAGAGAAATAAGGTGATGGAAAGATCCTAACTCTACTGCACTAGGAAATGGGTACTTAATCCACAGGGGCCTCACAACCAAATCACATTCACTGCCAGACACTGCAGTGCTCCAAACAGTCAATAATGACCATGTGTTGCTGAATATATTATGTACAATATTCCAGAATGTTTTTAATCCTCTCCCACCTTGTTTTGCTTTGCTTTTTCTTTCCTGGTATAACCATTGGTTGAGTAAGAAAAAGAGAGAATCTATAAAATAATATTTTATCTAATTTCTGATGTTGAAATTACTGAAAGGAAAAATACATAATACTAAACTATTTGTACTTTTTATATAATACTTCTAAAAACATATTATAGTTCAACATTCTTTAAAACTATTCTATGGTCTGTGAATACCATTTGCCCAAGGATATTTACTTTATATTATTGGTGATTATGTATTATGCATCCTGTGTTTTTCAAATATGACAAGGTATTTTTGTTTCCATTTGAGTGATATCTTTAAAGAAAAATTTAAACATATTCATCAGAATTTGAAAGATAATTTTTTTTCCTCGATCTCTCTGTCAAGTCAATTCAGCTCTAATTCAGTTAAATTCTGGACAGATATCAGAGTTCTATTTACTGATTATTCTTCTTCCCTTTGGGATCATAAGCCTTTAAGTGAAAAAAAAATCTAAAAGATTTATTGCTAATGGGATTCTACAAATGTTATCTTTGTTCAGAGAAAAAGTAATATACGATCCTGGCTTTGCACAGAATCTTTACTGTTCTTTTTTTGAATATGTATAACTCATTTAAAGACCAAGGATAACTCATCATTTTTGCTACCTGCCTTAGAATATCTGCATTTTATGTTTGAAAATAATATAAACTTGTGATTTAATTTATGTCATAACTTCGATTCATCACCACATTCATTGTAAACAAAGAGGCTCTGAATAATGAACAAAATGCTTATTGTTTACAAGAAAGGTCATAACATGTTATATTTACATTTATGTCATGTCTTATTATTAAATCTGTATAAACCATCTTCCTTCATTATTTCTGAATGGGAGACTGATGATAAGTGCTATTTTGAAGATTTTTTTAATCATTTTTATTTGTCTAGCTAATTTGTGTGCTGACGTATTTCAAGGCTGACTCTATGTTTTGCTTGTTAAGTTATTAGGGATTTGTATCTCCTGAAAATCAAGAACAAGTTCCTAAATTTAACACCTGATGGGTCGACAGCTTCATGGGAGAGAGGTCAGCTGCCCGGTGAAAGAAGAAAAAATCTGTCTGTGTGATCCTAATTTGCTTTGTATAACTGACATCAGGCTTGGAATTGGGAATGATTTGTTGTTATGTTAAGCAGCAGGGAAGCTTATGGCTTATTATTTTTACTCCTGATACAACTGAAACAATGGGTGAGTAATGAGGGGACCATAGATAATCATAACGATACTAGGCAATGAACTGTGTGCGCCCGGGTGATAGGGCAGGTTTTCTCAGACTGTGATGGCCAGTAAGCTAATACAAACTATAAATACGCAGATTAGTCAAATCTTTATTACATCTGTAAACAGCCACTGGCGTGTTTTTCCTCTCCCACTTTATAATTTTGATGATTCTGACTCCAAGCCCTATCTTACATTCAAGGAAATTTAAATTAAAAGAAAATGTATCACACTGTGACAGGGAAATAAAAATGTATCCAGTAACACCGAACAGTCACACAATTAAAGGACCGACATGAACACTGGTTTTCTATCCCTAGAACACCTAGAGATTGATTCCTTACCCAGTACAAGTCTATCCAATTTCCACCCCTTCTCCATCCCTCCCCACCCATTCCAGTGAACTTAACTAGCGCAAGATTTCTCATTTTCTATGCTCTGTCCCTTGTTTAAACTAAAGAAAATACAGGATCAGTCCTCTTTTTTTCTTACTGTAAAGTCTCTTCAGAATCTAATTCAATGAGATTGTATTTGTTACAATGAATGCAGATTGTTCAATGGGGCAGATTTAAGAAATGCTGAAAAAGAGTTCAGGGGTTTGCAGGGTGGGGGCTTGCTGTATGGTGGGGGTGGAGTTTTATACATCACCCCATGTTCGTTAAGGTCTAAAAGTACTGAAAAGGATTTGTTCTGTTTGTGTGAAGAGCCTCCGTGCTCTGGGTCTCTAAAATGTTATACCAAGCTTTTTAGCACATGCACTCTCTCTTGATCTTGGGCCTGACATGACCAAAACCCAGGGCTCAGGCTCTCCAGGACTGACCCACCTTGTCACTCCAATCCGGCATCCAGGAGTCTGCTACCCAAACAGTTGGCTTCCTGCAATTAACATGTTGTTTATTTTAAAATATGGATTTGGAATATTGTTTCTGAATATCCTATTATTTCAAGGAAGCGTTTTGTATGCTAAATGTTTTCACTTACTAGATTAACTGTTACTAAAAGATCTCTCAGGAAAATGCAGATCTTTAATCACGTAATACGAACTAAACAGTCAATTTTTAGAGTCATTGACAATATTGACAGCCCTAGAAAGAGTTCCAAGCCATAGGGTTGCATTCTCCAGTTACAAGTTGCCAGTCATAGACCTGGATGCTATTCCTTGACTCCATCACTGCCCTGTGCTCTATGATTGGGAATTCCGTACAACTCCATTTCACTATTTACCATGATGTATAGACCAAAGGGCTTAGACATATTTCATCAACCTAGAAAGAATGCATCACTGAGAAAATATGTAGATACATACATGTGTGTGCATGTGTGTATATATTAAACAGGCTAGACTTGATGGGGTACAATCAAAAATTAGTTTTCTTCTTCTCTGCTACTATTTTAAGAAATTCTCTGTTAGATCTCCTTTCTGCTCTCTTGGAAAATATCTTGGGCAGTCCCCTGTGGTTTTGTGGTCACTTTGGGTTATCAGAACAGTATTATTTTCAGGTGTGAAAATATCCAATCCAATCTAAATCAAAACTTGAATCATTTCAAAGCTTTCTCCCCTCCCCAGCCCATGCAGGACTTGCAACTTGAGTACAACAAATGGGGAAACGAGGGTAGGGAGCAGTCTGAGGAGGGGGACAGATGGGAGGGATAAAGATTTTCTTGATCAGTGTGTATGTAATGTGGTCCTTTCTCTTCAGACTCTATTTCACGGACTGCTTTGGGGACTCTGGAGATCCCCAGACAGGGACGTAAGTAGTACCCCATCACTGCACAGGCAATTCATGTTCGGGCTAACTGCTTCTGATTCTGCCTCAGCTCTTAATTTGGTTCTACATCCTATGACTCCTGCCCCTGTATCTTAGTCATTCAGGCTGCTGAAACAAAGTATCTTAGGATCCATGGCTTATAAACAACAGAAATTTATTTCTCACAGTTCTGGAAGCTAAGAAGTCTAAGATCAGGGTAACAACATGGTTGGGCGAGAGCCCTCTTCTGGGTTGCAGACTTCTCATTTTATCCTTACACGATGGAAGGGGCAAGGGAACTCTCCTGACCTCTTTGATAAGGGCACTAATCTCATTGATGAGGGCTCTACCCTCATGACCTTATCAGCTCCCAAAGGCCCTCCTAATACTCTTACACTGGGCATTAGGATTTCAACATATGAATTTTGGGTGGATACAAATCTTCAGACCATAACACCCTGGAAGGCAACACTCATGTGCAGGGTCCTTTCTAAGTGGCTCTAGCCATCAACAGTTCAGGTATCCAGGTGGCCCGTAGGAAAACTCAGCCACAATGCCCCTCAAACTCTGAAAGTAAAAGTCACTCTTAACATAGCTCTCGCTCCAGGCTCTTTTCCAACTCAAAGTTGGTTCTGGACCTGGAAGTTTCAGAAGTGGGGGAATGATATGTCAGTCTTTTCTTCTGGCAGACACCTTCATTGTCTGTGTATCATTCTTTTGAAACTTTCACATGGCTGGGGGAAACTAAGAACAATGCAAACTTTCTTTTACTACAAATGAAAACTGATTTTAAAAATGGGCAAGAAATCTGAATAGACAGCTCTCCAAAGAAGATATATAAATGACTCCTAAGCACATGGAAAGATACTCAACATCGTTAGCCATCTTGGAAATGTCATCATATCAAAACTAAAATGAGATACCACTTCACACCTACTAGGATGGCTATCATAGGGTAGCTAATAACAAGTGTTGGCCGGGGTATGGAAGAATTGGAACCCTCATACATTGCTAGTGAAAGTGAAAAATGGTTCAGCCCCTGTTGAAAACAGTCTGGCAGTTCCTCAAAAGATTAAATACAGAGTTACTATACTAAGCAGCAATTGCACTCCTAGGTATACACGTCAGAGAAATAAAAACATATGTGCACACAAAAATTTGTATGCAAATATTTATAGCACCACTAGTCATAATAGCAAAAAGTAAAACTAACCCGAAGATCCATCAACTAATGAATGGCTAAATAAAATACAGTATATCTATATACTGGAGTATTATTAGGCAATAAAAAGAGGTACTGATACATGCTACAATGTGGATGAAACTTGAAAACATTATGCTAAGTGAAAGAAGGTAGTCACAAACGACAAACAAATTGTATGATTCCATTTGTATGAAACATCCAAAACAGGCAAATCTATAGAGACAAAAACTAGATTAGTGGTTGCCTAGGACTGGGAGGTGAGAAGGAGGTGATGGCTAAGGGGTGAAGAGTTTCTTTTGTAGGTAATGAAAATGTTTTAACATTGATTCTTGTAATGGTTTCTCAACTCTGTGAATATATTAAAAGACACTGGATTGTACACTTTACTCTGATGAATTGTATATTATGTGAATTATATCTCAATCATAGAGCTATGTTAATAAACATATCCTCACTCTCTTTCTTCAAAAGTCTAGAATTCTGTTCTACACACTAGAAGAGAAAGGTTAATCCTGTACAGACGAGCTTCACACCTTTCCTTAGAATGTGCAGTATTTATCATTGATTTCTTCAGCTTTCACGTCACAACCAAGACTTTGCAGAATGGTACATATATTTCATAGGCCGCATTACTCTCTTAACTGATTCCGTTTCCCATAACTCTGCTGGTTATGTATTTCAATTAAAGGATTAAGTGCTAGTCTTACAATAAACTCAATAAACATTTGAGGACTGCCCAACTATTCTAATATGAATATAGTATTTTGTTTAATGAATTCCAATATTCTAATCTTTAAACAACCCTATAAGGTAAGTGCTATTAAATAATCATTTCACAGGTAAGGAAACTGAAGCTCAGAATGGTTAAAAATATATGCAAAATAAAGCAGTCAATGCGTGACTGAGCCAGGACTCAAATCAGTGTGTCTGTCCCTCACTCAAAGCCTCTGAGATTCTTTTTTTTTGGCTGTCCAATGATAAGAGAAATATTCACATAATTTGTAAATAAAATGCCTAATTGCTGCTTCTAAGGGTAAGACCTGAAAACATACAAAAGTATGCAAAGTAAGTTCGAAAACACTTGGCCTTTTGCCATAAGCAACTTATTTTTAAGTTTTAGAAATTGGGACATAGATTGTCATCAGTCAGGCTCTGTCCATCTCTGAGTGTGTTCTCTCTTAAACACTGATGTCGCTTAAATTTTATTTTGGAAATGCATTCTTATAAAAACAGTGGAAAATGTGGCAGAGACGATCATGAGAGTAAAAACTGAGACCGTAGATTCTGAGAAAGGCAATGAAACAATGTGAGAATGTCAATGGCCAGTTGAGAGAGTCACTTCATCAGGCAGAGTACTTTGCCATCTCAGTATTACCTTCCATAAAGACTAATCCAGGAGACCTTCAAGATGCAGAGGAATAAGACGTGGAGATCACCTTCCTCCCCACAAATACATCAAAAATACATCTACATGTGGAACAACTCCTACGGAACACCTACTGAATGCTGGCAGAAGACCTCAGACTTCCCAAAAGGAAAGAAAATCCCCACATACCTGGGTAGGGCAAAAGAAAAAGAAAAAACAGAGACAAAAGAATAGGGAGAGGACCTGCACCTCTGGGAGGGAGCTGTATAGGAGGAAAAGTTTCCACACACTAGGAAGCCCCTTCACTGGCGGAGATGGGATGGGGGGAACTTCAGAGCCACAGAGGAGAGCATAGCAATAGGGGTGCAGAGGGCAAAGCAGAGAGATTTCCGCAAAGAGGATCAGTACCGACCAGCACTCACCAGCCTGAGAGGCTTGTCTGCTCACCCACCGGGGCAGATGGGGGATGTGAGCTGAGGCTCGGGCTTCAGAGATCAGATCCCAGGGAGAGGACTGGGGTTGGCTGCGTAAAGACAGCCTGAAGGGGGCTACTGCACCACAGGTAGCTGGGAGGGAGTCTGGGAAAAAGTCTGGACCTGCCGGAGAGGCAAGAGACCATTGTTTTGGGCTGCGCAGAGAGGGGATTCCTGCTCCGTGTGCCCACAGAAGGCAGAGCACTGCCTAAGCGAGCTCCAGAGACAGGCACAAGCCATGGCTATCAGCTCAGACCCCAGAGACGGGCATGAACTGCTAATGCTGCCACCACTGCCAACAAGAATCCTGTGTGCAAGTGCAGGTCACTACCCACACCCACCCAGGAGCCTGTGCAGCATGCTACTGCCAGGGTCCCATGATCCATGGACAACTTCCCTGGGAGAACACACAGTGTACCTCAGGCTGTTGCTATGTCACGCTGAACTCTGCCACTGCAGGCTCGCCCTGCATTCCAATTATGATTACCGTACCCCTCCTTCTTTGCAGCCTGAGTGAGCAAGAGAGCCCTAATCAGCTGCTGCTTTAACCCATTCTTGTCTGGGCAGGGAACAGATAACTGAGGGCGACCTACTCGCAGAGGCCAGGCCAAAACCACAGCTGAACCCCAGGAGCTGAGCGAACAAAGAAGAGAAAGGGAACTTCTCTGGGCAGCTCAGGAGCAGCAGATTAAATCCCCACAACCAACCTGATAAACCCTGCATCTGTGGAATACCTGAATAGAAAACAAATGTTCACAAACTTCAGGCAGTGGACTGTGGAAGCAATGGGAGACTTGGGGTTTGCTTTCTGTGTCTGCTTTGTTTTTGGTTTTAGGTTTATCTTAGTTTTTAGTGCTTCTTATCATTGGTGGATTTGTCTATTGGCTTGGTTGCTCTCTTTGTTTTTTATTTTATTTTATTTTTCCTTTTTTCCCTTTTTGTGAGTGTGTATGTGTCTGTATGATTCAGTCTGTCTAGGTTTGCTTTTACCCTTTGTCCTAGGGTTCTGTCTGTTCATTTATTTTGTTTGTGTTAGTTTTTTGTTATTGTTGCTGTTTGTTTTCCTTTTTACAAGTGTGTGTATGTATGTTTCTTTGTATGATGTTGTCTGTTTAGTTTTGCTCTTACCATTTGGTATGGGGTTCTATCTGTTCGACGTTATTTGTTGTTTTTCTGTTTTTGTTTTTTCTTCTTTTTCATACAAGCCGTGTGGCTGGCAGGGTCCTGGTGCTTTGGCCAGGTCTCGGGCCTGAGCCTCAGAGATGGGAGAGCCATGTCCAGGACATTGGACCACGAGAGACCTCCCAGACCCACGTAATATCAATTGGTGACAGCTCTCCCAGAGATCTCTGTCTAAACGCTAAGATCCAGCTCCACCCAATGGCCATCAAGCTCCAGTGTTGGACACCCCAGGTCAAACAACTACCAAGACAGGAACACAGCCCCACCCATGAGCAGAGAGGCTGCCTAAAATCATACAAGTTCACAGACAACTCAAACACACCACTGCACATGGCCCAGCCCACCAGAAGGACAAGATCCAGCCCCACCTACCAAGAACACAGGCACCAGTCCCCTCCATCAGGAAGCCTACACAAGCCACTGAACCAACCTCAACCTCTGGGGGAAAACACCAAAGACAGTGGGAACTACGAACCTGCAGTCTGCAAAAAGGAGACACCAAACACAGTAAGTTAAACAAAATGAGAAGACAGAGAAGTATGCAGCAGATGAAGGAGCAAGGTAAAAAACGCACCAGACCAAACAAATGAAGAGGAAATAGGCAGCCTACCTGAAAAAGAATTCAGAGTAATGACAGGAAAGATGATCCAAAAATCTCAGAAACAGAATGGAGAAAATACAAGAAACGTTTAACAAAGACCTAGAACTAAAGGGCAAACAAACATGATGAACAACACAATAAATGAAATTAAACATGCTCTGGAAGGAATCAATAGCAGAATAACTGGGGCAGAAGAGTGGATAAGTGACCTGGAAGATAAAATAGTGGAAATAACTGCCACAGAGCAGAATAAAGAAAAAAAAAATGAAAAGAATTGAGGACAGTCTCAGAGACCTCTGGGACAACATTAAATAAACCAACATTTGGATTTCACAGGTCCCAGAAGAAGAAGAGAAAAAGAAAGGGTCTGAGAAAATATTTGAAGAGATTATAGTCGAAAACTTCCTTAACATGGGAAAGAAAATAGTCAAACAAATCCAGGAAGCACAGTGTCCCATACAGGACAAATACAAGGAGAAACACGCCAAGACACATATTAGTCAAACTATGAAAAATTAAATACAAAGAAAAAATATTAAAAGCAGCAAGGGAAAAGCAACAAATAATATACAAGGGAATCCCCATAAGGTTAACAGCTGATCTTTCAGCAGAAACTCTGCAAGTCTGAAGGGAGTGGCAGGATATATTTAAAGTGATGAAAGGGAAGAACCTACAACCAAGATTACTCTACCCAGCAAGGATCTCATTCAGATTTGACAGAGAAATTAAAACCTTTACAGACAAGCAAAAGTTAAGAGAATACAGCTCCACCAAAACAGCTTTACAACAAATGCTAAAGGAACTTGTCTAGGCAGGAAACACAAGAGAAGGAAAAGACCCAAAAAACAAACAATCAACAAAACCAAGTAAGAATATGGTAATAGGAACATACATATCAATAAACCTTACATGTAAATGGATGAAATGTTCCAGCCAAAAGACACAGACTGGCTGAATGGATATAGAAACAAGACCTGTATATACGCTGTCTACGAGAGACCCACTTCAGACCTAGGGAAACATACAGACTGAAAGTGAAGGGATGGAAAAAGATATTCCATGCAAATGGAAACCAAAAGAAAGCTGGAGTAGCAATTCTCATATCAGACAAAACAGACTTTAAAATAAAGACGGATTACAAGAGACAAAGAAGGCACTACATAATGATCAAGAGATCAATCCAAGAAGAAGATATAACAATTATAAATGTATATGCACCCAACATAGGAGCACCTCAATACATAAGGCAAATGCTAACAGCCATGAAAGGGGAAATCGACAGTAACACAATCATAGTAGGGGACTTTAACACCCCACTTTCACCAATGGACAGATCATCCAAAATGAAAATAAATAAGGAAACACAAGCTTTAAATGACACATTAAACCAGATGGACTTAACTGATATTTAGAGGACATTCCATCCAAAAACAACAGAAAACACTTTCTTCTCAAGTGCTCATGGAATATTCTCCAGGTTAGACCACATCTTGGGTCACAAATCAAGCCTTGGTAAATATAAGAAAACTGAAGTCATATCAAGTATCTTTTCCAACCACAATGCTATGAGACTAGATACGAATTACAGGAAAAATACTGTAAAAATTACACACACAGAGGCTAAACGATACACTACTAAATAACCAAGAGATCACTGAAGAAATCAAAGTGGAAATGAAAACATACCTAGAAAAAATGACAATGAAAACACGATGACCTGGGCTTCCCTGGCGGAGCAGTGGTTGAGAGTCTACCTGCCAACGCAGGGGACACGGGTTCGTGCCCTGGTCTGGGAAGGTCCCACATGCCGCGGAGCAGCTGGGCCCGTGAGCCATGGCTTCTGAGCCTGCGCGTCCAGAGCCTGTGCTCTGCAATGGGAGAGGCCACAACAGTGAGAGGCCCGCGTATCACACACACACAAAAAAAGCCCACGATGACCCAAAACCTATGGGCCGCAGCAAAAGCAGCTCCAAGAGGGAAGTTTATAGCAATACAATCCTACCTAAAGAAACTAAAATGTCTCAAATAAACAACCTAACCTTACACCTAAAGCAAAGAGAAAGAAGAACAAAAAAATTCCAAGTTAGCAGAATGAAAGAAATCATAAAGATCAGATCAGAAATAAATGAAAAGAAATGAAGGAAACAATAGCAAAGATCAATAAAACTAAAAGCTGGTTCTTTGAGAATATAAACAAAATTGATAAACCCTTAGGCAGACAAATCAAGAAAAAAAGGGAGAAGACTCAAATCAACAGAATTAGTAATGAAAAAAGGAGAAGTAACAACTGACACTGCCGAAATACAAAGAATCATGAGAGACTACTAGAAGCAACTATATGCCAATAAAATGGACAACCTGGAAGAAACTGGCAAATTCTTGGAAAAGTACAACATTCCATGACTGAACCAGAAAGAAATAGAAAATATGAACAGATGAATCACAAGCACTGAAATTGAAACTGTGATTAAAACTCCTCCAACAGGGCTTCCCTGGTGGCGCAGTGGTTGGGAGTCCACCTGCCGATGCGGGGGACACGAGTTCATGCCCCGGTCTGTGAGGATCCCACACGCTGTGGAGAGGCTGGGCCCGTGAGCCATGGCCGTTGGGCCTGTGCGTCCGGAGCCTGTGCTCCATGGCAGGAGGGGCCGCAGCAGTGAGAGGCCCGCGTACCGCAAAAAAAAAAAAAAACTCTTCCAACAAATAAAAGCCCAGGACCAGATGGCTTCACTGGTGAATTCTATGAAACATTTACAGAAGAGCTAACACATATCCTTCTCAAACTCTTCCAAAATATGGCAGAGGAAGGACACTAGCAAACTCATTCTATGAGGCCAACATCACCCTGATACCAAAATCAGACAAAGGTGTCACAAAAAAAGAAAACTACAGCCCAGTATCACTGATGAACATAGATGCAAAATTCTCAACAAAATTCTAGCAAACAGAATCCAACAGCACATTAGAAGGATCATACACCATGTTAAAGTGGGGATTATCCCAGGAATGCTAGGATTCTTCAATATACGCAAATCAATCAATGTGATACACCATATTAACAAACTGAAGGAGAAAAACCATATGATTATCTCAATAGATGCAGAAAAAGCTTTTGACAATATTCAACACCCATTTATGATAAAAACCCTCCAGAAGGTGGGCATAGAGGGAACATACCTCAACATAATAAAGCCCATATATGACAAAACCACAGCCAACATTGTCCTCAATGGTGGAAAAACTGAAACCATTTCCCCTAAGATCAGGAACAAGACAAGGTTGCCCACTCTCACCACTCATATTCAACATAGTTTTGGAAGTTTTAGCCACAGCAATCAGAGAAGAAAAATAAGTAAAAGTAATCCAAATTGGAAAAGAAGTAAAACTGTCACTGTTTGCAGATGACAAGATAGTATACATAGAGAATTCTAAAGATGCTATCAGAAAACTACTAGAGCTAAACAATGGATTTGGTAAAGTAACAGGATACAAAATTAATGCACAGAAATCTCTTGCATTCCTATAAACTAATGACAAAAAATCTGAAAGAGAAATTAAGGAAACACTCCCATTTACCATGGCAGCAAAAAGAATAAAATACCTAGGAATAAACCTACCTAAGGAGACAAAAGACCTGTATGCAGAAAACTATAAGACACTGATGAAAGAAATTAAAGATGATATAAACAGATGAAGAGGTATACCATGTTCTTGGATTGGAAGACTCAACATTGTGAAAATGACTATATTACCCAAAGCAATCTACAGATTCAGTGCAATCCCTATCAAACTACCAGTGGCATTTTTCACAGAACTACAACAAAAAATTTCACAATTTGTATGGAAACACAAAAGACCCAGAATAGCCAAAGCAATCTTGAGAATGAAAAATGAATGGAGCAGGAGGAATAAGGCTCTGGACTTCAGACTACACTACAAAGCTACAGTAATCAAGACAGTATGGTACTGGCACAAAAACAGAAATATACATCAATTGAACAGGATAAAAAGCCCAGAGATAAATCCACGCACCTATGATCACCTTATCTTCAATAAAGGAGGCAAGAATATACAATGGAGAAAACACAGCCTCTTCAATAAGTGGTGCTGGGAAATCTGGACTGCTACATGTAAATGAATGAAATTAGAATACTTCCTAACACCATACACCAAAATAAACTCCAAATGGATTGAAGACCTACATGTAAGGCCAGACACTATAAAACTCTTAGAGGAAAACATAGGCAGAACACTCTAAGACATAAACCAAAGCAAGATCCTTTTTGACCCACCTCCTAGAGAAATGGAAATAAAAACAAAAATAAACAAATTGGACCTAATGAGAGTTAAAAGCTTTTGCACAGCAAAGGAAACCATAAAGAAGACCAAAAGACAACCCTCAGAATGGGAGAAAATATTTGCAAACAAAGCAACTGACAAAGGATTAATCTCCAAAATATACAAGCAGCTCATGCAGCTCAATATCAAAAAAACAAACAACCCAATCCAAAAATGGACAGAAGATCTAAATAGACATTTCTCCAAAGAAGATATACAGATTGCCAACAAACGCATGAAAGGATGCCAACATCACCAACATTAGAGAAAGGCAAATCAACACCACAATGAGGTATAACCTCACACCGGTCAGAAAGGCCATCATCAAAAAATCTACAAACGATAAATGCTGGAGAGGGTGTGGAGAAAGGGAACCCTCTTTCACTGTTGGTGGGAATGTAAATTGATACAGCCACTATGGAGAACGGTATGGAGGTTCCTTAAAAAACTAAAAATAGAACTACCATACGACGCAGCAAACCCACTACTGGGCATATACCCTGAGAAAACGATAATTCAAAAAGAGACATGCACCACAATGTTCACTGCAGCACTGTTTACAATATCTAGGACATGGGAGCCACATAAGTGTCCGTCGAGAGATGAATGGATAAAGAAGATATGACACATATATACAATGGAATATTACTGAGCCATCAAAAGAAATGAAATTGAGTTATTTGTAGTGAGGTGGATGGACCTAGAGTCTGTCATACAGAATGAAGTAAGTCAGAAAGAGAAAAACAAATACTGTATCCTAACACACATATATGGAATCTAAAAATTAATGGTTCTGGTGAACCTAGGGGCAGGACAGGAATATAGATACAGACGTAGAGAATGAACTTGAGGACAGTGGGAGAGGCAAGGGTAAGCTGGGACAAAGTGAGAGAGTAACACTGACATATATACACTACCAAATGTAAAATAGATCCTAGTGGGAAGCAGCTGGATAGCACAGGGTGATCAGCTCGGTGCTTTGTGACCACCTAGTGGGATGGGATTGGGATGGTAGGAGGGAGGTGCAAGAGGGAGGGGATATGGGGATATATGTATACATATAGCTGATTCACTTTGTTATACAGCAGAAAGTAACACAGCATTGTAAAGCAATTATACACTAATAAAGAGGTTAAAAAAATAATAATAAAAACAATAAATAAATAAATAAAATCCTCAAAAAAAAACTAATCAGTATGCAAGGCAAAGTCAGTGTAGCTTCAAAGAAATTTAAAATGTTCTTCCTTTAGAAATATAATTATGATTTCAGGGCTTCCTTGGGGGCGCAGTGGTTGAGAGTCCGCCTGCCGATGCAGGGGACACGGGTTCGTGCCCTGGACCGGGAAGATCCCACATGCCGCGGAGCGGCTGGGCCCGTGAGCCATGGCCGCTGAGCCTGCGCATCCAGAGCCTGTGCTCCGCAACGGGAGAGGCCACAGCAGTGAGAGGCTCATGTACCGCAAAAAAAAAAAAAAAAATTACGGTTTCAAAAGAAAATTCATAATTGCTGTTTTTGACAAATCACTTACCCTTCTGCCTATTCCTCATTTGTAAAATGCAGTGTTCCGGCTATGGCTCCATGTCTGCTCCAGTTCTAGGAATGTGTCAACTCCAAAGCTTGTTCCTGTCTTCTCTTTGTATCCTCCTGGACTTTATTAAAGAAAATACAACCAAATCATAATATTAAGGTGTGTTTACAGTTTACAGCTGCAGAGTAAGTGGAATTAATTTACATCAATTAAATGTTCTATCATTCACAAATATGAACTGACAATCCAGGAGCCTTGGCCATTTGGGGTAAGACAATGGCATGAAAGAGAAGGATGAAAACTAACAACAACAAAAAAAATGTGACCTTTGCAGAAACAGGGATATACTTTTTTAAAATTCTGATTACTTTCCTCAGAGAGACTAAATACGTGAATATATCCATAAAACTAGAATAGGCCGCAATAAGAGCAATATAAGACATTAAATTGTTACAGACATTAAAGAGATATTAGAAATATGAATGACAAAATTAAATCTGGTGTATATACTAAATAAGAGAAAAAAATGTTGCAATAACCAAACTGGTGATCAGGAATACGGAGTTGATAGAATTTTCTAGAACTAGGAGAAAAACAAAAAAGAGTAAGGAAAATATTAAAAGATGTGGCTTTCTAACATCCATCTAGCAAGAAATTGAGAGGTGGAGAAGAGCAAAGGGGTAAAGGAAATAACTTTTTAGAAAGAGAAAATTCTATGAACTGAAGTAGATTTAAAAAAAAGATTAGCACGAAAGAATGATAGTTTGAATTGTCTTTGAATGCTGTAAAACAGTGGAGCAATTCCTCTAATGGTCTGAGAAGAAATCATTTTAACCCATAATTTTATTCTCAAGTATAAAAGCAAAATAAAAAAAAATTTTCAGTCTGGCAAGGACTAGGAAAACTTACTGCCCAAGCCACTCCCATAAAAGCCATTTATTGAGAAGGATATCCCAGGAAAATAAAAAAGAGTACAAACTAGAGGATGACCTAAGATAACAAGAAACAGGAGCAACTGAGTATGAATGAGAGGAAGTGAAGAAAACTCAAAAACGTTAAAAAAGATTTTGCTATCCATTCATGAATTATGCTAAGAATATTTTCCTTCACAGGTGTTTAGTGACTTAACACTCAGTGTATTTCTTCTTCTGTGCATCCATGTACAATATTTGATTTTACAATGAGTAATATTCACATAATATTATAAAGACTGTTTTATTAATTTTAAAGTTTTGGTCTCAACTTTTACAAACAAAGCATGAAGTCTTAGTAATAGTTAATTATAATTATATAATACAATGTAAATGTTATAAACCTTGAAAAGGTAAAAGTAACAATATAGCCTAAAAATCCACAAAATCACATCTTCTTTGACACTGCCTAAAGTTAGTAAATCACAAAATAAAGTCATAAATATAATATTACAATACAAATTAGCAGAAAGCAAGCATAGAGGTCAAATGTACTGATGAGTCATCAGGCATTTTTTAAAGGTGTTAAAGCTAAAAAGAATTTGACAAAATATATGACTTAATATTTATAATGGTAACTAACAAAATAACTGAAAAATGGAAACTGTTCAAAGTTTCTTTTAACTTGGAGGATGAAGAGAGATCTGTCCTATTCATTCTAAACCTTTCTAATGGGTTGGATTTTTACTCAACAGTTTAGATATTACTTTAAATTTTTTATAAAGTTTAACATATTTCAGTACATAAAAAGCATAACAGAAATACACCAAAATATTAATAGTCATTTTTTTTCTGGATGGGAGAAATTCTGGATGATTTTTCATATCACTTTTTCATATTTTGTTAGTTTCCAAATGTCCTATGCATAATACTTTCTTCTTCAGAAAGCATAAGCTAAATTTAATTTTTAAGTCCTTCATAAAGTCATCTAACACGATTTTGAAAATGCAAAATCATTAGTATTTTAAATTTCTTTGACCTGCACTTTGAAGGTCATGACAGCATGCAATCAGGAAAAATGGTACAGTTTCTCTAGGAACGTACCTGTTTACCCATTCCCAAACACTACAGCAAGAGAAAGTGTCTCTGTCCGCCATAAAGGTAATAGTACTAATAGCCAAGAATAGCCCTGTCCACTCAGGTGTTTCACTAAATGTTTGCCCTTAGTAGTCCCCACCAGCCCAAGTTCTTGTCCTCCACTTTATGTATTCAGGAATCCAATCTCCCAGCTCACTCAAGACTGACAGGATTCTGAGTTAGCCAATTCCTATTAGTCTAGCAAGAGTGGGCTAGATTATCCAAAACAACAGCACTTTCAAAAATAGAACTGCCAATGTTTCCATCAGCAGAACCAAATACCCTGGAATTGGTCTGTAAATACACTGAGAAGGATGATAATAAAGGTTAGTATTTGTTGAGCACCCCATGTGCCTAAATTGGATGCGTTAGACTTTTCTTCTCCTTTTTTTTAACTCCATTCTTCATATCCCCTTTCCACCTATTACCTCCCCGCATCTTGTCAGTAATACTTCCTTTTTTTTTTAAACTTATTTATTTATGGCTGCGTTGGGTCTTCATTGCTGCACGCGGGCTGTCTCTAGCTGCGGCGAGCAGGGGCTACTCTTCGTTGCGGTGCGCGGGCTTCTCGCTGCGGTGGCTTCTCTTGTTGCGGAGTACAGGCTCTAGGCGCACAGGCTTCAGTAGCTGTGGCACGCGGGCTTCAGTAGTTGTGGCTTGCAGGCTCTAGAGCACAGGCTCAGTAGTTGTGGCGCACGGGCTTAGTTGCTCCACGGCATGTGGGATCTTCCAGGACCAGGGCTCGAACCTGTGTCCCCTGCATTGGCAGGTGGATTCTTCGTGACTGCGCCACCAGGGAAGTCCCAGTAATACTTCCTTGATGTAAAATTTAATCATCTCATTTATTTTACTTTAGTCCTCATTACAATCAGTGTCTCCTTGCTGGGCTCCAGGGAAGGTGTGGGGTTGGGGGCAGGTGGGTGAAACACACAAACAATTAAGACTTAAGAAGATCCTTCAGCACCACAGCAGACACATGGTGTGTGCTCCTCACGCAAATTTCTAACTCCAACCATTTCATCTTCTTATTCACTTCCATCACAGAGAGAAGTAATTTCAAATCTTGCCCTAGGTTTCTAGGTGTTTCTTCAGCCTAGAGCTCAGAGTGGCCTACACAGGGGCTGTGAAAAACAATCAGTGGATTTCCTGCCCTTGATATCAGAATAGATGCTTTGAAAAGTGTAAGTGCTGTCCATCTGCAAAGATATTCTTGTTATTGTTGTTGTCATGTCCAATAGACTATGATGGGAGAAGCTGGTTCATTATTAAAAGCAGAAAAGAATCACATGTGTAACTACAGATAGATCTGACAGCTAAAAGCAATGCATAGTAGCCATTTCTTTAGGGAGACTGACAGTAACTTCAGAAAACTTATATTGAATTATCTAATCAGGTTTTTCTGCTCTTAAATTCTGTGAAAAGACATTAAATATCATTAATTCATTAAAGAAATGCCTTGTGGGTTTTATGAATGCTCATGAATATTTCTTAAAGTGATTAAAATTGTTAATCCTGCTCCCAATTAATTTTAAGTAATTCTTAGACCACGTATGTAAATAACAGGTAATTATAATGTTTTATTATGTGTCATTTACATAACTTAGGCCATTAAAATTGCATTTCTGACGTGATACATTTCTTAGGGCCCTATGTCATTTTTTTAAAGCAAACATTTCTTAGGGCCCTATGTCATTTTTTTAAAGCAAACATTTCTTAGGGCCCTATGTCATTTTTTTAAAGCAACAATTCATTTTTACTTTATTTGAGCCTGCATTAATTTTGAGGTTTTGTTTTTTGTTTTTTGCGGTACGTGGGCCTCTCACTCTTGTGGCCTCTCCCGTTGCAGAGCACAGGTTCCGGACACGCAGGCTCAGCGGCCATGGCTCATGGGCCCAGCCGCTCCACGGCATGTGGGATCTTCCTGGACCGGGGCACGAACCCGTGTCCCCTGCATCGGCAGGCGAACTCTCAACCGCTGCACCACCAGGGAAGCCCTGAGGTGATTTTGAGGCAGCAATTTTGAGGGACTTTAAGAGAAGAAAAATAGGTTCTAAGAGTATAAACACTAGCCCATCTATGAAGTATTGTTACCAAAGTTCTAGGCTTTTCTCCTCCACCAATCTGTTCAAGTAGAATTCAGCGTATCAATTCTAATTAAGAAACTATCATCTGAGGAATCAGACACAAAGCTAATTCTATTCTTTTCTTTCTTTATTTCATCTCTTTCTTTTTTTCTTTATTTCAGCTTTCCATTATGTTTGGTTACTACCTGGGAAGAAAAAGGAACTTAAATCTGGAGGCAATTTAGAATGATGGAAAAGTTCACGGAGTCAAAAAGAGCTAGCTCTAAGGAATGATGACTTCCTAGCTATGCGGTCTTGGGCAAATTATTTTACCTCTCAGAATTTCAGTTCCTTTACCTGTAACATTTTGAAGATAATACCTTTCCTACTTGCCTGGTAAGATTTCTTTGAGAATTAGTTAAAACACATATTAAAGGCATTTTTTAAAATGCTCTGCAATTGACCCTGACCAACCAAATAAATAGGTGATTTGAGCAAGTTACTTCACCATTTTCATTCTCCTAGGCCTCAGTCTCCTGATGCCAAATGAGGGAATTGAAAACTCCTTGTTTAAAACAAATTCAGGGACTTCCTGGCAGTCCAGTGGTTAAGACCCCACGCTTCCACTGCAGGGGGCATGGGTTTGATTCCTGGTTGGGAACTAAGATCCCACATGCGTGCGGTGCAGCCAATAAGCAAATAAAACAAGTTCATTTTTCCACTGGTCTGTTTCCATGTTGCTGACTTCTTCTTTAACTTCCAACTTATGGATGGTTTTTTGCAAGTTCAGATGGAGTAGGACTTGGAGAGATAAAAAGAATGAGATACTGCAAAGGTGGTCCAAGTATCCTGGTGAATTCTGTGGTCCTTAGGTCTCATGACATCTGGTAGAAATTTGCATGCTTGGACATCTCCCCAAACACATTCTGAGCTCATGCTCTTGATCCACAGGGCTTACATCCTGAATACCCATCACTTCCAAAGCAATGCTTTTGTCAGTGTCTTGACTTACTCTGGGGCGGATTGTTTCCACCATAAGTAGCCAAGTGAAGTTCTGTTTTGCCTTTGCCTGTTGTGTTCTGTGAGAACTAATTCCAGTCTTTGACACAGGGAGGCATATTTACGACATTTGGCTTCTTCGTTCCAACAGATTTTTCCTTTCTGTGTTTATGAGAGGTAGCATTAAATATTAGTGCTCCATCCTACTGGGTTCCCTTTGTTTAAAAGCATCTGTGTCCTTTGCACTTACTTTGGCCGTTATTATGAGGAGTTAGAAGTGTAGAGGCACAGCTCCAGAGTTGCTTGACTGCTTTTATGTCCTTTTATAAAAGGTTTCCAAATCAAGAGGATCATGTATTTGTTATTTCTGGGTCCATTAAATACCCGAGTAATTAACATTAGCCATTTTGACACTAACAAAGCATGGAAACCACAACATTTTTGTGATGTACAGTCATTTCAATGTCAGCTTACAGTTGCACAAGCCCATCTAATCACCTGAATGACAATACAATGAGACAGGCGCCAAGATTATATGGCCTGGCAACCAAATGACTCTTAACATTGTTTGGAAATGTACAGGTTCCATCCAACCAATAATGTGTTATTTTAAAGTTTTTGAAGTTGTGCAGAGAAGCTCTTAAAACACAGATTATAGTGGTAAGGGTCTGAAAAAGAGTCTAACCTGTACCCAGCATTAACATAAACACAGAAGAAAGTGACGTTTCAGACAGATTCATAACATAATCAGAAATCAGGATCTGACAGTGCATATTTTCCATTTGCAAATGCATTCCTTTCTAAAAAGCTGCAATTAATTACAAACTAGTTTTGATGCCGTTTTTGCTTTCCTTAAATATGGAGTGAATTCACCCCATAAAATAATGAACCAAAGTAGAGCCAAATAGAGACCAGCTGGCTGGATGGCTCAGTAATTTTATCCACATGATTGACTTTATGATCCTTTCACTGAAGGAACTAGTCTCCATTCTTGCAATCAGCACCAATGACAATTTGGGAAGGGTGGAGAATTATTAAAATCTGGAGAAAGAAGAGGTACAGTTTGCTTGATGTGGAAAAACACATTCTTCCACACAGTTCCCTAGTATTATAGGTGCCGAATTCTGAGCCTCTCTGGCTTCCAAAGAAACACACTGATTAGTTGCCACAGAGACGTAATAAGCAACCAATGCCTAAATAATCATTACAGATACTCCATTAACGGCATCTAACTGTGTGGCTTTTAACCATACAAATTGTTTTTCGACGGCTTGTAACCTTTTCAAATAGATTCCTTTGGGCATTATACCACACTCAGATCTAATTTTAACTTTTGCTTAGTTTATAATTTATGAGTTTCTTTGGAGATGCATAATGCGTTTGAGGAGAAAGGATACATTCAAATAAAAGCTAAAAACAAAATCAATTGCTGTCTTAATCCATGAAACCTTTGCTCACCAGGAGGTAACTATAATAGGATGAAACAAAAAGAGGGGAGGGAAGACCTCAATGATCTAGAATTCCCATAGAACCTGTTTTAAAACAAGTAAGTTTAATGCATTTAAACAAGATCGTAGCTATAAAGAAATGAAGCATATCACTGGTGCATACAAAAGTTTATCTTAAGATACATGAAATTCCACAACACAAAAATTAAAAATTATAAAATGGCTTAATGGGGCTGTCAGTGAAGAGCTAAAATATACAACACTCCTTTAGCACAGAAAATCCCCAGGTTTACAATTCCCAGACATTGGAATGCATCCACTCAAGGAGAAGGAAGAATATCGTTCCAAACTCTGGTCAAAAATGGATTCCTTAAAAATCATAGATCACAAGTTGTTGGAGCTAAAAAGTACTTTAGAAATCATCTGGTCAGGCTCAAAATGAAGCCTGGTGCCTTCATTCTTAAGACTTTTCCCTTCCCTCTCCCTGAACAGCCAGACTATCAACAAGTCCAGCCATCTCTACCATGGGAACTATATTCCTCCCACAGCTGCCCTTTCAGCTTCGAAGCACCAACCCCTCTCACCTGGGTTCTGCCAAAAAGCCCTGACCTGGGGGTCAGCAAACTCCAGCTCACCATTCCACTTGCTGCCTCTTTCTGTACGTCCTACAAGCTAAGAATAGTTTTTACATTTATAATGATTATAAAAATAGAAAGAGTGATAATATTTCAGGACATGAAATTATATGAAATTCATATTCCGGTGTTCATCAATAAAGTTTTATTGGAACACCGTCATGCTCATTCTTTCATGTACTGCCTATGGCTGCTTTGACTTTACAATGGCAGAGTTACAAAATCTCTCACAGAGACCATGTGACCCACAAAGCCTAAAATATTTACTATCTGGCCACATTTTACTATCGAGCCCTTTACAGAAGAAGTTTGCTGACCTCTCTGTAATTAGTTCCCTTTACCCGTGCTTCCTCTGCCACAGTCAGTTCTTCACACAGCAACTGGTGATCTTTTTTAAAGCAAATCAAATCCTGTCACTCCCTGCTTAAAACCCTCAAATGCTGAGCTGTACAATATGGCAGCCACTAGCCATATGCGTCTATTAATCACTAGTATCTAGTGCAACTGAAGAACTGAATTTTTAATTTTATGTAAGTTCAGTTATTCTAAATTTAAAAACTGGTACTTGATTCAATTATTGGAAAGCATTTAAGTATGTCTGGAACAACTTGGATATGTGAATCCACTATTTCAACTGTAAGTTTTGTAAAATCTCAATACAGATCAATTATCTCCAATGAAAATTTGGCATCCAAACTGAGATGTGCTATAAATGTAAAATACACACTGGATTTCAAAGACTTAATCCAAAAAAAGAGTGTAAAGTATCTCATTAATAATTTTTAATAGTGAATACATGTTTAAATGATAGTCTTTCTAATGTATTCTGCTACATAATACATTACTGAACCTAATTTATCTATTTCTTTTTACTTTTTTCATGTGGCTACTAGACAATTTTAAATTACATGTGTGTCTTGCATTATATTTTTATTGGACAGCGCCGCTTCAATGGGCTTATAAAATAAGAATAAATTAAAACACTTTACAGTGTCAACAAGGCCTTCCGTGGCCCCTGCCCATCTCTTTAATCCCATCTCGTCACTCTCCCTTCATTCCCTTCACTGGGAGAGAATGAAGGTATTTTGCCAGTCCCTCACCAACCTAACTTTTGCCTTCAAATCTTTCTTTGCACCAACTGTGCCTTCTCTCTGAAAACTGCTTCCCTGTATCATGACTCTTCCTCATCATTCAAGTACACCTTACATGCCAGTCTCCAGGGAGAGACGATCCTTAATCCACCCCCAGTCACTTTCTATCACTCCACCCAGTTTTATTCTCTCTACACCTACTATCAGTAGCTGGAACTTTCTTCCACATCAATTTATGCGTCTTTTGACTGCCTCCATTCCCTGCATACTTCCCACCCCAGAACCCCAAGAGAAGGAATCTTGCCAGTTTGTTTCTCTGCCATATCTCCAGCACTTAAAACCATGTCTCGCACTCAGTATTTCAGTGAACGACCTTTCATTTTACAGATGAAAACCTAAGATGCAGGGCAGCATAAAGACTTAATGATAGAGCTCAGAGTGGAAAACAGGTCTCCTCCTTCCAGCTCAGTGTTTTCCAAGGAGTGGCATAGCTTAGCATCTCCCCTGGTCAGAACATAAAGACCTTACGCTTAGCTCTGTGACGTTTTGTTGCGATGCCAACTTCAGAAGCAAAAGGTCAGCTAAGCCAACCATTTCATTTACCCATGGGCACCTAAAACCTTCTCCATAGCTGCATCTGCTCTCTTGAGTGCCTCGCCAGATTGTTAGCAGCTTTTAGGACTGCTTCTCAGATGATCTTTTTCCTCTGGGCGTGGAAATAATCACCAAAATTAAAGAAGGAAACCAGTGGCATTTAGCTACTCTCTCACACCAAAGTGACAGTCACAAAGCAGAAAGAACTAGGTCATAAGGATGGAAAAGAGACCAATTAAATAGTCTGAAGTAGCAGCGCGACCACCACCAGTGAAGATGAGCAGAAAAATAAACACTAGGGGTCAGGCTGCCCTTCCCCTTTTATCTTTTTCGTTTTCCTCCTTCGTTAATTAACATTCAAACTATGTTCATGTTCCTGCAAATTAAGCAACAGCCCAAAGGGTGATATTTGAAGGCAACTTGGAAAAAAATTATGCACTCCACACCTCAGTTACAGCCTAAAATGTCACTCTTTGAAACATACTATACTTTAGGCTTTAATCCTCACTTAAAATCATGTATCTCTGGGAAAGGCATTGGTACCTTCATTTAGGTGAAAAGGGTTTGGAGAAAGGAACTGGAGGAGGTATCTAAGTTTCACTTACAAGTAGACATACTATGGTGAGCATATTGTATTCAAAGGTGATAAATGTCCCAACAAAAGTCTTTTATTTAAATTCTCATTTACCACCAGCTACAGAACTCTTGGATTTCCCTTTTCTTCCTTCATTTTTTCACTCACCACTGAGGAAGGTAATTTTTTTCTTTGACTTTCACATGCACATATCAAGTGTCGTTTGAGAATGCATCTTGTGAATTTTACTATGAGGTGTGTTCGGCAACATGAGAGGAGGCTTAGAGCTCTGAGTGAACACAGGGAGATGGGGCTGTCTGTGAGCAAACCACTGTGGCTAAAGTGGAGGCTTTATCGTATGTCAAAGAGGGTATATAATTGAATGGATGTGGCGAGCAGACTTTAAATGTCAGGTTGAGGTGTAGGAACTTTACTCTGTCAGTAACATGACACTCCTAGAAATTTTATTATATGAATAAAATATTGTCATTTATTGCACATAATGACATATTTAGGAGAATATTAGTGACAAGCATTTATTGAGCGCTATGTGCTAGACAATGTTTCTAAGCAATTTACATGATTCTGTGTCATTTAGTCCTTCCAGTGACCCTATAAAGTAGAACCTTTATTATTCCTATTTTACAGATGACGAAAATGAGATACAGATAGATTAAATAACTTGCCCACCATCACACAGCTAGTGTGAGGCAGAGACAAGATTCAGACCCAGGCAGTCTGTCTTCAGAACTCTTCCGAAGAATGGCTGAGCAATTTGGCAGAGTGACGAACAGAGCTGCTGCTAGCCTATGTGAAGCCTTGTATAAAGTCCGGAAGTATGTTACTTCTGGGTAAGCACAGTGTAAGTGTTGGTAAGTAGATGGTGTGGTGTCTTTGTGTGAGTTTTAAAAGGTGACCTTTCCTGTGGGCAGGCACAGGCCAATGCCCTAGTGTATGGCTTGGTTTACGGAGCAAAGAGGCTAGATTCGGCCCTTATTTGTCTCCATCACACATACCTTTGAACATTTTACTTTCAATTGAATTGCTAAAATATATTAAACTTTCATATCCCAAAACCATCAGTAAAGTTAGCTCTAGAGCACAAAGCCTTGTTTCAGAGATGAATTTTTGTGACTATTTGAGTGTGCATTGTGTGTGCATCCGTGTGAAGTAAAGAAACAGGTGAAGTTCTATGTTTGGGTTGGTGCCAGAACAAGATCAAAGAAGAGCCACAAAGTCTTGGGGTTGAGAACACAAATCCCTGAAGAAATCTCTGAGGAATTCACAAAAAAATCTTCTTCAAAGATTCATCAAAATGCTACTGGGGGTTCAAACTAATCTTTCTCCATTGTATTACTAAAAATTTTGATTAGGAAGAGAGGAGTGATCTAGAAGACTTACATAGAGTAAGTGAGTTTAGATCATGCTAGAATCTGCCTACTAATATAGAAGAATTTATTTAGATACATATAGACTACATAGAGAAATCCATGTGCTTTTCGAAAAGAATTCACCCTGCTTTGGGGTCCATATTAGCACTGCTCTTCTACCCTTACCAGACTGCAGGCTTTTTCCTACTTGTGAACTCAATCCAGCCTGCCTTTTGTCCCAATACTACTGAAAATTGCCTACATCCAAAGATCGAGGTTCAAGATCAAGTCAGCCACAGTGCCTATTGCTTAGTCATTCCCCACCCCCTCTTCTTGACCAATCATTCTCTAGATCCATTGCCCAGTACTTCAGTGCCCAGGTTCCAAGACCTCCTCCTGTACCTCTGGAACCTCCTGTCACATCCTCTGTACATGTTAACCCCGCCAGCCTTGATGACACAGCATTAAATATCACTGGGTGCTCCTCTTGCTCTTTCTTACCTACTTCAAATTTCACTCACAAATCTGGTTGGGGAAATGATGGTTTCATATAAATATACACTGTGAAATGATCAACATATTCAAAATAATTAGCATTCATTACCTCACATAGTTACTTTTTTTTTTCCTTTTCATCCCCCCCTCCACTCCTGGAGTATCTTGAGAAACTGAAGTTCAAGTTGATTGTATTAGTGTAGTCCAGACAAGAAAGCCACAATGGTTTTTTTTTGTCTTTGTTTTTTTTGTTCTTTTAAGGAAAACATGCTATTTATTTCTGCATAATGTCTTGGGTAAAACTGAAAATCTCACTCATTTTTTTCAATGATTCAAAATTGAATTATTCCTGTATTACCAAAATGGCCATGTCTTATTTATAATTTATTTAATTATACTAATGTTTAATAAAATCAATTGTTATTTAACAAATATCATTTTTTAATGCTTCCGCTTAACAAAAAGGAAAACGTATATATATATATATTTTCGTACAACAGCAGAAATTTATTCTCTTACAGCTCTGAAGGCTAGAAGTCCAAAGTCAAGGTGTCAGTAGGGCCATGCTCTTTGAAGGCTCTAAGGAAGAATCCTTCCTTGCTTTTTCATAGCTTCTTATGATTGCAATCCTTGATGCTCTTTTTTTACATCTTTATTGGAGTATAATTGCTTTATAATGTTGTGTTAGTTTCTGCTGTATAAGAAAGTGAAACAGCTATATGTATACATACATCCCCATATCCCCTCCCTCTTGAGCCTCCCTCCCACCCTCCCTATCCCACACCTCTAGGTGTTCACAAAGCACAGAGCTGACCTCCCTGTACTATGCAGCTGCTTCCCGCTAGCTATCTATTTTACATTTGGTAGTGTATATATGTCAATGCTACTCTCTCACTTTGTCCCAGGGAACACTCCCATTTACCATTGCAACAAAAAGAATAAAATATCTAGGAATAAACCTACGTAAGAGACAAAAGACACTGATGAAAGAAATCAAAGATGATACAAACAGATGGAAAGATATACCATATTCTTGAATTAGAAGAATCAACATTGTGAAAATGACTATGATACCCAAAGCAAACTACAGATTCAATACAATCCCTATCAAACTACCAATGGCATTTTTCACAGAACTAGAACAAAAAGTTTCACAATTTGTATGTTAACACAAAAGATCCTGAATAGCCAAAACAATCTTGAGAAAGAAAAAAGGAGCTGGAGGAATCAGGCTCCCTGACTTCAGACTATATTACAAAGCTACAGTAATCAAGACAGGATGCTACTGACAAAAAACAGAAATATAGATCAATGGAACAGGATAGAAAGCCCAGAGATAGACCCACGCACATTTGGTCAACTTATCTTTGACAAAGGAGGCAAGAATATACAATGGAGAAAAGACAGCCTCTTCAATAAGTGATGCAGGGAAAACTGGACAGCTACATGTAAAAGAATGAAATTAGAATACTTCCTAACACCATACACAAAAATAAACTCAAAATGGATTGAAGACTAAATGTAAGGCCAGACACTATAAAACTCTTAGAGGAAAACATAGGCAGAACACTCTATGACATAAATCACAGCAAGATCCTTTGTGACTCACCTCCTAGAGAAATGAAAATAAAACCAAAAATAAACTAATGGGACCTAATGAAATTTAAAAGTCTTTGCACAGCAAAGGAAACCATAAACAAGATGAAAAGACAACACTAAGAATGGGAGAAAATATTTGCAAATGAAGCAACTGACAAAGGATTAGTCTCCAAAAGATACAAGCAGCTCATGCAGCTCAATATCAAAAAAACAAACAACCCAATCCAAAAATGGGCAGAAGATCTAAATAGACATTTCTCCAAAGAAGATATACAGATTGCCAACAAACACATGAAAGGATGCTCAATAACACCAATCATTAGAGAAATGCAAATCAAAACCACAATGAGGTATCACCTCACACTGGTCAGAATGGCCATCATCAAAAAATCTACAAACAATAAATGCTGGAGAGGGTGTGGAGAAAAGGGAACCCTCTTGCACTGTTGGTGGGAATGTAAATTGATACAGCCACTATGGAGAACAGTATGGAGGTTCCTTCAAAAACTAAAAATAGGGCTTCCCTGGTGGCGCAGTGGTTGAGAGTCCGCCTGCCAATGCAGGGGACACGGGTTCGTGCCCCGGTCCGGGAAGATCCCACATGCCGCAGAGTGGCATGGCCATGAGCCATGACCGCTGAGCCTGCGCGTCCGGAGCCTGTGCTCCACAACGGGAGAGGCCACAACAGTGAGAGGCCCGCATACCACAAAAGAAAAACAAAACTAAACTAAAAATAGAATTACCATATGACCCAGCAATCCCACTACTGGGCATATACCCTGAGAAAACCATAATTCAAAAAGAGACATGTACCACAATGTTCATTGCAGCACTATTTACAGTAGCCAGGACATGGAACCAATCTAAATGTCCATCAACATATGAATGGATAAAGAAGATGTGGCACATATATACAATGGAATATTACTCAGACATAAAAAGAAATGAAATTGAGTTATTTGTAGTGAAGTGGATGGACCTAGAGTCTGTCTTACAGAGTGAAGTAAGTCAGAAAGAGAAAAACAAATACCATATGCTAACACATTTATATGGAATATATATAACATATATATATGGAATCTAAAAAAAAAAAAATGGTTCTGAAGAACCTAGGGGCAGGACAGGAATAAAGACGCAGGTGTAGAGAATGGACTTGAGGACACAGGGAGTGGGAAGGGTAAGCTGGGATGAAGTGAGAGAGTGGCATGGACATATATACACTACCAAATGTAAAATAGATAGCTAGTGGAAAGCAGCCGCATGGCACAGGGAGATCAACTTGGGGCTTTGTGTCCACCCAGAGGTGTGGGATAGGGAGGGTGGGAGGGAGACGCAAGAGGGTGGAGATATAGGGATATATGTATATGTATAGCTGATTCACTTTGTTATAAAGCAGAAACTAACACATAATTGTAAAGCAATTATACTCAAAGATGTTAAAAATAAATAAATAAAATTTATAGAACAGCTTTCAAAAAAAAAGAAAAAAAAGCTTTTTCTAATCATTAAGTCTAAGAGCCTCTTCCCAGACTCATTCACCTCCTAATAACTCTATAGTTAGTACAAGATGAATCCCTTTTTTTTTTTTAATAGATCTTTATTGGAGTACAATTCGCCCTCCCACCCCATGTCATCAGGTCCACTCTCTATGTCTACCTCTTTATTCCTGCCCTGCAACTACGTTCATGAGAACCTTTTTTTTTTTTTTTAGATTCCATATATATGTGTCAGCATATGGTAGTTGTTTTTCTCTTTCTGACTTACTTCACTCTGCATGACAGACTCTAGGTTCATCCATCTCACTACAAATAACTCAATTTCATTTCTTTTTATGGCTGAGCAATATTCCATTTATACATGTGCCACATCTTCTTTATCCATTCATCTGTCGATGGAGATTTAGGTTGGTTCCATGTCCTGGCTATTTTAAATAGTGCTGCAATGAACATTGTGGTGCATGTCTCTTTTTGAATTATGGTTTTCTCAGGGTATATGCCCAGTAGTGGGATTGCTGGGTCATATTTTAGTTTTCTAAGGAACCTCCATACTGTTCTCCATAGTGGCTGTGTCAATTTACATTCCCACCAACAGTGTAGGAGGGTTCCCTTTTCACCACACCTTTTCCAGCATTTATTGTTTCTAGCTTTTTTGATAATGGCCATTCTGACCGGCGTGAGGTGATACCTCACTGTAGTTTTGATTTACATGTCTCTAATAATTAGTGATGTTGAGCATCTTTGATGACTCCCTTCTTAATACAACTAATTAAACACACGTACTCAGGGATGCATGGACACACAGACACACACACACACACAAACACACATACACGAATATATATATATGCACACAGTAATTCCCTTTAGCTCTTTCCTTGCAGAAAAAAAAACAAAACCAAAAAATACATGACTCAGAATTAACCAAGACTGGAATTATAAAGTAAAGAGACAGATTTATGGTGGTGATCATTTTGTAATGCATAGAAATCTCGAATCACTATGCTGTACACCAGGAACTAAGTGTTGTAGGTCAAGTATACTTCAAAAACAAATAAACTAACCCATAGAAAAAGATCGGATTTGAGGTTACCAGAGCTGGGGGTAAGGGGAGGGTGAATTGGATGCAGGTAGTCAAAAGGTATAAACTTCCAGTTATAAGATAAATAAGTACTAGGGATGTAATGTACAATATGATAAATATAATTAAGACTGCTATATGTGAAAGTTGTTAAGAGAATAAATCCTAAGAGTTCTTATCACAGGGAAAAAATGTTTTTCTTTTTTTTTTTTTGAATCTATGAGATGACAGATGTTCACTAAACTTGTGATAATCATTTCATAGTATATGTAAGTCAAAATCATTGTGGTGTACACCTTAAACTTATACAGTGCTGTATGTCAATTGTATCTCAATGAAACTGAAGGGAAAATAAATAAAGTAAGGAAACAGAGAATCTTTGACATTCAAAATGTTCTACTGAGTTACTGCCTGAACTCCTTCCTAGAGTTCTAAGTGAGAGACAACATTGAGGTTCTTTTTTCTTCTTTTTTCCAATAAATACTCAACTCTCTAGAGAGTTACGTAAACTTCTATCAATATATACTTCTGGTGATATAATGGCTTGAACTTATACATGTGTGATATTTTCAGAAAAAGTGAAATTTTATTTATTTTGTTGGGAATATTAATTCTTAGAAAACCTGAAAAACCCCTACTATAACTGCAGCCCAGAATATTCTTCATGGGCATAACAACTCAATAAAAAAAAGCTCAACTCAAGGTCAAATGGATTGCGCCCTTGTTGATTTTGTCATTCCCAGAAATCTATAGGCTTGTTTATTTCACTGAGATATTAGTGAAATAACTTCCTCAACAGGGACTTTGAACATATCCAAAGGGCCGTGAGTTAAGAAAGTGCTGATTGCTCACTTGTGGCTGAAATTTGTACATAGATTAGAAGGTGCCTGGTCATCCAGACAACACAAAGTAAAGATTGTCCCTAAATAGTTCAAGTAGCCCTAAAGTCACTTCATTCAGCGTTCTTCCTTATAGTAAATAATTCATGATAAGTTTGATCAGAATTCACTAGGTAGTATTGTTTCTTTTTCCAGGTTGTCCTCCAAGTATGAAAATATTATTTGCAGTAATAGAGCATAAATTAATAAGTTATTTTTGGTAGCTAAGATGAATTTTCTCTTAGACTAACACACTGTCTGGAATAATTCTCTTTACAAACCCTTGGTAAATATTTTCAAAAATGCTACTCATGGGGCTTCCCTGGTGGCGCAGTGGTTGAGAGTCCGCCTGCCGATGCAGGGGACACGGGTTCGTGCCCCGGTCCGGGAAGATCCCACATGCCGCGGAGCGGCTGGGCCTGTGAGCCATGGCCGCGGAGCCTATGCGTCCGGAGCCTGTGCTCCGCAACGGGAGAGGCCACAGCAGTGAGAGGCACGCGTACCGCAAAAAAAAAAAAAAAAAAAAAAAAAGCTAATCATACTATATGTAGATGTGACCCTAGAACAAAATGAGGCCAACTGGTCTGCATGGGAACTCATATCAAAAATTACTTTGATTAAGTCTAGAGAAAGAAAACTTTTTAACGTAAAGGAACGTAGTTCAGCCAAGCCAAAGGAGAACATTATCTTTGGGTCACTTTGCTCAGGAATAGAGGAGAGAATCACTCCAGCAGAGTAAAAACTCCTCTCCTGATTCAGAGCCCTGCAGTGATGCCATTTGTGAACGAACTGGAAAGCCAGAAGCAGACTTGTGACAACATTTCTCACCCACACATAGAAGAACACCCAAGGTGGTGCTGTGATCGCCACACAAGCCAAGTGTGAGCAGACATAGGCCTTGGAAACAAAGTACAATCCATTCAAAGAAATGCTCTGATTCAAATGGCCTCAACGGAAAGTATAAAATACAGTTGAATCTTAAATCAATGTTACATTATTCACAACTTTTAGCTCAATGTCTACTGTTCCCCCTTACCCAAGAACTTGATTTTAAATGACAGTTTCAGTTTGGACTTCAATATTTCTTCCAGTAGACTTTTCCCTGATGGAATTTAAATGATTAAAAGCAAACAGACCCGCAGTCATTAGCCTACATCCTTCTGGAGGCATTTTGTGCGGCAGGTATGTTTATTTTTCTGAAATCAATGGAATAGGCTCGTAACATCCTGATTTTCTCTTTGCCTTAAAAAACAAAAAAAACTAATTTATGTTTCTCACACATAAATTAGATACTGATCTTGGAATATGTAGCTATTAGAAAACTACACACACATGAACTAAATCAAATTCTTCACAACAAGAAAACTGGTGGAAGAAAATTTGTCTTAGAGCTGCCTTTAGTACTTCCTTGACTGACTAATTTAATTGATAAGAAATAACCCTAACATAACTAGCTAGAGAGAAAAAAAAAAAGCTTTATTGTAAATGAAGTGCACTATTATTTTAAAAATATACAGAACTTACAATCTTTGATTTAAGGTTTTTCCCAGAAACTGATTTTACCATGAACATCTGCACTACTGGTTTCTCCTTTCATTTTGTTAAAATCTAGTCATTCATTTGTAATCCACAGGAAATTCCTATTCCTTCTTTATACACACTGACCCAAGTATAATTCTTGCCCTTCCCATCATTTCAAAAACAAAAAACAAAACCTCACATGCAAACTATTTAATTGCAACTAAGAGAAGAATATGGGGGAAAAAAACCCAACTCATATACATAATGGAAAAAGACATTATAAATCTAAAACAAATTAATAATACCAAAATGTTTATCTTTTAGAACTAATGCATTTTTGTTAAATTGAGAGCGTGTCAAAATATATGGTGTGAGTTTAAAGGAAGTAAAATATCCTGATATACGGTGCACACATTTCTAAAACATATTTCTCAAGAGAGTTCATGAAAACTAATGTTTAATTTTTCTTACAGTGCATCCTGACCCAAGTTTCTTCATAAAAGGAGTCCTTCACACTTTCAGAATGAAATGCAAGACATTTTCTTTGTTTCAGTTCTCCTCCAACCACAGAAAATATAAAGCAGTGACTAAATTGTTATGGTGTCTACTCCCTCAAAAGAAAAAACAATGGGAGAATTATGCTTTTGAGCAAGGCAAAAAAAATCACAAGTAACTTTCAGAGATTTTCTGTGACTCAGGCCTCAATCTTACCAAGTGGCATCTAAGAGTTTCCTGGTGAATTTTCTCCTTATGCCTTCGTAGGACACCAAAGTTCTAGAAACACAACTGGAAACAGCATCACTACTCCTTTTCAGAGACTTCCTTCAAAAGAGTGATGAGAGGCCAGATTCTAACCTAGCTCAGTGGTTCTGCAAACCTGGCTGCACATCAGTACTATATGGGGAGATTTTGAAAAATACAGATGCCCTGGGCATACCTGCTAGTGATTCTTATTCAATATAACTGGAGGGAAGCTCAGAAATCTGAATTTTTTTTTAACATTTCCCAAATGATTCTGATCAACCAGGTTTGGAAACCATCAACAATACTAGTTAAGTGCTACTGCACTTACTGACAAACTAGCCTTGCTGAGGTTGATACTAACGGATTATATCCTTATCTTCAACCTCTCTGATAATGATCATTGATAAGATCCTAATATGCACTACCCACTTATATTCATGCCTTTATAGAAAGTGTTGTTAAAAAAAGAAGAGAAATCAGATGTTTTATGATATTCTCCAGATTTCAAGATAGTGTCTACTTATCTTTTCCAAAGTGAACTTTTGAACTCTTAAACTATCTGACTTTTAAAAGGCTACTTTATAAAAATTAACAGCATGGGTCTGATCTTAGTGACTCTCCCCCATCAATCCTACAGGTCCTCCAAGGTTTTATTTGGGGTTTGGAGCTTAACCTACTTGTTCTATTGCCTTGTCCAAAGATTATGAAAATAAATAATATTTTCCATGTCATTACCTAACATTTGCCCTAATGAATTTGAATGTGCCAATCTAAAGTCAAATCCAAATTTTTAAACAAAATGCTACCTACTTATGCAACATAGTTGGGTATGCCCAGGCATCCAACTGGCGTGGTAAAAAGGACTTGGTTGCTAGAATAAGACTGATTAAGGAATGAATCTTGGCTTTCCTGCTCAGCATCTCCCCTGTCACTCTTAGTAGGGTTCTGAATTTTTTTTTTTTTGACAGTACGCGGGCCTCTCACTGCCGCGGCACAGGCTCCAGACGCACAGGCTCAGAGGCCACGGCTCACGGGCCCAGCCGCTCCACAGCGCGTGGGATCCTCCCGGACCAGGGCACGAACCTGCGTCCCCTGCATCGGCAGGCGGACCCCCAACCACTGCGCCACCAAGGAAGCCCCAGGTTCTGAATTTTTTAAGCTACAATTCTTCTATCTGCATAGTGGGAATGATGAGAACAGCTTTACAGTGTTATTTTGAAGATTAAATGGGATAATGTACAGAAACTGCTGTGTACATAAAAAGAGCTCAAAAATTATGAAGACTCAGGCTTTGGTATCAGAGAGACCTGAGCTTTCATTCCAGCTCTATCTCTTGTGGCATTTGGAAATTCCATAAATATTCCAAGTCAATTTCATCACCTATAATATGGACATAATAGTAGTACCTACTTCCTTTAATGATTGTAATCAGCAATACATGTAGAGCATTTCATGTATTCTTCCATGTTGCTGGCACTTAGTAGGTATCATTAAATGTCAGCTTTTTATTTCTACTTTCCTCCTCGGCTTGCATTCTGAATATTCAGGAAGAAGTCTAGGTTTGCAGAGATAAAGAGGATCTCAATTCTCCTCTTATAGATGAGGACACTGAGGTTGAAGGGGCTAGGTGACTTGCTTCAAGTCACACAGCTAATTAGTGCCAGATCTGGGTCTCTAACCCTTAGTCCAGCATTGTCCTTGGTAGATGGCATTGTACTTACTATATTGACCTTCTTAACAGAGACGTATACTATTTGTGATGAACCCAGATCACTCAGAAAACCGCTATTTAATTACCCTCACGGCTAGAGAGTAAGTCTTGATTGTCAGTTAAAATAAAAGCAACCAGATGGCAGTTTGTTGTAAAATACTATTATTCGAATATAACAACATAACTCTATGGATCTTCATTACTGAATAAAAGCCAAAGAATGACTAAATTTGATTAAGAATCAAAAAGAGGCATTTTTGTATTTTTTTCCTAAGTGTACATGAACATGGACTCTCTGGAGCGCCCTGTTCATTCCTGGGATATTGGCTGTATATAAACAGAAACTCTCCTTGTCTACCAACAACTGGAAAACAAATCCCCAAGGAGCATAGTGAGCACTCTCAGGGTGATCGATGACAGATGTACAGTCAGGAGCCACTTTCTATGCTCGGAGCAGAGGAAAGGTCCACAGAGATGTGAACCCAAAAAAGCTGTGCATAAAACTTGAAAAGAGGGCAATGCATATTCTGGAGTCCCTTTGGATTTTTTCTTTTACTAACAGAGGATTGTAACCTAAGTGGTTTCTGGCCATAGCAGAAAGCAACAAAAGGCTGCATGGCTGATTTTTCTTAAATGAAAAAAAAGAAGGGTTTATGCTATTTAAATTGCACGGTCCAGATGGTGTTTTCCACCCTTCATGCTCCTTTGGTTGTGGCCGTGTCTTGCCTATGGCTTTTGTGGCAGGACACACTCACCAGTCAGCAATTTCACCACTGCTTGGGTCCAAATGAGCTATGGAGAAAGAAATTAGGGTGAGCGGAGAGGCCACAGCTGGGAGAGATCAGCCACACTCAACAGGCCTCTCCCACATACATAAACAGAGCAGACCAGGGAAAGAAGGGCAGAAAAACAAAATACCGAGATTTAGAGGGTAGTGCTTGAGGCTGCAAAGTCCCGTAACGACATGATATGTGCCTACAGGTTCTAACCCAATTGCTGAAAATCCCTGAGTGTCTCTGAAAAGGTGACTATTAAATGTCTCAGCGAAACATTCAAGTGCTTTTTGATACCACAAAATATTTTTTCATTCACTTAAACTGTTTCTTAATACCTAACTGAAAGGAGAGAATAATTTAGTAAGTTTATTCTCATGTACGAAAATGTCTCCTTTAATAATGGACTGTGTTCTCTGGGTTTTGAGTTCCTGCTGTGGTTTTAAATCTCTATCTTCACTGCAGGTCCCAGTTGAAAATTTCTAGGATTCAAAATTCATGTGAACCAAAATCCTACCCTGTTTATTAGAAGAAATATTAAAGAATGTAGCATGTCTTTCACAGCATATTGCATTTGCACCTGAACTGTAAAAGGAAACTAATGCCTCTAGCAATGGATTATGGCTTTTTAAGTACCACTTTCCTTGCATGATACTGCAATAAAAAAAAGAAAGCAACCAAATGAGATATCAGTATTTTTTCTACAGAGTGAAGGAAATATTTTTAACTCCATAGTTGTGGTTTATGTTCAGCCACCTGCTATTGAAACACTAAGGTTTCTTTTTTGTTTATTCTTTTGCCCAAAAGCAAAGGGTCACCCTTCCATTCCTCTTTCTCTTTCCTCCATGTCAAGGAGAATGCATGCCAACTCAGCCTCTTCCTGAAATAAACAAAATCCTATGAATAAGAAACACTTCACCAGAATTCTACTGGCCCAGGATGCTCTTATGATGTGCAGCATAACTGGGTCCTCCCCAGGAAAGAACACTAAATTTAAATTGTGGACTCCATCAACAGCAAAGGCAACAAAAAGTAAGCTCTGAGCAGCACACCCAGTGACTGTTTTAGAATAAATAGTTCTTGAAAATACTGGGCATAGCTTCTAAAAATTAATTATGGGGTTCATTTTTTAATCTTTGTCTTCAAGGCTAGATTTTTTTTTAAGAAGAAAAGGAAACCCACTCTTAAATGCTTCTAGTTGGAATATACTGATTTTCTGGAAGACAAAATGTATTGAGGAACAAAGTTGTTCCTACCCTTGGAAACAGCAATTCTATGTCTAGGGATTTATTCTAAATCAGAGATTCAAGCAACTTTTGAATATAATGGTAACACATAAGAAACAGGGTCAGTGTTCAAAAGTAGACAAAGGATCAAATCAATTACGGGATAGAATGGTTTGAAGAATATTTATTAATATTGGAAAATATTGTGAGACAATTTTAAGTTTTCCAAATGATACAAACTACTGATTAACTTGATCTTCATCTTTTAAGTATATATTTATATATGTGTGTGTTTATATGTACATGCTGATTTATATCTATATATACAAGTAGAATCTAAGAATGAAAGGAAAAAATATTATTTTTGTTTTCTACTTCAACATTGCCTATTATTCTCAAATTTTCTACAATGAACACAGATTGATGTTAAAATTAGAAAAAATAAATGTAAAAAAGTATGTTAAAAATTTCAAAATTGGATATCCTGAAGAATTTAAAAATCATACATCTTGGAACGAAAAAAATCCCATCTGGCCTAATTTTTTATTAAAAAGTTAATGTGTTTTTCAGATAAAGTCCAGAGATCTTAATTCATTTATCTAAGCAAATACTTTGAAGATTCCACCTATCTTTTAACTGAAAAAAAAAAAAAAATACAATTTACTTATCATAAGAAAGCCTGAGCATGCTATTTCAAAGGCCTCTATTCGCCCACCATCAGCTTTCAGGTTTCTTCTGGTTACCAAGGACAAGTTCTAAGAATTGAAATAAATACTAAAAACCCACAAAGTGATAGAATTAGAGTTGGGTGGGCCCCAGAGATTTCCATGCCATGTACAATGGAATGACCAGTTCAGCAGTGGTTCAGAGAAGCCTCCTCAGGGGAACAGGGACACAGAGCATGTATGGCTGCTTCTACTAAAGCAGTGCCGTTTTCATTTGTTTTATATAGTGGGTCTCAGTTTAGATCCCTCCAGTAGAAAACTAGGATTCGGGTACAAGTATTTTATTTGAGAGATGAACCCAGGAAGTACTGTGAGGGAAATGGAGAAGAAAAATTGGGAGGAGAAGGAACACTAACACACTCGAAGGTGTGTTAGTGTGAGGGTTACCACTGTAGACAAGTGGGGATCCTTTTGGCTGGGGACCCTCTGGGAGATTGTGGAACATGCCTTAATAATGTTTCACTGCAGTGAGACTCTGAGAAATCTGGACTATTTATCCACCAACTCTTGTCCCACACTGACTGAGGGTCCATCCTGGAAGGTTAACTTACCGGCACTTGATGCCTAACCAACTACATAACCAACTAAGCACTCTTCTGCAAACTGCCCTGGGTAGAGAGAAGCAGGAAGCCTTCAATGAGCATATAAGTGTTCACTTGAAGTCATGGAGAGAACATAGGCTTAGAGGCAGGTTGGACCTGAGGTTGAATCATGGCTCTGCCACCTACAAAACTTTGGGCAGCCTATTAAGTCAACCTGGCACTCTAGTTTTTCATCAAAGAAGGTAACTAAACTGTAAATGTTTAGCAGGAACACTTTCATTAAGTATTCATTCCCTTCCACCTTAGAATATCAAGCAATTTTCCATTGTGCCAGTTCACTAGTCAGGGCTGCTAAAAGCAACAGTCTACTTATCATTTGAATAAAGCACAAAATGTGAACTTTAAGCTCTGCTCTATCACTTGCCATTTTGGTATTCCCACCCTGAGCACTCATTTATCTTTTATGATAATTATTCTATATGATAATTTGGTGGGTTCCTGTATCATTCAGGAATATTTTCCTATTTTATTTTTTTATTGGGGTATCGTTGTTTTACAATGTTGTATTAGTTTCTATTGTACAGAGAAGTGGAGTTCCCTGTGCTATACATACAGCAGGTTCTCATTAGTTATGTATTTTATACATATTAGTGTATATATGTCAATCCCAATCTCCCAGTTCATCCCACCACCCCCTTTCCTCACTTGGTGTCCATACATTTGTTCTCTACGTCTGTGTCTCTGTTTCTGCCTTGCAAATATTTGAGATCAACAATTTCTGTGTTATAATAAAGTAATAACTATTCTAACTTTTAATTTTATAATAATAATAAGCAGCACACTATTGAGTGCATAATATATACAAAACAATCTTTACAGCAGACTTCACATGCATCACCTCAATAAAGTTCAATAATTATACTTGTTAGGTACTATCACTAAGCCTATTCTACTGATGATAAAAATTGAAACTTGGAGAAGGTAAGTAAATTGCTCATGATTGGTAACTAAAATACAATATAACCTGAGCCCCAGCCTAGATCTGAATGACTCCAGAACTAACACTCAACAATTGCACTTCACTCCCTTCCACTTTACTGGCAACTGGGCAGACCACATGCATACAAGTGAACATGATCTGCCAACCCTCGAATCACCAATAAGCTAGGGCAGCACTCTTAACAGTCAATAGTGGTTTAGTAGAAATGATCAACATCCTGCCTTAACAGATCACTACTACACACCATTTCAAACCTGTCATTTCCAGTCTCCTTTATTGGACCTTTGGAGCCAAAGAGATCTGGGTTTAAAATCTGGTCGAGCATTTCATATCTGTATGCTGTTGGACAAATGGCTTTACTTCCATGTGACTTAGTTCCCAACAATGCCCAACATGAAGAGCTGGCAGAATATAAAAATGAATGAATATGTATTACAAGTGTCTGAGATACAGTACGTCTCACAAAAGCATTGCTGGAAACTACTACTCCCCAATCATCAGCAAAGCATTCATTCCATGTCCATTAACTGATTATAACGCTTTGGATTCCAGACTGGTATGGTAGATATCCTAGTGCTCAAAGTATATGAAAATGGAACTATTACGTTAATTAAACTTCTCCATGGTTGTGAGTAGTTATCATGGCTAAAATGTTGTGCCAGATTTTTCACAATCAGTAAAATTGGTCCTATATCCTTGAATAAGTATCCATTTATAGATTTATGTAGAATATAGATATAGATGGAGAGAGAACAAACAGTTGTTCATATATAATGATATGTTTATGTATTTATATGTATAAATAAAATAAATTCACTTCTGCTTTATACAGGTTGTTGAAGAAAACATGCAATTTTACTACTCCTACAACATAATAAATTTATTAACTCATCTTGGTGAATGGATGATGTGATGATAGCAGTAAAGAGTTAAGAGTGAGAAAAGAGGTAGAGGAAATAAAATTAAGAAATGAAATCTATCCTGAAAATCCTGTGATTGCCAATTGGTGAAGTCATTCTGGAAAAATAGCCTGTGGGTAAAATTGTAAACACCATATGTTTTTGAGTATTGAAGTGCTGTCTAAGAAAATTACTGAAAATAAAAAAACTTTAATCCCAAGATTATTTTGAATTGGCAGAAATAGTCATAATATTAATAACCCTTTTCCTTTAACACTTTGCTGGTTCTGCAAATAGTTATTTATACTAACTAAAATGAAGGCTACAAAGAATATATGTCTTTATTGAACTTTATAAATTCCATATTTATTGGGAGAAAAGGAGCTTCTAAGGGATAAAAAGCTGTATTTTTTTGGTATTTCTGTCATTAACTCACTCTGACCTTTCTCTGTCTGAGATTTCTCACACAAACCCAGGCAAAATGGTGCTATTTGTCCTCTAAGTTCAATTTTTTTAAAAAAAGTTATAAATAGGATTAGATACTGTAAAATAAAAACTATCACACATCCAAAATTAGATATTTTTCATTTTTAGTTTCCTCCATGATTCTTAAAAAGAAATGTAAACAGTATCATAGATAAATGCAAGCTTCAGGATCATCTTGTAGCACTAGTATTGAGTCACAGTAGAACCCTTAACAGCTGGTGTAAAAGCAGTAGAGAGGAGATGGCTGTCATGATCCATATCAGTGTTTGATTAGATAGATATAATATTTGTAATAAAGCATGTCCTAACACAACATCTGAGGAAGAAACAGAGGAAATAACATGGAATCCAAAATTCATTTTCACACAGTGTTAGCACGTACATCAGTCAACCATCACATGGTTTGGGAGTTGTATAAATTTTCATGCAGCACTTTGAGTAAGTTTATCAGTTGTGATGCTTTCAGCTGTTGAACAACAACAGATTTATCAAACTGATTCATGTGCAATTTAATGAGGATATAAAAATGCTTAACAAAAAGTGGTTTACCACTAGTTAATAGAGATTTACATGAACAATCATTTCCTGCTAATGCCTGTTAATCAGACAAACAGAACTCCCACAAATAGAACTGCTGTGTGATTTGGGCAAGTCCTTCAACCACTCTGATCTTTAGTAACTTCATGCAGAGGGCATGGATTTGTTGATTGCTTTCATAAGTTAAATTCATTTTAAGAGTACAATTATACTGAACTAGGAAGTTAAAAGATGATGCAATGTCTTTTGGAAGGTTTTGGAAATTTTTTTCCTGAACTATTCGCATTCTTCCTCTCATATTTGCCCACTTGCATATTTACATAACCACGCAATAAATTAAGTCCTTTTTCCCCTACTACTTAATTTAGGAATGACATACATTTTTGCACTTTTTATTGTATTTCTTTCATAGATTTCCACTCCATTAGAAACTAAGCTCTTTGAGACATGATCTATGCCTATTTCTTTTTCGTATTTTTCACTGTACTTAGTAAAATGCTCTGCTCATAAGATACATTCATTAAATATTTTTTAATAACTTAATGTTGCCTGAGGGTATCAATTTAGTGTGAGCACTGGTGTCTGCCTCTCCCAGCCACTACCACAGTTACTGAGGCTGTGGATATGACATAATCTGAAATCCAGATTGGAGAGTTTCTCCACTCTTGTCTTTATTCCATTGTTCTAAGTTTCAGAAATCTGCTCTTGCTTTCTACCCTTTTGGCTTTGAGAACTGGTTCACCCTCCTTGTTTTGTTCCATTTGGCTTTGGCAACTATTCCCAGACTGTTTACCTTGTGTACTGACCTTGGAAACCCTTAAAATTTGCCTCTGCTAATTGTCTCCGCCTGCTTTGGCTCCAAATTCAAAATCATTGCCCAGAGTAGTCACCTGAGACACCACCTGCCCCATCACATGGAAAGAAGATCATATTTGATTTCTTTGGACAACATCCATCTTATCAGATTCATCCAAAACTCAGATTTGTTTGTAATGGACACTTGAAACACAAACTGCTATGTTTAAAAGTTTCTAGCTGTGAAGATGAAGAGAACATTCATTTGGTTCCAATAACAAATGCCTACATTGAAATAAAGCAGTAGAGGAGTAGATGCACTTTTTGATAGAATACATGAAGAATGTGGAAAAATAATTAAGAATTAAGAAAGATAAAATATAACTGAATTATAGGATCCTGGGGTTAAAAAGAACTCCAGAGGTTTAAATAAATAGGAATTCTTATAAAAATCTTCACACAAAAGAAATCTCCTCTATTTAGTATTTCTGATACATGATCATTTAGACTGTGTTTTAATATTTCCAGGAATAAAGAGCTAAGTAAGCCAATATCTTAAGAATTCTATATTGAATGGAAATTTACATTTAGTAATTTCCACGATTTGTCCTAGTTCAATCCTTTGAAACCACCAAAAAAAGACTTCTTTCTTTTCCATACAGCTCTTTAAAATACTGTAAGGTGACCATGACAGCCCCCACTACCATCATCACCTCTGTGTGTGTGTGTGTGTGTGTGTGTGTGTGTGTGTGTGTCCGCCCAAACTAATCATAAGAGCTTTCTACTTATTAGTACTGAGGCAAGTACTTTACATATATTACTTCCTTATCATAATTTATGAAGTTGTTATTAATTTCACTGCAGGCTCATGTTTAACTTTTCAGAGCATGATTTCTACCATGTACTAATAATGTGGTCTTTAAGCTTGAATTTTAAAATGCGGATGATGATACATACCTCATACAGTTGTTGTGAGGCTTAAGTGAATTAAAGTTTGTTGTAAGGATTAAGTTTGGTAAAGCATGAAAAGCACAGGATTTTCAACAAACTGTGATTGTCATTAGCCATCAGGATTAACTGCTTTCAAGCCAGATATCCTCAATCTACTACTTCTGTGACTGACTTTAAAATATTCATATAATTATAAAAAATAATATATATTCAGTATAAAAACTGAGACAAAAAGCAGAACTAAGATAGTGCATAGTAGAAAGACAAAGATAGTATTTGGAATATACTTGTTCAATTTTTATTTGCATAGCATTTTAATTATTTATTTAGATTAAGGCATCTGATTTGTATTAAGGTTTTTAGCATTAATACACAAGCATCTTACCATGTTGTTGGAAACTCTTGTCTCTTCATAAGTTTCATTTTGATGAATGCATGATATTCCATCAAGTGACTATATCATGATTATAGTAACTAATTTCCTCATTTGGACATTTACTTATTTTAAATAGTTCACTATTATAACACTGTATAACAAGCATGTTTATTGATAACTATTGCTCTGTTTTCAGTTCTTATTAGGATAGAGCTCAGATTTTTTTTAAAAAAGAGATAATCCTGATATATATACTTCCACTTGATATTGTTAACCAAAATGGAAGACTGCATATTTACATATCTTACATTGTGTGTGTGAGTGTGTGACTATTAAACTTCATTGTGTTGATTTTGTCACATATTGATTTGATGGGTTCAGTGTTTTCATATATATCTCTCAATTCTGCTTCTTCTACAAACACAATGTATCTAAGTCTTCATTCAAATTATTTATATGAACTTTAAGGAAGAAGTATATAGGATAGACACTCTTGATATGCCACTGGAGATATCACCTCCAGGTTAGTACTGGTCCATTAATCAACACTCTGGAAACACTGTTTAAATAGCTAAAAATTTACTAACTATACCATCTTTTAGTCCACATGTCTCTATATCAACAACAAGATGGTAAAATTCCTCCTAAAATATGCTATCCCAAGGCAAATTCATTTTTATATGGATTCAAACAATTATATGGAATTTGAAACTACATAGGGAAATTCTGGATGCATACCATCTTAAAATAGCTGTTAGTAGATAATATGAATTAATCAATCTGTCTCACTTCTACTGCCTAGACAATTATCTATGCAATATTTAGAGAACACTTGTTAAGGACCTTGCCCTGTGTCTCATGTACATTTCTCAATAGAAAGAAATAATAATTTTGCCTAAAAAGGCAGGTTTATTGTTTTAAAAATAAAAGCATAGAAAATTATTGTCTGATAATTTTTTTTTAAATATAAAAGCATGAGTGGTTGCATGGATGGATGGATAGGTGAATGGATAGGTGGATGAATTAAAGATAATGTCTGAAATGTTTACAGCATCTTTAAGCTTTTTTGATCAACAGTACATTGTCCTGCATTCATTGAGTTTTACTTGTGGCTTGACAGGCAAGTCTTATCAAAGTACATATTTGCTAAAAGAATCGGCTCTCATCAGTTAGTTCTGAATACATCTAATGGCAGCATTGTCTTGGTCCAATGCTTAATAAATGTTTCAATGCATAGACTGTACTCTCTGCAAATATGACTCTTGACATAATAAAAATAATTTCAAGTGAAATTAGATTTTAGATATCAGCTTATCACTAAAATACTGTTTATTCCTTTTCAAAGCACTACCCAAAAAATGAATTTCAAAAGACTTACTCATCTTTCCCTTTGACAGATAAAATAAGCCTAACAAAATTAAAGGGGCCTTTCCACCCTACCCAGAAAGGCGTTGTTCTGGGTTCCCATCATGATTAAAGCGAAAATTTACCATGTCCAGGGTCCCTGATGTCCTGAAAATGAAGAAACAAGATGTCCTCAAATTCCTTGCAGCAGGAGCCCACTCAGGTGGCACCAACCTTGATTTCCAAATGCAACAGTCATTTATAAAAGGAAAAATGATGGCATTACCTCATTAATCTGAAGCGAACCTCGAAAAGCTCCTGCTGGTGGCTCGTGCCATTGTTGCCACTGAAAACCCTGCTGAGGTCAATGTCACATCCTCTAGGAATGCCGGTCCCCCGAACTGTGCTGAAGTTTGCCACTGCCACTGGAGCCCCTCCTGTGGCAGGCGCTCCACACCTAGAAGCTTCCCTAACCGGATCCACGCAGCCTTCTGGGAGCCGCGACTTCCAGTGGGTACTGACTCCAGGACAACCACCAGCCTCTCACAGACGCGTCTTATGTTAACCTGCTTAACTGTATCACACAGACTCTCCTCTGCACCGTGCGGATGTTGCCGTCCACGCCAGCGTCCGGCAGGTCTGACGCGTTGGTTGCTGGGCCAGGAAGTTCTGCGCAGGTGCGGCACCGTCTCTGGGCGGCCACGCCTGATCTCTATAGCTACGGAGGTCCTGTAGGTTCAAAAGGAAGAGCAGGCACTGCTGAAAAGGCTGTGACCAGGGAGGGATTTCAGGGTGAATGGACTGTACTTACCGGAGGTCGCTGGCTGGTCTGAAGGCACAGGTGCCCTCTGTGCCCATCCAGCAGTTCCCTGATGAAGACTGGACCTCAGCCTGCCACTGGGGACTGGTCTGCAGCCCCACCGTTCAGTTCACTGAATGGGTAGGAACCACCACTGTGTGGCCTTCTTAAACAGAAAATGGAAACAAGGTGAATGAAAAATAAAGTTTCTATTTTAAAAAGTTTTTAAAAGTTTCTGTTTAAAAATAAACAGTTTCTATTTAAAAAAAATAAAAAGTTTCTATTTAAAGTGCATCTTCCTTACTTTTCCAGTGTTTGGAAACATAGCCTCCTTATCCAGCATTTACAGGAACTATGCAATTTTTATGATCCGTGTATCTAATTTTTATTTGACTTCATTTTAATGTTGCTTTGGTTTGTTATCTAAAAGTTAAGGTTTCTTATAAATTGCCTCCAATGCAGTGTATCATGAAAAGTATACTAAAGGGGAAAAAACTGTAATTTGGTTTGGGTAATTATAGTTAGAGGTACCACGTAATTTTTTTTGTTTTTTTTTTCCGGTACGTGGGCCTCTCACAGCTGTGGCCTCTCCCACCGCGGAGCACAGGCTCCGGACGCGCAGGCGCAGCGGCCATGGCTCACGGGCCCAGCCGCTCCGCGGCATGTGGAATCCTCCCGAACCAGGGCACGAACCCGTGTCCCCTGCATCGGCAGGCGGACTCTCAACCACTGCGCCACCAGGGAAACCCCACGTAATTTTTTAAAGTATATTGAAAGGAGAAAGTAGTTGAAACCCACTAGACAACCATTTGAGGCTTTATTTACGGGCTCCATTTGGATGACTAGGAGATTGTAAAGTTATACAAAACAAAGGCAGATTCCTTTTTTTTTTAGCATAAAAATTCATTTTATTTATGTGGATTAAAATTACTTTATAATCTCAATGTCAATACTTCTGATTTGAACAAATATTAACTTATGTTTAATGCAATTTAAGTAACATAATAACTAGGATCAGAAAAGTGAAATAAAGTTTTTTTTAATCTATGTAACAATTGAAATAAAAGTTACTTGGAAATTCAATTAATTTCCTAGTGAATAAAAAGGCAGATCCTTTAGCTATCATTTTCTTCAACAGTAACGATGTCCTTGTTATCCATAACAGATTAAATGAGCATTTACATATGGAGCAGAAATTGTATATGAAAAACAGACGAAAAGTTAAGGTAATAAACTGTATTAAGCACCTATCATGTGCCAGCATTTACACAGTGTGATTCAATGAAAGGTATATTTAAAATTCTAGTCAAAAAAATCCCTCTTAAATCAGAACTATCACAGCATCTAGAGTGAAAAATGCAGATTATTTTTGACCCGCCTTTTCTTCATTGTAATCCTTCTCTACTGCTTGCTTTTCTTTGCCTCTTCTTTTTATTTAACAAATATTTGTTTTGCATTTATTTTGTCCCTGGTATTTTGCTAATATTTGTGACCATTTGCTAATTTCCGGTAAGGGCAACTAGTGAAAATGAAATATTATTTAGTAATATTAGAAAAGAATGTATTATTCAATAGATTGATAAAATTCATTAGTCATGCTGAAGGAAACCTCATTGGGGATGAAGAATAGGAAAATAAGTTTCTTAACAAAATTTAAAAAAACAATGATAAATATAGATATCAATAGATCTTATACCTAAAAGGGAAACTAAGTTTAGAGGCATGTCAATTAAACTTAGGAAGAACAGTAACAAAATGACATCTGATGCTTTCATTTAACATCATTCTTAAAAAATTTGGCTAATTTCAAGAAGATATAAGGCAGTAAAAGGAGATTTACTATTAGAAAATAGAAAACAAAATTTTGATAACTTACAATTGATATGGTTGTTTACCTAGAATCTCACCACACAGGAGACTCAACACGGAAGTGTTAGAATTAATAAGAGAGTTCAATGAAATGACCAAATATAAGATTTTTTTTCAGCTGTTTATTTTGGAAACTTTTATACCTGCAAAAAAGTTGCCAGGATAATACAATGAACATCTGCATTTTTTAAACCAAGATTCATCAATTGTTACAATTTTGCCACATTTGCTTTCTCCCTCATTTTATCCATACATCTATATGTTTGTATAATTTTACTCTCTGTCTCTCTCTTTATATTTTTTCTTTTTTGCTAAGGCATTTAAAAGAAAGTTACAGACATTGCAATACTTGATCCCTAAAACTACAGCATGTATACAAAAATATTTTTAAAAGTCAATATCTTCTCATATGTAAGCAATAACTAGTTAGAAAATATAATGAAAAGATATTACTTGCAATAGCAAGAAAAATATAATGACCTTATTGAGAAATATGTTGGACCTAAATGAGGAAAATTATTTTAAAATTTACTGAGCTATATAAAAGACAAACTATATTCTTGGACAGAAGATAACATATAATAGAATTACCCTTTTCCTAAAATTAATTCATAAGTACGTATTACACAAAATCCAATCAGAATCGTATTGTGATATTTTTTTAAAACTTAAAATGTTGCTAATGTCGGTAAGAAAGACAGATCAAGCAAGAATCAAAAATATAGTTTTGAAAAGAAATAAGGGGGCTTCCCTGGTGGCGCAGTGGTTGAGAGTCCGCCTGCCGATGCAGGGGACACAGGTTCGTGCCCCAGTCTGGGAAGATCCCACAATGCCGCGGAGCGGCTGGCCCGTGAGCCATGGCCGCTGAGCCTGCGCGTCCGGAGCCTGGTGCTCCACAACGGGAGAGGCCACTACAGTGAGAGGCCCGCGTACCGCAAAAAAAAAAAAGGAAAGAAGGCTAATCTTACATTTAGGCTTCCTAGTGAACCAGAAACTATAACTACTGGCATTAGAATGAAATGTGAACCCTATTTTATCACCACAACTTGTTTGACCTTGGACAAGTTGTTAACTTCTCAGAGTTTTGGGTTCTTCATCTATAAAGTAAGCTTGAAAACAACTGTCTTGCAGGGGTTTGTGAGGATTCTAAGCAACCCACTTGAAAAATATAGTACAATGTCCAGACAATGAAGACAAAGTCATATATGTTTTAGCAGAATTGTTTGGCTCTTTGAATATTATAATCTATAATCAATATGGATCTAAAATAAATTTCAGCTCTATATAAAGACTGAATATTATGAAATATATATATTACAAAATTTTAAAATTAAAAAATAATAAAAGAAGTGAACCTTAAGAAAAGAAAATACAAACTAAAATGTATCAAATCTCTGAGGTAGAGACTTCTTTATTTTAAAAATGGTACAATAAATTATAAAATTTACGCATAGAAAAAAATCTGGAAGAAAAATGCTATAAGAAGCATATATTAACTTTATGATGAAAAATATTTTCTGAAAAGTCAATCAAAATAAAATAACTACATGACACTTAGGACAAGAGTGGACTTTAAAAGAAGCATTAAAAAATAAAATAAAATAAATAAAAAATTTTTAAAACACCTTCAGGAGCAAGAAGCACCAAACATTTCCAAGATGAACAAGGAGTCAGAAAAGGCTTCACAGAGGAAAGTACTAAGTATTGTAAGCTAATTCAAGGAATGAATAAGAAATGATAGGTGGAAGGAGGAAGGCACTACACAGCATAGAAGGGATTAAAAATGAAAGCCACAGGGACTTCCCTGGCGGTCCAGTGGTTAATACTTCACCTTTCAATGCAGGGGGTGCTGGTTCAGTCCCTGGTCAGGGAGCTAAGATCCCACATGCCTTGTGGCCAGAAAACCAAAACATAAAACAGAAGCAGTATTGTAACAAATTCAATAAAGACTTTAACAATGGTACACACCAAAAAAATCTTTAAAAAGGAAAAAAAAAGAAAGAAAGCCAGGATGGACCAGAGTGTGATAGATATACTTGCTACATTAAGGGTTTTTTACTTCTCCCTACAGGCAGAAAAGAGCAGTATTTTCATCATTGGGGATATGAATGAATGAATGAATGAATGCGTGAGTGATTTGCTTGAAATTAAGGATTTTAAACTAGTGAGAAATACAATGAGAATGTGAACAGCTGTGGGCAGCACGGACTGGTAGGGACTATGAAGAGACCATTAGGAGACTATTTTGCAGGTAATTAATGGTGAAGCCTGCTTTGTAAAAGAGTGAATCCAGCTAGGAAATTAAGTCAGTTAATCTGCCACGTGCTTGAAGCCAAATTATAATGTCAGTCCCCCTAGTTCTTTTATAGTGCCTCTACCTTAACATTGTTGTATATTTTCTTGTTATACTTCACTGAGGAAGTCTAGGACAGAAACCAGCACATCATTTGTTTCCTCTGTTCAGTACTTGGGCAATGCTTGACATAAAGGGGAGGAAAAAAGAGAAGAGGGATGTGCAGGGAGGGATCCAGAAAGGAAAGGAAGGAAGAAAAGTTAGGATAAGAAAGAGAAAATGTGGTAGAAAAAGAGAGAAGAGAAAAATGAGAGGGGGAAGGGTAAGCTGGGATGAAGTGAGAGAGTGGCGCTGACATATATACACTACCAAATGTAAAATAGATAGCTAGTGGGAAGCAGCTGCATAGCACAGGGAGAGAAAGAAATGGGTGGGAAGAATACACAGGGGAACAAATATTTTTATGGGTAATGAGAAAAGATGAAGGATCTTTCAGATAGTCATTACTGAAATAGCACCTACTTATTCATGGTAAATCATCATAAATTGTTCATTTATGGTTATTTCTATTATTTGTGCTTAATTTGTATTAAGATTATTCCTGCTGTTTCAGTTTCTTTTGCTTTTATGAATGGATCAGTCAGCAGATAGATTTCCCAAATAGAGTCAATGCACTATTGCTTATTAGTAGGCTCATTTAGGCTCAAGGCTATGTCTAGCCCATGGCTGCATTGCTCAAGTTTCCAAGTTGTCCTCAGTCCTGGTATAGCAGCAATCCATTTCCCACTCCAGCCAAAATGTTTACTATGCTATGTGAATTCTTACTTTAAATAGCTCAAATTAATAAATGTATTGAACAACCTGGTCAGTACCAAAGGGCTAACGTTGCTATTATTTGCTCAAGGCAACATAATTTGATCTGGTACATTTCCATTTACTTAACTATAGATCCTCATTCACAGTGCCAAGGGAACAGTTTTGAAGAGATGATATTTTTATCTATCAATAACCAAGGAAGAGAATACAGATCATCTCTCAAATTTAAAAAAAAAAGCTTTACTTTCATGAACTGGGTTAACCACATCATTTACTAGTGTTGACAAAGGTGCAGAGCCTAATAAGTAAAAATAAAATTGGCGTTGCCCCTCAAGAGGTTATTTTTTAATATGCAGCACATTGGAGGAGTGTTGTTTATTACAGCTTGGTAAATATTTTTAAAGACTTGTTTTGACGGAAGCTGTGTTTCTTCAAAGAGAGGTTTATGGGGCTATTGTAGCAGCCTAGAAGATGCAAATCAGTAGATTTATGAGCTGGGAAAAGATAGGCATGAAGTTGTACCTGACATACAATGAAAATGTACAAATTTGGTCATTAAAATTGCACGTGGAGGGGCTTCCCTGGTGGCTCAGTGGTTGGGAATCCGCCTGCCGACGCAGGGGACACGGGTTCGTGCCCCGGTCCGGGAGGATCCCAAGTGCTGCGGAGCGGCTGGGCCTGTGAGCCGTGGCCGCTGGGCCTGCGCGTCCGGAGCCTGTGCTCCGCAGCGGGAAAGGCCGCAGCGGTGAGAGGCCCGCGTACCGAAAAAAAAAAAAAAAAAATTGCACGTGGATATCTAAGGGAAGTCACTATTTCTCTTACCACATGCCTTCCTAATGCATCTATAAGATTGTTGTGTATCTCATGGGCATGTTTGCTCTCATTCAATAAGACATTATACACAAAATCCTAAATTTACAGAAGATATAAATTGGAGGATAATTATGCACAATTCAGAAGGACTTTTTAACATAAGTTTTCTTTAAGAGGTAGCTTGCTCAGTGCATTTAAAATATTATTTGCTATAAAGAACTGTGTACTACATGCAATCCATCAGAATCATATCTATTAGATAAAGGGAGGTATATGAATGTAAAGAATATACTCAGAATATGTCCCACAGAAGCATGAAAATAAATGACACTACCTAAAAACTTCATTTTTTAATTTCAGGAAATACCCTTGACAAATACACAAGCAAGTATTAATTTAATTTACACATAGAGTTCAAAGAAAGGACCAATATTTTTTTTCTTGCATAATTGAAAGATTTTTGGATTGTTAGCCAGATTATTGATTGGAGGTCAGCTTTCAAACCCATCCTGAAAGGTGCTTTATTCTATGAGACTAATACAAGGTTAGTATTCAACTGGATATTTTTTAAATCTGCAAGCTATTATACAGCAATCAAAATGAATGAATATATACTATAGCTGTTCACAAGGCAACAATATGGATAATCTTAATTTTATCTTAAGTTTTTTTGTGTGTTTTTTTTTTTTTTTGCGTTACGCGGGCCTCTCACTGTTGTGGCCTCTCCCGTTGCGGAGCACAGGCTCCGGACGCACAGGCTCAGCGGCCATGGCTCACGGGCCCAGCCGCTGCGCGGCATGTGGGATCTTCCCGGACCGGGGCACGAACCCACATCCGCCGCATCAGCAGGCGGACTCTCAACCACTGCGCCACCAGGGAAGCCCTATCTTAAGTTTTAAAAGTCATAGATGACTACATAAAGCATGATCCCTTTTAAAAGTTAAAAATAATTAAAATATAGATATATGCTTTTTAGAAATACAATTAGATGGGATAAAATTCTGTAAAAAGCAAAGCAAGGAAACAATAAACACAAGACTTGGGATAGTGGTTATGTCAGGTAGGAAGAGACAGGGTAAGGATGCTGTGGAGGACCACACAGCCAGATAGAAGTTGCTGTCAAGGTCTCAACGTTTGTGCTGACTGTCTAACTCATTGCATAAATGAGGGAGGGAGGAAGGAAGGGAAGGGAAGGAAAGAAGAAGGAAGGAAGAGAGGGAAGGAGGGAGGAAGGAAGGGAGGAAGTCATGAATGGACTAATGGTGACTAAGTATGATGGATAATCCAATTTGATTCACCTGGTGTCTACTAAAACATTAAAAGGATTCTAGTCATGAAACCATAGAATACTCACTTGAAAACTATCAGAATCAATACAAAAAAATGAGTTCTTCACTATAATTAGGTTATTAAGGCAAGAGGACCTTTCCTTACACAGCCTTTCCTTAAACAGGCTTTATCTATATGTTGTTTATATTTAACTAAAAAAAGGAAAAATGTAACAAATCTCAGCTCTAGGCAAGATTGATAAAAATAATGTGTCTTCAAGACATGCTATGCCACTTCTTTAGTACCACCTTATCCTTTATTATCCTATTACTAGATTTCCAGGGCCCTGAGCTATGGAGAACAGGAGTAACTGGGTCACTACTCTCCGTAACCCTAAATATCAATATAATTCCTTGGTTCTAACCACTGCCATCAAACCTGACAGTCTGTGTCAAATTGCCCGAGGCCCTTCTTCTACAGCATAACAATGAGTAGCAATTATTCCTATAGACAAACTAATCCCTGCTAACAAGCTAGCTACTGGTTAACTCCTCTTAGAGTGATAGCTTAACCTAGTTGAAATGTACAGCTTCTTGAAAGATCCTTAATTTTACATGAATATTTGGAGTTTGGGACTCTGGCATGCCATGGAGGAAGATATATCTGATCACAGAGACTTTTCTTCAAAGCACACCACCTAAATAGCACTCTACCTTACTTACAGGAAAGACTGGTTATGTATGTAATTTTCATTTATAAAGGTAATTTCTAAAGTATGCATATAAGTCCTTGGTGGTAATGGAAGCTGAAATGATTGATTCTGGGAAGCTGAACCATGTTACTACTAAGTCACTGACATTCTGTTAAATAATCACATGCCAGTGGAACGAAGAACATTTTCTCATATTTACCTTTTGTCCCATTGGACCTTAGTTGTCCCACTGGACCTTAACTGAAGGATTTACAAAGATGCTGTTTGTCAAGTGACATGGAAAAGGAAAGGTCATACTAAATAAATATCTTATCCAAATGTCCAAATTTAGATAAAAACATTACTTTAAAATATAGACTGATTCAATCTGCATTTTCTTTTCACCCAGTGCAATGAAATAAGAACTGGATATTATTAAATTATATATATTACGTTATTATATATATATGAGAGAGAGAGAGACATATACCCATGTATACATAACTTGATAATACATAAAAAGATCTAACTATATTTACTTTCAAAGGAATGCCATCTATAATACAACACAATATAATACCCTTAGCTATCTCAACTCAAATGTCTTTAGTCGCTTAAACTATGAATATTCCTTTCTCCATTACCTATGAGTAAGAATTCCTTCCGGGCAGGTAATTTTTTTTCCCACTAACATAAAGCAAAAACACTAAGTGGACTAAAGTTCAAGACTTTGCAAAAGGGATTTACCTTTGTACTAAGATCAGATAGTCAAACTCTTGAGAAAATTATGCATAACCTAAGGATATATTTATAATGGAAATCGTTTAGTAAATGGAATTAAGATTTGAAGTGAGTTGCATTGCCTCCATTAGGGAGAAAAGAAAGTGTGATCATTTATTCACAGGCACAGATTCGAGCCAGATATCTATAAAAAGTTAATGGGAAGATTCAGAACCTCATAAAAAGCTATAGAAGAGCATCCTGCCCTACATCAAACCACCACACACATCCGTTGTGTGAGGTGTACATTATATGGTCTGAGAAGGGTGGAAATTATGTATATAAAAGGCTACCAATATGTTAAATCACAAATATTCACTAGCTTGAATATCCACAATACTTAAGGCACCTTAACATCAGCATTTTTTGTGAGAACACTGTCAAATGTACTTTGTTACATTTGAAAGAGCTTATTGTTAATGCTTTCTTGTTAGATGTAATTTGTAGGAGATAACAGATGAAATGGATGTTCAAGCATTTAGGCTTTCTCTAACATACTTCTCAAAATCCTTCCAACCTCAACCCACTTCCAGCAAAATCTGTATTATTTATCTATGGCTGTATAATAATTTATCCCCAAACTCAAAACTTAGTAACTTAAAACAACAAACATTTATTATCTCAGTGATTCTGTAGTTAAGAAACCCAGGCTTGGCTTAGCTGGGTCCCGTGACTCAAGGATTCTCACAGTGTTACAACTAAGGTAACACTGGGCTGTTAGTCAGCTGGTGCTGCATCTCAAGGCTGAACTGGGGGAAGGTCTCTCAAGCCCATTCACGTGGCTGGCGGTAAGCCTCAGGACTTTGCTAGCTGTTGGCCACAAACATCAGGTCCTTGTCTTTTGTGCACGCTCTCCTATCCATAGGGCCACTCGCAGAATGGGATCTGGCTTCCCTCAAGGCAAGGGCTCAGAGAGAGAGACAGAAAGGGAGAGACCATGAGAGATCAAGATGGAAGTCACAATCTTTCTGTAACCTAATTTCAGAAGAGACATCTCATCACTTTTGCTGAATTCTATTCTTTAGAAGTGAGTCACGATGTCCAGCCCACGCTCAAGGCAAGCGGGGGCATGAATTCCACAAGGCAGGGATCTTGGGGAGACAATTTACCGGCTGCCTACCACAGCAATCTTCTGTACTGAAGGAACTTGTCACATATTTCTGATTGCCTGGGAATTGTACAAAATTTCTGGAAGAATGGCATTTGAGCCCACTGTTTTATCTACATCTAGATTATTAATTAAATCTGAGACAGTCTATCTATAGGGTACAATATGATCATATAAAATTCAAAGTCTAGAAGGTAAGGGAAAATGTCCCTGAAGAGATGATTTTTAAAATACTCCTTGAAGAATAGGCAGTTAGCTATGCCTGGGTGAAGGTTCAGATGCAGGAAGGAACAGTTTAATGTAGAAAACAGCAGAGAAAAGGAAGAATGATATTCAGAACCCCATCTGTTTCTCAGCTACCACTTTTCTTCCTTGTATTCATCTTTTGTTCCTTGATCTGTTAACTTACACTACTAATTTTAGAATATATTTATTCACTTTGATATAAAGAACCTAAAATTTAATGGGTTTGGAACCCCGGTGATTTGAAGAAGAATGAGAAGGAAGAAGGAAGGGGTGTAGGGGAGGGAAAATGGAAAAGGGGAAAGGAGGAAGACCCGGCTGGGGAGGAGTGGTGACAGGGAGAAACAAGTTAAGAAAAGGATGTTTCAGTGAGATCCTCCATCTTTTCTCCTGAGAGATACTCTGCAGGTGGGTGAGGAAATCTTTTCAGGGAAAAACATTAAAGGCTTTCATGGTAAAAAGTCATTAATCGAATTTGAGTTCAATTCATGGTCAATAATATAAAACCAAACTATCTAATAAGGGAGCTATTAGAAATCAAAATTGGAACTCCTGGTTGGAATTAAAAACAAGAAAAACCAAAATGAACATGAAGACTGGCCAGGACCCAGAATGAGGAAACAAAAAAAGGATAAGTGACAAAGGTAAAGGAAAAGTTACATAGGACAAGGAGTGCCCAGGGATTCCAGCTCCACCAAGAGGCAGGGTATGTCTGAGGGTCTTATACATCTTTGTCTGCAGCAGCTCTTTATATTTTAGGTGTTGTTGGTATCTCTGTCTCCATATGAGTGTGGTTCACAGGTAAATTCCTTCCATCCCAGGTCACCTGCTTATTCATAGAGTTCTCAGATATGGAAAGAGATTTCTGTGTGGACAATACTACATAGTTAAAAAGGGAATGTATACACTTGAAAGTCTTTTCATCCCTGCTTACACAAAGGTCATCTTGATGCATGAAGGCTATGGATATATTTGCTTTATTGCTGCATTCCATTTTCAAAGATGGAACTAACCAATTTATGTACATATAGAAAAGATCAACAGGTTAAAAACTGCTCTTTATCACATTGTGAACTCATTATGGTTGCTCTTCAATTTGTTGTTATAGTCACTACTTATAGGATCTTATATAGGATCTATATATTTATAGGATCTCAGCAACAAGGTTAGTTGTCAAAGGACTATACAATTTTTGACAAGTGTACATCAAGCTATCAAGCTGAACTGTTTAGTTATCACAATTTTGTTATAAGCCTTAAAACACATCTCAGGATATTTCTCAACACACTTATTTTGCCTTTCCTGCTTATAATTGTATTACTTCCTATCACCTTACAGATTTAACATTCATCCACATAAACATTTATTGAGCTCTTGCCTGTTATGTGCTAGGAATGTTGGATTCTGAGACTCAAAGATAAATTGAACCCAGATCATATCCTGAAGTCCAGACCATTTCCTGATAGTGAAAATAATCAATAATTTATTGTTTGGGAGCCATTCTTCATCTACCAACATCAATGAAGTTGTTCCCTTGGTTAAAGCAATTGAAAATCTCCAATAACTCTGGTGTGTATGATTCAGAACATTGTTCCCACTGTATAGAAGTTCATGGATAGCCATTTAGATTATTTTCATTGCTGTTGCTTGATCTATTGAAAGTTTTCTGGTTGGCATGCTTTGCAAAAGTCCTCCATGCCCATTACTATCTCCTAGTATAACTCTGTAGACCAGTTGACTAACATCAGTCTTATTCTTTGGAAATTACAACAGAAGCACCACCAATTTTGATTCCCAATCATGCCATCAAAGGGTGGTGGAGAACTTCTTAAGGTCATCTAACTTGCACAACAGCTACCATAGCTCCCGTCTACTGAAAATGTGAAATACTGGAGATGTTGACATGGATGTACAGACCATAACACTATTTCCTATGTTTTTCTTCAGTCTTTGTGCAGTGAGGGTCTATCAGCTAAGCCCTAAAGGTTTTCTCCACCCCATTTCTAAACCCTGTAATAGACATCACATCAAAAAGGACTTCTAGCACTCTTGTAGTTTGTGAAAAATTGGCCAACTCCTGTTTCCCACATTTAATCCTTTTTTTTCCCCACACTTAATTCTATGTCCTCTTCAATACTCCTAACTTTTCCCACATTATTGACTGTCCCATTGTGACCTTCATCTAGCCCTGCAGACCCAACACTCTGCACCAATGTACAAGCTATAGCCCTGGGTTCTCTCTGGTTCTTCTATATCAAGCTGGCTTGACTGCACACACGTCCTAATGATTCCCATCTCCTGCTGGGCTGATCATGAACCACTGTGATTATTTTGCTCCACAGGAAACAGAGTATGTTCGATGGAGCAGAAATTCTGAGCGATGTTAATATTTTACTTGGAATAAATGATTTTCAAAGTTAAAAAGTTTTATTTACAACAGGAGCAAAAAGTCAATGAAACTGTGAATCTCAAGGAGGAAAATATAGACGTTATTTTCCAAAGGTATTGAACGTGAGGACACCCTCCTTTTTTGGACTGATGTTGAGAGAATACTTTGTTTGGAAATGTTCATCATGTGGGACTTTATACTCCATAAGGTCATTATGGGTTTGATGATGCTTGATTGACAATATAGGTCCCTAATGATCCAGAAGGTTACCAGGATATTTTGACCAGCAGTGGGAAAGATAGAAATGTTGTGATAATTACTTAATCAGCTTTCTTTGACCTGAAAAAGGAAACTTCTCAATCTTGAGAAGTTTTTTTCATAATTAAGTTGAAGAAGGATTTTTATGGTCACCTGAGGAACATTTTCTAGTCCTTACTTGGATATCTTAGCAATCCTATTATCAGGTTCTCTGATCTCTATAGTACACTTATATAAAATATATGACTATGAACACATACACATTTCTAATGTCTTAAATAATTTCAGCGGATCTTATCCACAGTCCCACATATCATAATTCACAATAAAAACAAAAAGAACAATGACTAGTCCTTTACATATTACATCTAATCCCTTGATAAACTTGTTGGGTCCAGAGTGTTTTGATAAAGATTTTTCTTCACACTATGTGAATAAACAAAGCACACTAGCCGTTTAATTTGAGAATGTAAACTCTATACATGGATAGATTTTAGAATGAGGATTTTGTTACTACAAGGACCATGATAATAAAGTAAAAATTTTCAAATCCATAAAATGTCACAGACCAGAGGAAAAGCAGATCTTTTCTTTAGGTTCTTCTTCAATGCACTTAACATTGTTAAAAATCATTCAGTGTTTATTCTATCAAGTATACTGCTTTCTGGAAAACAACCAACTCAGAAAGTAGTTCAAAGGTTAGTTATAAGATAAACTAATAGCTATGCTAAGCTATTACTTTGTAGAGCTAATAAAAAAAGAAAAAAATAAACTATATTGTTTCCACAATCTATATGGTCAGCTCCAGCAACAACCAAATCAATAATAAAACATTTTTATTGGGCTTCCCTGGTGGCACAGTGGTTGAGAGTCCGCCTGCCAATGCAGGAGACACGGGTTCGTGCCCTGGTCCAGGAAGATCCCACATGCCACGGAGCAGCTGGGCCCGTGAGCCATGGCCGCTGAGCCTGCGCGTCTGGAGCCTGTGCTCCGCAACGGGAGAGATCACAGCAGCGAGAGGCCCGTGTACCACCAAAAAAAAAAAAAAAAATTTTATTTAAACTTCGCCCTGCTTTCCCCTCCCTGCTTATGAAATTTTATCCTAACAGGGAAATCTCTTTGGAATATACCATAAATATAAAAAAGCAAGAGTGGACAATGTAATAAATGTTTTATTTTCATTTGTTAATAGATGGTGAAGTTCAGCTCACTTGTGGTTTGACCTTATCCTAGTACATGAACAATTTTTCTTAAATACAGCTTTCATATAACACCAGCCATCTCAAACTTCTGCACTCACCCCAAAGAAATAGACCTATACATGCACAGACATGTATGCATGCAAGCAGTCATTGCAATATAATATTATTTCATAAATTTGTACATACCACAATTCAAATCATACAGTGCCAAACATTACAGTTACACGTATAAGTGGCTGATAAAATGCATTATCCCACAAATGTAGCCTTTAGACCAAGTCGTCAGATACAATTTTTTTGTTGTTTCATTGCATATATTAATTTTAATAACAATTGGTACTAATCAATGATAAATATTGAATCTTTATTGCAATGATTTTCATCTGGGCTATACATCAAGAATATACTCAGATATTCAGATCTGATACGTTTGGAGGATGGCCCAGGCCACTGTCTTTTTTTTACGTTCCAGATGTTACTAACACAAATTTCAGGTTAAAAACTCCTGACTTATTAAACGCTTTCTGTGTGCTGAGTCCTGTGTTCAGTGACTGACATTCATTAACTCATTTAATCTTCATAACTACATCAGGTAAGTTTTCTTATTTCCATTTCACAGATGAAGGTACTGACACATGGAGCAGTTAAATAACGTGTTCAAGGTCTCCCAGAACTGGGATTTAAACCTAGATTGCATACATGTGTATGAAAGCAAATACATGATTCTGTATTTTTTATCACCTAATTCTTCAAATAAAGAAAAATATGGCTAAGGCAAAACTAAAATGGGTCAGTGAAAATTCAAATTAAGATAGCACCTGAACTCCCCAAAGAGTCTCCTTCTGCAGGGTCTGCCGTAAACTACTCTGACCCTCCCCAACGTACTCTCCACCATTTCAAATGTCATCATTTCAAAAAGCAAGCTGATTGAGCTACCAGTGCCCTGAGTTCTGCATTCCCTGGGATTGTGCTTCTCAGTTTTTCCCTATCCCTGTCACGGTGCTTAGGGCATGATGAGGCGTCAACACGTTATCTGTTAAATAAATAAATGTCACAGATTTGGTCCCCTGCTTTCTCAACAAGTCCCATCTTCTGTCTCTGGATTCCTTTAGGGTACGTCCTGGTTCCTAACTCTAGTTCCTTCCTCAACTCCAGCTCTCAGAACCTCCCTACTAGGCCCTTGGGCTCCTAGTGAGCACTTGTATCAAGCTTGATCCTTCAATCACAGGTTGAACCACCCACTCTCTGATCTCCCCCTAGGAGGTCCAGATTGTTCTTTGAGCAGACCCCCAAGTCACTCCACGGCACAGTGAGTGGGCAACATAGGGAAGCCGAGGCCCAGGGCCCAGGTTACTCCATGGCCTTTCAGACTACAACGCAGGACTGCACTTCAGTGTTCCTGTCCCCAGGGGTATTGTGCTGATTCAATTCTTCCGTTAGGTTATTCTGTCTCTCCTCACTGAGGGAACTCCAGAAATGGGATGACAGAAAGCAAAAGCCATTTATTTACATGGCTCTGAGTAAGGACTAAACTGGAGAAGATGATGTGATTTAAGAGATGTCTTTTTCAGCCTGAATTAAATACAACTACTCAAACCACCTAAAATGGTTTCCTAGAGATATCACATGTGAATTCGAGTTCATGGGGCACACTAAAGAATTAATCCTCTGTGACTTGCCTACATTTCAAGAGAAACAATAGCTTATCCTCAGAACTTGAAGAGAGATACACCTCAACAGAAGTCTCATAATTAATACATTAGAGCCTAACGTTTTAGGCCAAAACAAACATTTAATTCGAGGTATTTAAAAATACTAGGCATTACTCTAGTGAAGAAAGATTTTGATAATGATGGACAATATTAGTGTGGGTCCTCCACAAAGACTTTTGCTTCTTGCATACTATTATGATTGCATGGTAATCTTACCCAGCTAGTGTTTTCTTAATGTCCTGGGGAGGCTGATCATTGTAAATTACCTGTGACATCTCATTAATCCTCTTTTTCCTCACAAACGCATAATTAATGGTAACATTGACAATAATACACAAATTAGCTAAGTGACGCTTTATGGTGTTGGTTTTGATTAACGTCAGGAACCCAAAAATGACATTAATGTAATGCAGATCCCAAAAGGCAGTCTGCACTTTGACCCCAGACATACATTTTGTTTGCACCATCACCAAGATTAATCCTCCTCTGGATGAAGACAAGACAAAACTCTGGCCACTGGCAGTGTATGCCGGGCTGTCGGAAAACAAACTGCCTCAATTGCATTTGTTTAAGAAGGAAATCTTAATGCATAGAAAACAACAGCATAGTGTCATTTCCTATTGTCTAGTTAGGACAAAGATAAATGAGCAACTGTCATGATTTAGATCAACTGCTTCTCTGCTAACTTCTATTATTTGCTTATTTATGGAGCAGTGTTTAATTAAAAGTATACCTAGATGATATGAAGCACATGATAAAATGATTAAAATTCCTTCTGCTTTCACTGTAAATGGTTTTTGGAAATCAAAACTGATTTTTATATGCATTTCAACCTTCAGGACCTCTAAATGATACATTCTTACTAACCACAAGAGAGTAAAAAAAAAAATCAATGCCTGAGAAAATATTCTTTGTCTCTGACTTGAGTAACAAAGTGAAAGCACTAAAAGGAATTTGAATAAACTTCTCTGCTTCAAACGTGAGGCACCTTTGCTGAGAGTGAGGAGGTTGATTTAGAAACACTTTTTCCAAATTATAAAAGAGAAACAGACACTGTACTTAGTCACAGTATTTTCTATTGCTGCATCATCAACTTCTAAATTCAGGGTTAATCATGTGACTTTATTATGATCATGAACAGTTCCTTAATCACGATTTTCACAAATCCAAGTTGAGTACTGAATCTTTTTAACACTTGAAAGAGGTATAGCATGCTCATTTTTAAAGATGCAACCTTCTATTTTCTTCCTAACAATTATTAATAGCTGAAAATTTTTAATGGTATGTCGTTTTCTGAAAATAATTACAATAGTCCTTTCTTGATTCGTTTGACATTTATTTATTTAGGCTATTTTTCAAAATGTTGTAAACCACAGCCCTGGCTAATGATCATATTCCATTTCAATAATGGAATAGGGAGAAAAGCCATATTTTCGTACTATTTTTCTATTCACATAAATAACTACCATTTGGAGAATGCTTTATAGACAAAAATATATAATACATAAAGTGATGTTGTAAAATTTGAAATAAATCCACCACAACTGGAAAGTAAAGATCACCAAAAGTATAAAAACACTGTGTATGTATTTGATTGAAAGAAGAGGAATTTGAACATCTTAACAGATGATTTTAGTTGCTATGGGTATACATTTTCAATTATAATACTCCTAATTTCCACTTCCCTCCCAAAAAATAAGAAAGCAGACTGCCTTACAACTGCTTGTCATAGCAGTTTAATTTTGAAAAATGCCTTGTCTGTCCCCACTTGCAATATATTTATCATATGACTTGGTTTACCTTTTTTTTGGTTATTTAAAATTACAAAATAATCCACTGGAAGAGGCTCAGGTTTTTCTTTTTCTCTTGTTTAAACATTATTTTAAAATCAAAAGCAGCTTATTTTTAAGTAGACTTATTAAGTGTTAGTTGCACCAACTTTCACCAGCACACAAACCTACTGGAAAGCAAACTGGAATTTAAGGGGCAACAGGGATTCCCATAGAAGTCATATTTTCAGTCAACCTAACTAAACTGTAAATCGAGATTATGACAATAAATTATTTTTTATTATTTTGTCAGGAATAAGTACAGCACTGAATTTTGAAAGAGATTTGGGCTTAATTCATATGTTAAATAGGTCGGGATAAACCAGTGCCAGAAGAAATTGAAACTGGCCCTATATTACATAGAAACCCAAATTAGGCACTCATCACTAAACTAATTAGTCATTGATAAATTTCTTATAGAAATGCAATTCCTTTACACTGCAGAGCCTAAGGAATGAAATGATTGAAAGCTTCAAATTAAAAAAAAAATCGGTGACAATCTTTTCATCAGAGACATTGTTTATAACATGGTTTGAAGGTAGCTGTAGTAACATCTTTAACTGGTTAAAAACACTCATCAAGCTATAAAACTACTTTCTTAGATGAGTCCTCTGGAGCAAACTGTTTGAAACCTCCCAAAGTGCCTTCATTTGTATTTTTTCAGCACTTAGGATGAAGATTACTCTTCATCCAAATGTATAATTTTCACTTTTCGTTTTTATTCAGGTTCATTGGGAGCAAATGTGTCAAGCCATGATTTTATAGAAATCTCTTTTTCAGGTTTACATGTGGTACACTGAATTTTAATAAGCCCCAATAGATGTGCCAAGTTACTTTTTTTGTTGTTCTAAGAAATTACTCCACGCAAATAAAGAGGCTGCTGTGTGGGAAAGCATGTTTTCTTAAGTGTTTAATCGGACATTTCCATCCCACAAGACTTTGTAGATGTGTTTTTGCTTTGAAAACATATCTTATCAGGGTGGTTGGTGTAAAATTCTTGTCTGTTTTCTTACCTTTGAATTTGAGCTCTATTTATAAGACTCAGCTGAATGATGTCTACAGCTAAGGAATTTCCTTACTAGGGAGTTTTACATGAACACGATTAATGAGAAAGCACCACGAGGCAAGGAGCAGGATGTCAATTTAGGTTTCCTTTACAGGCTAACCTTATCAAAATGTTCCCCTTTACATAGGAGAAAAAGACGTGACAAAGTGGTTAACTATGTATCTGATTTTATCTTTCTGTCACTTTCCTCTTGATAGGATATCTTTTCAGAATAAACAAAAGGAGATGAATTCTTCATTCCCTATTTGTATATGCAAGTGAAATGGGGTCCCTCTCCCTGTGGAAAGCACTGGCCTTTCTCACATGGAACAAACTGCTAGAGAAACTTGGTTTAGACGAAATGCAAATATTTAATTCTTGAATCTATATTTTGAAATATAACATGGTATTTTTCCATAAATCTATGTGCAGTGACATATTTCATAACATTACATAAGGTTTTCCATGCATTTTTATTCATGGAAGAACAGTTTGCAGAATATCACAACATTGTACTAGTCATCTCCAGTGAGTTAATTTTCACTTTAATGTGAATATACAATTTATGGAAAAATAATAGTTATTCAGGCAGAAAAGCACTTACCTGTTGCTGTGTGAAAATTTCTACCCTCAAAAATGTGCTTTTACTTCAGTTATTATTAGTAGGCTATACCAATGCCTTAAAATTTTTATAAACAGAACCTTAAATCTGCATTTTGGTTGAGGACTTCCCTTTTTTAGACAACTGAAAATGAAACAGCACGACCTAAGTCCAAAGAGCATTCTTATACATGCCTCGACTTTGGTGTTTTGGTAACTGCCCTATGGAGACTGTCCTTTATTAAGACTCCTGATGAGTGTTCTGCCTGTAGTTTTCGACCAAGAATGTCAAATAAGGTTTGAAAGCAAATGTAAACTGTGATGCAAGTGACACACACTAAAAATAGCCCTATAAATCTGTTCATTTTGTTTAGATAGTCTCCAGAGTTGTAAAAAGTAGGACTGCTCGGCTCTATTATTTGTTTTGGAAACACTAATTCTGTAGAGAATAGGCCACTGATAATGCTATATTACATTAGAGAAGATTTATTGACTGTCTCTAGATTCAATTTTTTTTTAAAAAAGATATTTTTTTCTGCCCTCATTTTCCAAATAATCTACAAGATAATTAACTGAATGGAATCTACAATGGCAAAGAAATTTGCCCATTTAGTCATTAGAACTAAGATTTTGAAAGAATCACATTTATCTAAAATGAAATTAATTAAATTTTCTAATGGAATTCTCATCCCTATTAACCTGTCAAATACGTTGTTTCCAGTGTTTCCAATGACAGAGTAACAATATTTATTATCCAACATACCATGAGTTTTTAAAAATAACTCCAGGAGAACATTTTTAGAACATTGACATGCTGAATAGACAACTAAAAAAAAGAAAATCAGACATTTCTCTGCGAAAAATAGCTATTGTAACTTACAGTGTTTGATGGAGGATGTATTTTTAGGAAACCATAAAATTTGAATTTGAGATATTGAGTAGTGGGTTAAAATTGAGGGAGGGAGCATGAGTTCTCTCATATGTTAAGGAAGTTTAAAAAAAGTGGCTTATCTTTCTCTTGAGAAAAAGTTTAGGCGTTTAAACTCTTCCATTTCCCTTTCCACATGATAGTCAATAGGATTTCTTGGATTGGTTGGATGGCTTTGCACTTAAGCCAAGATTGATTGCCATCTAAGGCTTTGTTTTTGGATATCTTATCCCAATGGAGGCATGTATAAACAGACAAAATGACTAAATTGGGCAGTGATCTGACCTTTCAGAAGAGAGGCAGTTAAAAACTACACCAACTGTTCTTTGAAGAAACAAGAATATTGTCATTTAACAGAACCTTCCAGTTTAGTTATTTTTCTTCCACACGGCTAAACTGAACACTGAATTACTAAGAAATAGGAGTTTCCAGGGTTTTGGGCCTCCTTTCCCCCCTAGAACACTTCCCTCCATCCCCAAGTTCAGAAAGAAAAAAGTGTTGCTATTCATGTGATAATTGTCAAAACCATGATAAGTGCCAAACAAGTCAGTGCCAAGAAATCATTAGTTCAGTATACGTTTCGGATTCCTGTAATGTTCAGTTAATGGGCCAGATTTCACCAGACCTTTTTTTCTTGTAAATTCTTCTTGGTTTGTTTTTAGCCATCTTTTAAAAGAATTGTGTAAGCCAGCCTTACAGTGATCCTGCATGAGTTAAAATTAAATATTAAAAAACCTGAAATATTGTTTTTGACAAATTTTTACATTCCATTCTCATTACATACATTTTGGCATGCTAATTTAGAAAACCAAAATGCTGCACTGAAAAATTTACCGGCCCCATATCACAGCTGAACAGTATATCTCAAACACATAAAACACAGAAGGAAGATAAGATAACCAAACCATCTTTAAATCTTAAAAATAATTCTGATTCATGTAAAAAGAAAGTTAACATCCAGAAAAATTTAGGAATATGTTTTAATCTTTTTTTAATCCTCATGGTATATGTTGATGCAAAACCTTTTCCATAAGTGAATTACATCTAATGCTTCAAATACATACAGTTTTATTGTATCTTTCTAAATAGTTCATAGAAAAATGTCACCATGAAATTAGCAAATATGACAATGATAGTAACCAACCAGGACTTTGAAAAGCAAAGGAAAAGGAATAGAACAATTTTTGTTTGTAAACCTATTGACATAAATAGTCTGACCTGTCACAAATTACCTTTCAGCTACCGTATGTTATGTATAGAACAGTCAAAACTGATAACATTTTGCTTTCATCAGTTTTGTGTTAAATTCTGAAAACCTGAAATGTTTATTGTGGTGAGATAACACAATGAATCTAGATAGCATGCACTCCCTGTACATGTTTACTAGGGTAAGAATTCATAAATGGAAAACTGTTTGGACTAAACAACAGGGTTATTGCTTCTAAAAGGCAGCTCATGGGTTGTTTAATAGTATTTTAAATGTCTGCTAATGAGAGTCACACAAAAACACAGAAGAGTAGAGAATTGGTTCCAGAGGCGATCACACAGTAGTCAAGAAGATTAACATGCCGCTAGGGGACAGCAGAAAGTCACAGAATGAGGTAGTGCCAGAGAGACCAGAACAAAAGGCTTTTCTTTGTCGGGAGTGAGAGAGAGAGAGACACTAAGATGTATTTCCAAACCAAAATCTTTTACAAGTGAAGTGTTTGTAACTATATTTTTAAAAAGCAGTAAAAAATATTTGCAGAGATCTATTTTTAGATTGCTAAGATCTGTGTACCAGAATGTTATAAAATATACATAACTATCATCTTGGCAAAATAAATTCAAATATGGACTATTCTATTTTCTGCAGTTGAGAGTGAAGGAAAGTTTTAAACATCAGAAAAAAAACGTGAGTTGCAAAACACATTAGACTGAACCTATCAATGACAAAATACAGCTGAGAAATACTGAAAATTTGTTCAACAAAGCTAAACATAGGCAGAATCTATTCCATTTTCAAAGAGTGACTATCCAAAAAATAAAAGTAACTAGAAAATTGATCAAACTAACCAAATATTCTACAAATCAAGCTGCTTACCCAGACTCACAATATATTCATAATTTTTAAGCCCAATTTTGATTATTGGTTTGAGTTGCAGTCGTAGTTCCAGGGGACTGGAAATCTTAACCTCTTCAATTATTTTAAAAGCTAATGCACATCCTTTAACAATTCAACTCACTGAAATGGTCATTTATACTTCTATATTTATACACCTAAGCATCATTTTAAGTGCAATAGATTCTGCAATCCCAGGTGATTTACCTATAAAGCAACATTTGTATCAAATCTTAGACTCTAAATTTCTGAAATTCATGGATCACTGTTCCTTTGTTTGATCTGCTTAATCCTGGATCACTGAATACTCAGTTAATATATCCTATGATAAAGATGTTGATAACTTTTGCAATCATTTTTCTCGGTTCTAGTATTGCTTCTTGAATGCTATCTATTCTTTATTCTTGTTTTGTGTAATATATATATACCATTTCTTACCACACAATCACAATTTTCTCATATGTCATAAGATCAAAAAGCTGAAAAGAATTTAAGTTAGTTCATTTCCCCATTATTTTTTTTAAACTGTTCATTAAATATTGCAAATGTATGTTGGTCCTGTGTTTATTATTCAAGAACCAATATGTCACGCACAGAATTTTTTTTTAATTACTAGTAGCTGGTATATATTGTACACATAAATACTTAGAATTCTTTTCCCAGCACCAAAACGAAATTTTAATTAAAATTGTACATTTGTTTCCAAATACATGCCATACCCTTGAGTTTTCATTGTTTTATCTTTACCTGTTTAATCTTCTCCTTTTTTCTGTAACGTACTTTCCCTTCTGGTCAAGTATTCTGACTCTTACACACTCCTAGAATTTAGTATTTCTTTTTTCCCAGAGGGCCTTTACCCCTAGATCACAAGTATTCATTCTTTGTCTCCTTTTCCCCATAGGTTCCGGTTTTATAGATTGTATTCTCTCTTTTTATTCTGCAATTTGGACTGACTCCAAAAAAATAATAATAATAATTCCCTCAACACATTCTAAATCCTGAGGATCCTTTCTCTGCACTCCCCCCCAAGGTAGAGAAGATCTTCCTAACATCTTGCCTAAATCCTGTCTCCTGCATTTAAGACCCTGCTGTCTTGTACTGTCCTCAGAGGAAATAGACCAGCTGTTCACTCTACCTGCAAAGGACTGTGTTCCTTCATGAACTTGAAGACTGCTATTAATTCCCTCCAAGTCTTTTCTTCTCCAGACTAAACAAGGCCAGTTCCTTTACCCTTGTTTCATTGAGACTGTTTCCCAAGCCTTTAGTTATTTTGCTGCTTCCTCTGGACCTACTCCAAATTCTGCACATTCAGCTTAAGTGGTAGGATCCTAAAGGACACAGTGTGATAACAAGGAACTGATTAATAATACGTATAATGTAGATGATTATTTATGTTCCCTAAATTCTTCAGTGACTATCAGTATTTTGTGTATGAAAAACAGGGCTCTGTTTTTAAGCCATATTTGGCTTGTGATCCACTATGGCCTCCTGTATCTTTTCTCTTACTTATGATTGAACAAACGTCTCCTTTCTTACACTTAAAGTTTATTTTTTTTTCTCTCCACTAGCTAATTGCTTTTACGTTTTACCAATAACCCTCACTCTATTTTTTCTACTTGCTTCTTAACTATTCTCTCTTACTTTGGTTTTTGTCTCTTGCTTAAATTCAGATCACAATATCTTGCAAAACTATCAAATTCTCAACAATTTATTTATAGTGCAAAAATAATTGAAATAATTCTTTGTGTGTTTGATTTCCTTAAGCAGACTCTTAATAAGTAAGATTAGTGAGTTTTGAAGAAGGAACAATATCTGGAAAAGATTAACGTTACACTAAAAGCTAGATAATTGCTCCTTTCAAACAGGAAGACTTGGTTAATACAGCAAGTGTGAAAGACAGAGAGAAGAGAGGGTGTTTGCATAAGTTAATTTCTGGAACACTGGAAGCATTTGGCCTTTACTCCTTTCTTACCTCAGAAAACACCTGAGGTCTGTGATTTCCCTCACAACTGCACACTCTGTCATGTCGAATACTTTATGTGCCTACATAGAGAGATAGAGAAGATAGATATGAATAAAATTATATCTAATCTCTCCCATCCCTAACACCTGTGAATAACAGTTATCTTTCAGGACGTTCACCTTGTAGAGTAGGTTATAACACTTAGAAATTATATTAAGTGTTTAGAGAGAAAAAGCTATGGAATAATTCTGCAAATTCTGAGTAGTTCGCACTGTGGGCCACTGATGACTAAAATGGTCAGTAATAATGAACAAATCAGAGTAAAAAGTACTACGTAATTCTGTTATTGCCCAAATATTGTGCTGTGAAAGGAAAGAAAAAAATTTCAAAATTATACAGGTTTAATAGAAAAGTATGACTTCAAAAGCTGATTTTCAGTACCAGTCATCTAACATAAAAGAACAAAGTTACCTCTGCAAAATGATCATTTTTTAATTTGTGCTAAATCACAAACTTTTTTTAAAAAAAGATCCCAAGAAATAGAAAACTATTCGCATTGTATTACCCATTCGTCTCCAATCTAATCTTTACCCAAAAAAAGGAGGAGGGAGGAGGGAAAGAAATAAAGTAAAAAAATATAACCTTCAAAATTTTATTCTCACCCAGAGGTTAGCCTATAAAAAGAAGGCTGTCCAGCATAGACAGTCCAGGACTCTATCGTTTCCAGCGACTGCATTCAAGTTGCTGAAATTGCAAAGAAAAGTTAACTCTATTTAACACATGTCTAGTGCATACAAGCCCTTTTATTGTTTCTTAAACCCTAGAGTTACCTTCATGAAGAAAATACTACCTTCAAGTAAGAAGACAAAAGTAAAGGTCCCCCTCTGTCATTTGTAATTGTAATTTCAATTTACAAAAAATAAAAAGTAAAATAAATAAAACCTTTGGAACAGTACAATAGCTGTCATTTGGCACAGCGTGAATTTAGCCAGACTGTTTACTTACATAGGAGTCTTATCTGAAGGTCAGAAATGTAATAAAAAAACTAACTAAATACAAAGGGAAACCAGTGAAAGGGGAAATAATCCAATCTCAAAATGTCCTACTTACACCATTTACAGTTTGTTGTTTGAGAACTTGTAAAATTATTATTTATCTGGAAATAATTAGAGCTCTAGAAAAAAAAATACCCTAATGTAAAAATCTCCATAATGAACTCTGTAGAATATTTAAAAGTGAAAAGAGGTGCATAAGCACACTGCAGATACACTGCAATGGACGGGGCACAGAGCTTTCTAACAGGCTCATTTACGGGTGGCGTGTGCAGAGGAGAGGTGTAAGGAGCCTCTGACTCCTTCATTGTCACTTGAATGGACAGACACCTTGGCTGGAAAACATCAGGGACTCTTTGCTATTTGTTTCCTTTTTCTCTGTCTAGCATTTTCTTTTCTGATCAGCTTTCTAAACATTATCCCTTTCTCTCTCAATCTCTACAGTCTACCTTTTCTCTTTCTCTCCCTCTCTAGGTTCAGTAACTCACTTTTCCTATGTAACGATTACATTTGTTATGTTAAATTCTATGTATATTTTACCTTCTTAATGCCCCATCTTTATTTCCCTCTCTCTAAACCATTTCTGTCTTTCTATCTCTTTCTCCTTTAGGCCCTCTCTGTCCCCTGCAACATTTTCTCTTATTCTGTCACCTCAGGGTGCAGCTGACTTCACTGCTCTTTTTCCTGTCACTCTGGGACACTCCTCAGGAGCAGATCTCTTTTTCACTTCTCTTTCCACGTGGTTCGTGCTTGCATTTGGAAGGACGACTTATGCCTTGAGTCGGCGTTAGGCAAGGGGGTCATAATACCCAAGGAAATGCAAAATCTCTCAAGAAGAGTAGATTTTTTTCAAAATATTTTATTTTAATGGAGAGTACCAGAAGATGCAAAAATTAAAAAGTAATACCCATAAAATATAATCCCTCTGTGTTTCAAACACACTGCCTTTATATCCTGCAGGTGTTCTTTAAGACCAAGTTGAAGCACATTCATTTAAAAGATCTCTTGCTACTTTATTTTTACTTTTCATTTCCCAAAAGGTTTTAAGTGATTTCTTCAGCACAGTTTACTAAACAGAAGATAGGTGCATTTGTCTACTGAATCTGAATATCTTTGGCTGCAACAGAATGTATTTTAACAAGTCTGTTCTTAGTAGAGACACAGTTTAAGTAACCTGTGCATTTCATTTGTAAATAATTTATTATTGAATACAAATGGCTACACTTTCTAACATGTCAAAATCAACAGGGGGCAGGGCTGGGTATAAGGGTTCACTATTAGCCAACTACATTTTTGTCAAGATTGTATGCAAGGCATAGTTAATATTTAATTTAGCTTATAACACTGAAAGGCTCTGGCATATAACGCATTGCCATGATATACAAAGAGGAGTACACTGTGTCTTCCTCTTTTGGAGAAAAGAAAAATGTTTAAATTTCCCACCAATGAAGCAATCTGAGAAACTGGGTAACTTCTAACGTTTTTTAATCCCAACTTTAAAAGAAACAATGAGCATTTATATGTATATTCAGCAATGATTGCAATACCACCCACGCCCCCCAAAAAGCTCTGATGGGTTTTCGACCTTTGGATCCCCCCAAAATACTCTAGGAGACTAGAGAACAATCGGTGGGTTTCACGTAGCACCTGATTGATATTTCCAGGGTGTGAAAGCCTCCACTGGCAGATTAGGCTGATATTGCATATTCAAACACGTACAATGATATATTTGTCATTGCTATTGACCTTTATCTCTCCAGTTTCCTGACAACCTTCTACAGTTATTGACATTACAAATACCAGCAACAACGTGCAGGGCAAAGTATAACCTTTCATTTACCTTCATGTCCCTCAAATGACTCATGTAGGTAGTTTCAACAAAAGCAGCAAACAATGATACTGTTGATTTTTTTTCCTCTTAACTTGCTAAAATGTTTTCCATTTTCCTCTTGTTCTCAGAAAATCATGCCAATAACTCTCTACAAAGGAAATGATTTCAAATGAATACAGGTAATTAGAAGTGTCAAGAAATCAGCAAAGTAGGGTGTCTGCCATCATTTCTTGGAAAGAATGCCAGATTCCCTTTCAAAAAGGTCTTTGTCATTTTTTAATAGAAGGTAATTAATGTAAACTACAGTAAAATGTACAGGATCCCAGTCACTTGTCTTTCTTGCCATAGAAATGGGACCATAAAGATGTTTTGATATCTAGAAACAATCTTCTGAGGTTATTTTAACATGACTTTTAATTACAAAAGTAGTCCTTTTAGTCTTTTCATTTTAAAAGAAAAAGGATTTAGAACGGGCACATTTATTAGGAGACAAAAGACAGAAAGTTTTACAAGGAAAAATTATCTGGAAAGTGAAACAACAGGATTTTATAAAGCTGACAAGAGTTAAGGATGCAGTAATTAGCCTATATCTCAAATGTTTCCAACAATAAGAGAAATAATGCATAACATCCTAGTGAAGGTAATTATACACTTTTGATACTATGATACCTTGGACACAATTAGATCTCTTCTTTTCTCTAAGGCTATACAAAATTGACTATTTACCTTTATTAAAGCCACCTCTTCATGAGATCAGTGACAAGTGGCTCATAGGTATTTATTAAACATGAGAATTTTTAGGGCTGTTCCATTCCTTTGCAGATGAGGGTGAAATTTAAGCCAATTTTGACATTATCTGAAGTTCATAATTATGAAGGTCATAATTTCCTACTATAAGCTATACGAATGGAATAATCCTTCCAAGATTAAGTTTCTACATGTATGTACATATGAAATTATTCTCATTTTATCTCTTGGTTCCCAAGAAACAGTAATATTCCCTCATTTAAGGTTTCATTATCTTGGGATAGCAAAAAAGTATTAATCACAAGAAATATATCCTAAAACCTAGAAATTTGAAATTAAAGTTATGAGGCTATTTCAGTATTGATGACTTTAACATTGAAACATTAATTAATTGGGGATTATGATAACAGTGCATATAAGAACTCAGTAAGTATGACCATTATTATCTATTACTGGGAATAAGATGGACTGGAGAAAAAATATAGCCAAACTCTTACAACAAATCTTTGTCAATGCAACAAGTAGAATAACATCTTGTTTTTCCATAAACCTCTATACTGAGATTGTTCTCCTTCATGGAACCCACACCAGTCATCAAACAAACAAAAGAAAAACACTTTTAGTTTCATTGATCTTTGCTATCGTTTCCTTCATTTCTTTTTCATTTATTTCTGATCTGATTTTTATGATTTCTTTCCTTCTGCTAAGTTTGGGGTTTTTTTGTTCTTCTTTCTCTAATTGCTTTAGGTGCAAGGTTAAGTTGTTTATCGAGATGTTTCCTGTTTCTTAAGGTAGGATTGTATTGCTATAAACTTCCCTCTTAGAACTGCTTTTGCTGCATCCCATAGGTTTTGGGTCGTTGTGTCTCCATTGTCATTTGTTTCTAGGTATTTTTTGATTTCCTCTTTGATTTCTTCAGTGATAACTTCGTTATTAAGTAGTGTATTGTTTAGCCTCCATGTGTTTGTATTTTTTACAGATCTTTTCCTGTAATTGATATCTAGTCTCATAGCGTTGTGGTCAGAAAAGATACTTGATACAATTCCAATTTTCTTAAATTTACCAAGGCTTGATTTGTGACCCAAGATATGATCTATCCTGGAGAATGTTCCATGAGCACTTGAGAAAAATGTGTATTCTGTAGTTCTTGGATGGAATGTCCTATAAAGATCAATAAAACTAAAAGCTGGTTCTTTGAGAAGATAAATAAAATTGATAAACCATTAGCCAGACTCATCAAGAAAACAGGGAGAAGACTCAAATCAATAGAATTAGAAATGAAAAAGGAGAAATAAAACTGACACTGCAGAAATACAAAAGATCATAAGAGATGACTACAAGCAACTCTATGCCAATAAGATGGACAACCTGGAAGAAATGGACAAATTCATAGAAATGCACAACGTGCCAAGACTGAATCAGGAAGAAATAGAAAATATGAACAGACCAATCACAAGCACTGAAATTGAAACTGTGATTAAAAATCTTCCAACAAACAAAAGCCCAGGACCAGATGGCTTCCCAGGCGAATTCTATCAAACATTTAGAGAAGAGCTAACACCTATCCTTCTAAAACTCTTCCAAAATATAGCAGAGGGAGGAACACTCCCAAACTCATTCTGCGAGGCCACCATCACCCTGATACCAAAACCAGACAAGGATGTCACAAAGAAAGAAAACTACAGGCCAATATCACTGATGAACATAGATGCAAAAATCCTCAACAAAATATTAGCAAACAGAATCAAACAGCATATTAAACGGATCATACACCATGATCACGTGGGGTTTATTCCAGGAATGCAAAGATTCTTCAATATACGCAAATCAATCAACGTGATACACCATATTAACAAATTGAAGGAGAAAAACCGTATGATCATCTCAATAGATGCAGAGAAAGCTTTTGACAAAATTCAACACCCATTTATGATAAAAACCCTGCAGAGAGTAGGCATAGAGGGAACTTTTCTCAACATAATAAAGGCCATATATGACAAACCCACAGCCAACATCGTCCTCAATGGTGAAAACCTGAAAGCATTTCCACTAAGATCAGGAACAAGACAAGGTTGCCCACTCTCACCACTCTTATTCAACATAGTTTTGGAAGTTTTAGCCACAGCAATCAGAGGAGAAAAGGAAATAAAAGGAATCCAAATCGGAAAAGAAGAAGTAAAACTGTCACTGTTTGCAGATGACATGATACTATACATAGAGAATCCTAAAGATGCTACCAGAAAACTACTAGAGCTAATCAATGAATTTGCTAAAGTAGCAGGATACAAAATTCATGCATAGAAATCTCTGGCATTCCTATACACTAATGATGAAAACTCTGAAAGTGAAATCAAGAAAACACTCCCATTTACCATTGCAACAAAAAGAATCAAATATCTAGGAATAAACCTACCTAAGGAGACAAAAGACCTGTATGCAGAAATTTATAAGACACTGATGAAAGAAATTAAAGATGATACAAATAGATGGAGAGATATACCATGTCCTTGGATTGGAAGAATCAACATTGTGAAAATGACTCTAACCCAAAGCAATCTACAGATTCAATGCAATGCATATCAAACTACCACTGGCATTTTTCACAGAACTAGAACAAAAAATTTCACAATTTGTATGGAAACACAAAGGACCCCGAATAGCCAAAGCAATCTTGAGAACAAAAACGGAGCTGGAGGATCAGGCTCCCTGACTTCAGACTATACTACAAAGCTACAGTAATCAAGACAGTATGGTACTGGCACAAAAACAGAAAGATAGATCAATGGAACAGGATAGAAAGCCCAGAGATAAACCCACGCACATATGGTCACCTTATCTTTGATAAAGGAGACAGGAATGTACAGTGGAGAAAGGACGGCCTCTTCAATAAGTGGTGCTGGGAAAACTAGACAGGTACATGTAAAAGTAGGAGATTAGATCACTCCCTAAAACCATGCACAAAAATAACCTCAAAATGGATTAAAGACCTAAATGTAAGGCCAGAAACTATCAAACTCTTAGAGGAAAACATAGGCAGAACACTCTATGGCATACATCTCAGCAAGATCCTTTTTGACCCACCTCCTAGGGAAATGGAAATAAAAACAAAAATAAACATATGGGACCTCATGAAACTTCAAAGCTTTTGCACAGCAAAGGAAACCATAAACAAGACCAAAAGACAACCCTCAGAATGGGAGAAAATATTTGCAAATGAAGCAACTGACAAAGGATTAATTTCCAAAATTTACAAGCAGCTCACGCAGCTCAATAACAAACAACCCAATCCAAAAATGGGCAGAAGACCTAAATAGACATTTCTCCAAAGAAGATATACAGACTGGCAACAAACACATGAAAGAATGCTCAACATCATTAATCATTAGAGAAATGCAAATCAAAACTACAATGAGATATCATCTCACACCAGTCAGAATGGCCATCATCAAAAAATCTAGAAACAATAAATGCTGGAGAGGGTGTGGAGAAAAGGGAACACTCTTGCACTGCTGGTGGGAATGTGAATTCGTACAGCTACTATGGAGAACAGTATGGAGGTTCCTTAAAAAACTACAAATAGAACTACCATATGACCCAGCAGTCCACTACTGGGAATATACCCTGAGAAAACCATAATTCAAAAAGAGTCATGTACCAAAATGTTCATTGCAGCTCTATTTACAATAGCCCGGAGATGGAAACAACCTAAGTGTCCATTATCGGATGAATGGATAAAGAAGATGTGGCACATATATACAATGGAATATTACTCAGCCATAAAAAGAAATGAAATTGAGCTATTTGTAATGAGGTGGATAGACCTAGAGTCTGTCATACAGAGTGAAGTAAGTCAGAAAGAGAAAGACAAATACCGTACGCTAACACATATATATGGAATTTAAGGGGAAAATAAGGTCATGAAGAACCTAGGGGTTAGACAGGAATAAAGACACAGACCTACTAGAGAACGGACTTGAGGATATGGAGAGGGGGAAGGGGAAGCTGTGACAAAACGAGAGAGTGGCATGGACATATATACACTACCAAACGTAAAATAGGTAGCTAGTGGGAAGCCGCCGCATAGCACAGGGAGATCAGCTCGGTGCTTTGTGACCACCTAGAGGGGTGGGATAGGGAGGGTGGGAGGGAGGGAGACACAAGAGGGAAGAGATATGGGAACATATGTATATGTATAACTGATTCACTTTGTTATAAAGCAGAAACTAACACACCATTGTAAAGCAATTATACTCCAATGAAGATGTAAAAAAATAAAAAAGAAAGAAAAACACTGAACTGTAATTGATGTGCTAATCATATGCTATTCCATTTACCAATAATATGCTTCTGGGAATCATGATTTAGTGTATTTTTGTTTATAAACCAGTCAAATCAAATTTTCAGAGTGGATGAATCTGGCCATTTTAGGGAAGAGACTACGCTTCATACAAGCATAACTTTTAAAGTCTGGCATTAAACTAATATAAAAAGGGTAGTGCAAAATGGCACAGAATCATTTATAATAGATATTACCCCAAAGGTGGGAGAAGGAGCAAAGTAGTAGTGAAGATTGAGTCTAGGAAATGTGGCTTGGTTGATATACTCAGATTGATCAAGGCCCAGGCAAGATTTACAAGTGATGGACCCAAGCTTTAACCACCACATAGAAGAAATAATCAGAGTCTATTTTAGTTACTAAAGTTCAGTTCAAAAGCTGAAGTGAATTCACAATATTATGAGAGAAATACAGTCAAAAATACAGAACACAGTCAGAAGAATTGACAGAGAAGGCAGAAAAAGTTGCTTCCAAGCAGCACATTAGCATCAAGGAAGAGAAAGCTGGACTGCCTCAAGTACCTGGATTCAGCTGATGGTTCTTTCTCACTTATATGACTCTGGTTCTTTTAGCCCAAGGATAGTGGGTGGTCAGGAAAGTAGCCATTGATGGCAGGATCATTTCAAGCTGTGTAGCCTCATCCTCCAAATCATATAATCTCAGCTCAGAGCCCTGACTCAGTATTTTCTCAGAGCCGGTTGTCCTAAAACCCTTCCCAGAATCAAAGGAGTTTGGAAGAGTCATTTGAAACACCATATTCAAAGTGTAATGGTGTACAACTGGTTTGTCTTTCACTCCTTCCCTGCTTGTAAATAAGAAATTCCATTCTCATTATTGCCCTCCAGCCAGACAGTGAAGACGAGTCATTTCTTTTGTTACTAATGGTATAGTTTATTGCGTATGGCCTTAAAAAGCAGATGAAACTATTGGTTCATCACTGTCAAAAATAATAGCAAAATATTAACCATGTTCAAATCAAAGATTATTGGTTTCATCATTCCTTGTTGTTCAAATGTGTAATTGTAGGCAGGGCTGGTATTCAGCCAGGGAGTAATAGAACAGGCCATATTTGTTGTTAAAATAATGAAACACTATTATCCACAGTCACAGACCACTAACTGCTCTAACCCCTCAAAGACTGACCATGCTCCTAGCAGCCTGGCTTCTCATCCCCAAAATAACTACCCTAAGCTAATTCAAGTAATGCCTTTATAGCAACAGGTTCTCCAGCACCCTCAGCGATATGATTGATGTCTTATTGGTTTGTGCTCTTACCGTATCATTTTTTCAATATTTTTATAATTACCCCTGATTCCAGCTCCTCCCTCCACCCAATGGGTTAATTTGTTCACCCTCTTGAGCATGTATTTTGCAGATGGTAAACTTATTCTATAAAAGCCACACTTACATTTTCAGAGCTGATTCAGCTCATTGATAAAATCTACCCTTAAATTTTCTAGTCAAATTATATCTTCCACACTATTTGTATGTGTCCATGTATCTGAGTAGAATCAGAGATATTTTAGAGATTAGCTTTAGCACAGCTCAGATGCACCTCTGCAGCCCTTCTCTGCATAGAGGTAGGATGACACTCTATTTGAATGAGAAGTTTTATCAGGCTCATTAATTTTCATAATAGAATACCAGCTTTACCACCTACAAGTCTGATACCTAAAATATACAGCTCTCACTTCAACAATCAGCAATTTAAATATTATTGTGGGTCTATTATGGACTAGGTACTTGGCAACATATAATATCCATGCTTAAAGTACAGGGAATTCAATTTTTAAATGAGTTCCATCCAACTTCTGCCAAAGCATGGTGAAGACAACCTATATTTGAGAAAGCTTAAAAAATATACTGACTATCCATCTCTCTCTGATTCTCTAAAATCTATTCCAGATTCTACTTTAAACAATAGAAACCAGTGGAGCTGGATTATATTAATTTGGCACTCTATAAAAATGCTTTTATTAAATTAGCAAGCATTATTGGAATTCAATATGAGAGATAGTACAATGAAAATCTTTTTGTGCCTCTTTCCTAAATAAATTATCCAACATGTTACCCATCTTACTCCCAAATTTATATCTCAAATCCAGACCAGTCTGAACCTAGTTTTATAACAACCTCTGATGTCTCCACTACCTCAAAGGCACCTGAAATTCAACATTTATAATACTCAACTGATTATTTCCCTTCCAATCTGGTCGCCTTTCAGGGATTCCCTGTCTCAACACCTTGATCCATCCAGAAGGGGCAAGTTTGAAACTTGAGAGTAATCCTTGACCCCTCACTCTCCTTCACCCTCATATTAAATCTATTGCCAAAGCTAATTAATTTAACCCCCTAAATATCTCTCAAACCTCTCTGCTTTTCACCATCTCTACACTATCATCTTTTACTTAGACACCATAATGGCCACCAAAATGGCCCTCTGCTTCCACCTTGAATATCCTGTGCTCTCTGCAGTGCAAAGTGATGTTTTCCAAAGATAAATCTGATTATCTTCTTTCTCTGCTTAGAAATCTTCAAATATCCCTGAGTCTCTCAGGCCTGCAAAGCCCTGCTTCAGTGGCCCCAGTATGCGTAGATCTCCATTACCTTCTCATGCAGGATTCCCCCTCCCTTACGACAAAGACTCCAGCCACACTTCCTGAATTTCAGTTCCTCTATTCTCCTTCCTGTCCCAGAGTCTTTGGACACACTGCTCCCTTTGTCCCCTCCTACCCTTTCTCCTAGATCAGTGCCCCTCAAACCTTAATGTTCAAAGGAATTACCTGTGTATCTAGTTAAGACAGAAGCAGACTCTCATTCGGTAGGTCCAAGCTGGAGCCTAAGATTCTGCATCTCTGAGAAGCTCCCAGCTGGTGCCAGTGCTGTTGGTCTACGGGCAGCACTTGGAAAGCAAGGACCTAAATAGCTTCTGCGTATCCTTAAGATTTCAGCTCTATCATCCCTTCTTTAGGAAAGCCTTTCCTAACCCCAAGTCTAGTTCGTATAATTTTGTTATGTGCTGTCATAGAACTACGCTCCTTTCCACATAGCAATGATCTCACTTTGTAATTACTTTGTAATTACAAACTAATATAAGGATTCATTGCTATTTCTCCACTACTGTAGTTTCCACTGGGAGCACCACTGAACCCTCAGTGACTAGCATAATACTAAGGCCATATAAGGCATTCAATAAATAGTTGTTGAATGAATGACAAAAAGGGAGAAGGGAAGATTCATGTCATAAATTGCTAGAATTTAGTATCAGAATAAAGTTTGAAGTTTGTTCCTACTTAGGAATATGTAAATATTTCCTTTTATTAAATGACAGTCATGTAAGCCATCACATTTTCCTTTTTTGCCTTATCTGTGGGAACTGTTCCTAAATTTACTGTTATATTGCAGTAATCAGTTTAGCACAGGTTTTAGTTTTTTAAATTACAATAATTTCACCTCCATTTTTCTATATTTATGATCCCTTGTTTTATCCTAATTTTTAACTGTCTTGTATGTTGATGTTTGATGGTAAGCTGCATCAAGTTATTTTTTAAATAGTGAAGTAAAATTACTTTAAAAATTGTAAATGAAGATACTTGATACCTTAGTAGTTACAGACTCTAGGTAAAGAACGTGGACTCTGGAGTCCAACAGTTGGTATCTGAATCCTGACTTTCTGACTTAGAACAGTGTGGCTTGGATAAGTTACTTACACTTAGTTATTTATTAGTTAATATTTCTATCCCTGTTAAGAAGCACAGTTAGCAGATGAAAACTGTTCCCAAATTGAGTTGCCACTAATTTCAGATTGTGAAATTAGAGTACTCCATTGGTTAAGACTTCGGAAACTTATAGTAGGCATAAAATTGGGGCAGGCATCAGTGAGACTCTATAAAGGCAGTTATGATCCTAAGGAAAGACTTGAGGTCTCTATAAAGATAGAATAATATTGCCTCATGTTCAAATAATATTAGACACAGTGTGATTAATTGATTGGAACAAAGTCATAAAGCCAGCCAGTGGTGAAAGTACACATGTGTCAACATAGACCTCAGAATTCCTATTCCAGTTTTGATTCCTCAGTGATAGCATGATATCAACATTAAATACCTAGATATCAAGAAGAGCATTTTAAAAGTTGAAAGTAAACTTTATAGCATAATAAATAAAGTAGGACAAATCATATTGAAAATACTTGTCCACAACTAAAGATGCCGTAAAAGGCTCATATGATGTACTGCAACTGAATAGAAATGTTGCCCTCAGGGAAGCTTCTATTTAAAAAATTCAGTGTGTGCTGTATTCCCTATGTGTAAAAAGTACTTAAGCTTAACTGCAACTTAAAAGTTAATTGATAATCAATATAAAATGTAACATCAAGGGCAAAATTCAGCTTCTAAATGAATATATAGAGAGGTCTTATTGTCTTCAAATAGAGACCAGGTGAGTGCTACTGGGAATAAAAGTGACTTTGGATATGAGGACACCATTTTATAAAGGCCCCACATGAGGTTGTAAGTGGACCTATTTTAAACAGCCCATTGTAGATCCAAGAGGAGAAGTTTAAGAGGATGAAAGAAAGAAGGGAGGTGAGAAAATATATATTTCCAGTCTGTTAACAAATGTTAATTTAGTGGCAGTGCAGTCAGGTTTTTGTGTACATTTTTATTTCGGTGGTACCAGATGAAAAGAAGCAAGTTCTTTACAGTAAAATCCCAAAGTAGTCAAAAAGTCTCTTGGGGTATTAAGGAGTTTGTCTCACATTTTATTTTTCAGTTTTACATCTGTAATTCATGAGTCTCCAAATAGGATGCAAAAGAGACTTAAGGAAAGAGAAAATATTGATTTTAGTCTAAGAATATATCAAACCCCAAAGCTGAAATTAAAATCCAGAGTAATTGACGCTCATAAGTAAAGAGGTAATAAAGCCCCCTATGGAACGAAATCAACTGAGTTGCACTTACCTCCCGTAAATGCCCGACAACTCGATAGGTATTTAACTGAATTCAAATGTTTCTTGTCGTTATCTTTCATTCCCCAGGTGAGCCTCTTCAGCAAATGTTTGGTGGGATAAGCAGGACTTTCCTTTCTTTCTGTGTTTTAAGACTCCCGGGTTGTGTAGTACGGACCTATGCTTTTAAAGTTCAATTCCATTCAAATCAGTAGGAGAGACACGTTGCCTTATGTGTGATGGAACTTTTAAAACCATGTATGTTGCTTTTACAGACACGTACATCACTGCAAACCAGAAGAATTCCATATAAAAGAAAACTTTCCCTTGGAAAGAGAAAAAATATGGCTAATTTCTGGTTTTAAAAAATGACATTCCACCTTCCAAAAAAAAAAAAAGTGCATAGCTGTGGGGAAAATAAAATACATTTTAAGGGCTGAAATGTAAGAAAACCCTCTGTCATGAAGACATCCAAATATCTTTTGAACTATTTATGCCATATGTGTCCCAATAAGGCTCTTTTCTGATTAAATAATGACAAGTAAGTGGAACCAAAGATGGCTTCAAAGACCCTTGAATCTTTACACAGCTTTTTGTAATTTTGCAAGTGTGAAATTTAGCTATCATTATACAAATGTTCTAAAGCATAATTTTCTTGGTCTGTGAAATATGTCTAGGAACAAGATGCTGTGCCCATAGTAGGCACTCAAAAAATATGAACAAACAAATTAGTAGCAAATGAATGCTTAGGAAAGCAATCCTTATAAAATACACGTTATCTTTTTAAAAATTCTGAGCACAAATTTAATTACTTGAAAAGAGTAATTGTGAACTTAAGGTGGACAGCCACTTCTTAAAGAAAATTCATTGAGAGCTAACGGAGTACAACAATAGGGTAATGGCCAAAAATATGTGGAACACACAAAGAGGGAGAAAGTGTACAGCCATTAAAATTCTGAATAGCTGGTAGTGATGTGGGAAAATATTTATAATAAAATGTTAAGTGAAAAAAGCAGGAAAAGCTACATACGCAGTAAAATACGAATGCTTTCATACACATAGAAAACAAAACTGGTATTAAATGTGCAAAAAATTAATAGTGGATATCTCTAGGTAATGGGATTATAAATATTTAGTTTCAATTTTTGATGAAAATGCCTTATCAATGAGTATATAAGACTTTTAAATTCAGAATAAAAAGACGCCTTTTGAATGGCAAATAAGGGTGCTGTAACGTTCTAATACCTTTCAAGATCTAAAATTCCTTTCAAAAAAATGTGACTGGTTAAGCAGTGTTACAAAACCCATGGGTTATTCATGGATTCAGCTGCACCACCCCTCCCAGAGAGCCCAGGCGTGGTAAGCGTCAACATCTAGATGAGATCGTGATGGCTTGAACTCCCCAGGCAAAAAGGAGGAAGGATACCAAAAGAAAAACTTCGTTATTGTTGAAATAAAACTAAGGGAGACAAATCCAGAGCTCCAGGGACACTTTAGATACCATAAACTTTAGGTTTCTACTCTGTAATAATATTCCAAGCCAGTCATCCAGATACTTTATTCTAATATATAAGAATGTAACAGTCTAACCCCTGGTAACATAGATTTTCAGGAACTGATGGAAGCTAAAAGGGCCATCTGGTATAGCAGTTGACCTGATGCTTGCCATCCAAGGGTCAGCGTTACTGTCAAACAAATGCCTAGGTCTAGACAATCTTCTAGAAAATTTGCTACCTCCTATGGCAAAGTTGACAGCTAGAATGTATTTTTTCCCTCAGTATCCTTAGGGTAGCAAGTACTTTAGCTTGATTTAAAAAAAAAAAAAAAAGGAATACATTAACCAGCACTCTTCGGGTTACAATGGTGGGGATGGTTGCTGG